>NC_136523.1:4562500-4732500 GCF_053919585.1 Euprymna scolopes
TCGTTTGCCTTTAAGAGAGTCCAAGTTTTGACTATTTACAATTATAATTCAATTTTCTTTCTTTGTAAGAGAAAGAGTGAAAAGGAAGAGAAAGAGAGAGACATGTATACATAATAGGCTTGACGGCGAGTTTTATAAACAACTGCCAATCTGATTACATAAACAATCTCAAGTCACACATCACCCGTCCAACTGTGGAGGTGGCAGGCTAGCCATTTTGGATATCTACGTCAGCCTGTACCTGCATATCTCCCCATAAATACAAAACAAGTTTGGCATAAGAGCCCAAAATGTGAGGAGCTCAAGGCTCCCTCGAAATATCACGCACCCATTGTCTTACACTGGATCTAATGATATAAAACCTGAAACCTGAAGTAAGGCGAGTTAACTGATAACAGACTTCTGGGGGTTTTCTTTTTTTTTTTTTTTTTTTTTTTTTTTTACAAGGGTGTCACCACTTATCAAGGCCCAGAGGCCACTCGAGGATAAGGGTTAATAGGTATACATTAGTCATTGTGATTTTAGCATAGTAAACAGTGGGAATTTTGTAACTTGGATTACTTAGGGGGACGATTCAATTAGAACTTGTTCACATTGGACTTTTTCTTTTTTTTTTTCATAGCTATCAACTCATTATCAAGGCCAAGAGGCCACTCAAGGATAAGGGTTAAAGAGTGTACTGTAGAAATTGGACAATATAATAATCATTAGTAATGAAAATTTGTTAAATTTGATAACTTATATGGAACGGCTCATCAAGAACTTATTTACGTTAGACTTGAAGACAACCATATTGTAGTCAGCCGGAAAGTAGGAAAACGGAAGACAATTCCACAGGCGTGCAGTTCTAAGAAAAAAGCTTTGTTCATGGAATCTACGTTCAGGTTTAGACACAGATAAAGAGTGGGGGGAATTTTTGATAGTGTTTACAGCTAGACGAGTGTTTCTTGTGAAAGTTTGGCGAGGGGGGACCATAGATTGAAGCTCAGTCGAACACTTTCCATGAAAATAACGATACATCAGAGACAAACTCGCAACATCTCTTCTGTGAGATAGAGGTTGCAAGGAAGAGAAAAGGACATCTCCCACGAGGCTACGAAGTCTATTTTGAACTCTATCAAGGCAGGACAAGTCCTTTCTAGCAGCTCCTGCCCAGATGTGACAACAGTGTTCCATCCTTGGACGTACCTGGCTCTTATATAGATAGAGAATTGCATCAGCAGTGAGATATCTACTGGATCGATAGAAGGATCCCACCATTTTTCCAGCGGCCTTGGCAACAGAATGATATTTTTATTTGTCCAGATTTCGTACAAATTATTACAGAGTCGTGACTTAAAAAGGGAAAAAAGGTAGTTGGGTGCCATCAGCTAGAATCGAAACCAAAACTGTAGCATTAAAAGCTGGTGACGTTACCACTGCAGCAAAGTGACACGCATATGAACTGATTAAAAATTTAAAATTTAAAATAAATTAAGATGAATGTACAAAAAGGTATCAAGATTAAAAACTATTTTAACCGGCCAAAGACCCATAAAAGGTCCGTAAAGTATCTATTCATTTGAGGCCCCCGCAACTTTTAGTTTCGGAGGAGATAGAGTTTGAAAATATGGAGACAGACAGACAGACATATAGCCTTTTATATATATTAGATTACTATGATAATGTATTCGTGCATTGCTATGGTAATGACCAATGTCAGTCACTGGTGCTTTCAGACTAGCCCTCGAATATATCCCAGCTTTGCTATAATAATGAGCGCCATAATACGATCAACTCTAATTTCATTATGATAACAAATTATCTGGCCGAATGTAATTTTCTGTCTTGGGTAGCAACCAACTTATCTGGTATTTCGAAAGCATGATTGGTCGTTTCTGTCTTTCTTTTTTTCATTTCATTTTTTTTCTCACTTAGCGTTTCCTCCTACATCCCTCTCTCGTGACGTTTTGATTCCTCTTCTTTTTTGGCTTTTCTATTTCTCCTCTCTTGCTTTTGCAAATCCTTCCTCCCCGTTTCTTACTCTTTGGTGCCGCCCCCTCTCTCTCTCTCCTGTTTTTGTTCTCTATCTCGGGAATCTTGCTCTCTCTCTCTCCAATATTTCTATCACGTTTCTCCTTTTATCTCTCTCTACTTGTTCCTATCTCTCTAACTTTCCCCTTCTCTCTCTCTCTCTCTCTCGCCTTATAGCTTTTGCCTATCTCTCCCCTATTCTCTTATTTCTCTCTCTCACTCTTTTCTTTCCATTCTCTTTCGTCCATATACCTCTCTCTTTAACGCTACATTTTTCTTTCTATCTCTTTCTCCCTCTTTTTTCTATCTCTCACCCTCTTTTTTTCTATGTTCCCCCCCTTCCTCTCTCCTCTCGCTCTCTTTAGCTTTTCCCTATTGTTCTGTCTTAAACTTGTTCTTCTCTCTCTCTCTCTCTGGTTTTTCTTGTCCCCCACTCTCTTTTTCTCCCTCCCTTCTATCTCTCTATGGCTTGCTTCTATCTCTTCACATCACATCCAGAATCCTTTGAAGCATCTACACCTTCCTCCAATCTTTCTTAACCTCCTCCTCTTTCTCTGTCATTCTGTCTCATTTTCTATCTATCATTTTCTTCTAAAGTTTTATTTTTTCCTTAACGCCCTTGTGGCTGCCATTACAAGCATTTTAAGTAACATTAGCAAATAATTAGCCATCGACTCCAGTCGACAATTTCATAATTGTCCAGTCCTTAATTAAGAAATCCAAGCCAGATGCTGATTGCCTAAGCTCGGTTTTATTTTGTGGGATATAAATTATAGTCATAAGAATTTTAGTTACCATTTTATGAATAAAAGGAAAAACTGGTTAGGACAGTGTCATAGCCTTCGTAAGAAGAAGGCCTGGTTATTGAAAAATTACGTCATTCACGAGGTACGAGCAGCAAAATCTGTTGAAGAGAGAGATTATCGATAATGTATAAAAAGGAAAGGAAACCTTTAAAAAAGTGAAAATTAAAATAACGATTTTTATTGAAACTAGACTTATTCAATATTAATTTGAAAAAAAAGATAATTAACTTGAAAGGAAAATTTGTGTTGTTTCTGCATTTAACGTAAATAAACATAGTATTGTTTCCTAAATTTTAAAAACGAGTAGGTACATCAGATAGACTTTTCTGTATTTTCTTCACTTATAATTTCCCGCCATAAAGCACCTATTTGAATAAGCAGCTAATTATTCTATAGGGATGCAATTAGGCATCCCTATAGAATAATTTTTTAAATGAAAACGAACAAGTTACAAAATAATAAATGAAACAAATGAATTGATGCAAATTATTTTTAATAAACAATAAAATTACAAGCGCAGACCTATTTAGGGCGGTTGTGATAATCCTTGTCCCCACGATCAAACCGAAAAACCGGTGGTAGGTTTTAGTTCTATATTGAGATCGATGTTAATATATTTTGTATTCTTCGAATTACTATTCTTATTTTCATTCTTAATTAAATATTTCAGACATTGTAATCACCGACTTTCTTTCCATGCATTATTTTTTCTAGTAGATTATCTTGTATAAAGGCTAAAATTTACTCTAGGATAAAGGAGATATTATACAAAGGCTGACTGGGACGTCACCAGGGATCTCATCAGGGACGCCCCATGGCAAAATATCTTTTCTCTTTCTGCTGAACAGTGCGCAAATGAGACCACTGAATGGTTCAAAACAGCAATTGAAACACATGTTCCTACACGGAAATTTTATAGCAAGCCTCACTCTCCCCACTGGTTTACTTCTGCAGCCGCCATCGCACAAAGGCAGCATGCGTACCGCAGATTTAACCAATATAAATCCAGTTCAAACAGGCAGAAGTATATAGAAGCCAGAAGTAACTGTAAGAAAGAAATAGCGACAGCTAAGAGAGAATGCACTGAAACCACCAAAAAACGCATTGAAGCACAGAAATTAGGAACCCACGACTTTTGGAAAATCTACAGCAGTGTAGTAAATAATGGGCAATCAACAATCCCCCCCACTATCCAACAATCAAGAGGTTGTTTGCTCTGAAACTGAGAAGGCTAACATGCTTGCCAGTCGGTTTGCCTCCAACTCCACACTGGACCCTGCCAACCACTCCCTCCCTGACTTTCCTTTGCAGACAGACGCCACACTAGATGATCTGAAAATCACCCCTTCTCAGGTGCATGCTATCATAAGAAATCTTGACACTGCAAAAGCATGTGGACCTGATCTCATCCCGGCTGTGCTATTAAAAAAGTGCTCCGCTGAAGTAGCTCCAGTTTCTCTCCAAACTTTACAACAAATGCCTTAATGAATCTTGCTTTCCTGCCTGCTTCTGTAGTACCAGTTTTCAAGAATTCTGGCGAAAGAACTGACCCAGTAAATTATCGCCCCATTAGCCTCCTCCCACTTTTCGCTAAAACATTTGAGACCATAATTAACCAAGCTCCAGTCCATCACCTTACAGATGCTAAACTTCTGACTGACCAACAATATGGATTAAGGCAAGCCTGTTCAACAGCAGACATGCTAACTGTAATCTCAGAACGTATATACCAGTCACTGGACAAAGCGGAGGAGGGTAGAGCGGTAGCTCTAGATATATCTAAGGCTTTTGACAGGGTATGGAAGGTCTTCTCAGGAAAATCAGATCATATGGTATCACTGGAAGAATACATGACATAATTAAATCCTTCTTAGATACGAGAAAAATCCAGGTTGTCCTCGATGGTCATACATCTAAACAATATGATATAAATGCGGGAGTGCCTCAGGGGTCTATCCTAGGACCTCTGTTATTCCTAATATTCATAAATGACCTGCCTGACAAAATTGCCTGTGAGAGAGGTATATATGCTGACGACACCACACTCTATAACAGACATGACAGGAAAACAAATAAACACATATCTAAAGAAATGGCAGAATCACTAGACGATGACCTCCAATCTGCCAAGACTAAACTCGTTTCCTTCAATAATTACAAGAAACCTTCTCTACCACCAATAGCAATGGCCAATGACTCTTTATCTGAAAGTACATCCTTTAAACTCCTTGGCCTAATGCTCTCAGGAAACACGAGTTGGAACAATTACATTGAGAGTATCGCCAGGACCGCTGTGAAGAAGGTAGGTTCTCTCTACCGTGCTAGAAAGATACTAATGCCTGAAAGTATCCTATACCTCTATAAGGCCACCATTCGTCCATGTATGGAGTATTGTTGTCATATTTGGGCTGGTGCATCTGCCACTAGTCTCTCACTCCTAGACAACGTTCAAAAGAGAGTCGCCAATCTGATAGGTCCTGAACTATCATCTAAACTTCAGCCTCTGTCCCATTGACGAAATGTTGCATCCCTCTGCCTTTTCTACAAGTACTTTAACGGTGAATGCTCTGACGAACTGCAAGCACTTGTGTCCCCTCGATTTAAATACCCCCAACAAACCCGACAAGCAGCTAAATCCCACCCCTTCACAGTAGAGATCCCTAGATGTAAGAGAGCCTTCTACTCCAGTAGTTTCTTCCTCAGGACAGCTAAACTTTGGAATTCCCCTCCGCGTCCCTGCTTCCCCAACTGTACTGACATGCAGAAGTTCAAGTGCAACGTGAACTGACATCTTGCTGCCCAACTCCCTACACAGTACCCCTGATGCCTATGCCCCTGATAGCCTCCTACACCAAAGTGGCAATGTGCCTTGTTTGGGGTGAAAAAATGAAAAAAAAAAGTGAAAAAAAAAAATGTTAACGTTATGGACAGATTGTCAATTAAATGATGAAGATATTATGAGAAGATATTTCATACTAATGAATCATCACTTATCAAGGGTAAACGCCACTCGAGGATAAGGATTAATGAGAGATGGATTGTCAATTGAATGATGAAAAATATCATGAGAGGATATTTCATACGAGTTATTTATATGAATAAAATTCACTCGAGGATAAGGGTTAATGAGATAGTCAGTTGAATGATGAAGAATATTATCAGAGGATTTTTTATACTAACAAGTCACCACTTATAAAGATTAAAAACAGCTCGAAGATGTGGTTAATGAGAGAGGTGGATTGTTAGTTGAATGATGAAGAATATCATGAGAGGATTTTTCATACTGACGAGTCACCACTTATCAAGGCTAAAATTCCACAGGGGCATTTTTCATATGTAATATATTGTTGCTGGGCATTCTGTGGGCGTTCTGTTCAGCATGGAGGAAGGCACAATCATATTATTCTAGCCCTTTTATTAAAACTGTATCGCCCCCTTACAAAAATAATAACTTTTATATATTTCCTGTGCTGATTATTTCATTACAAACACACTGGTCAATTAACTCACATTTCATCATTTCTCATAATTATTTAATATGTTACTAATTTCGACAATAATGTATCATAATTTTAACCCACATTATCGCCTCTCCCCTTACTAAAATAAAAAATTGGATATATTGCCTTGTCAAATTATTTCAGAAAAAAACACAACTATCAACTCATTTCATCATTTTTCATAATTCTTGGATATATTACTAATTTCGACAATCATTTTTTATAAGTTAAACACACCTTATAGCTTCCACCCTTACTAAAATAATAACTTTGATATATTATCTGGGCTGATTTTTTCATTACAACACACCAATCAATAAACTCGCATTTCATCATTTTTCATAATTCTTGGATATGTTACTAATTTCGACAATCATTTTTTCTCATTTTAACCGACATCATCGCTCACCCCTTACTAAAAAAATAACTTTGATATATTGTCTGGGCTGATTATTTCATAAAAAAACACAACTATCTATTAACTCACATTTTATCAATTTTTAAAATTCTCGGATATGTTACTAATTTCGACAATCAACTTTTATATATGTTTAACCCACATTATTAACCACCCACTACTAAAATAATAAGTTTGATATATTATCTGGGCTGATTATTTCATTTCAAACACACCAATCAATTAACTCACATTTCATCATTTTTCATACTTCTTGGATATATTACTAATTTTGACAATAATTTTCATAACTTTAAACCACTATATCGCCCTGCCTTACGTAAATAATAACTTTGATATATTGCCTGGGCTCATTATTTCATTACAAACACATCAATCAATTCCGGGTATTCTCATAGTATATATGTTCCACCTATCTTATCCAATCCCAGGTGACCCTGCATATTCTCTTAGTATATATCTTTCACCTATCTCATTCGATCCTGAGCGACACTGAGTATTCTGCTCCTATATGTTTTCTACCTATCTCATTCAATACTGGGCGACGCTTTCTGCTAGTATATATTTGCATTTATCTCATTCAAACCCGGTACTGACTTCATGTTCGCAACCCCACTATTAAAAATATACATGAAATAAAGTAATGTTTAAATTGTAAACTATTTCAGCCATTTCTGGGACTGACTTTATATCCCCAACCCACTGCTAAAATTACACATGAAATAATGTAATCTCTAAATAGTAAACTGTTTCAGCCCTTTCCGGGACTGACTTCATATCCCCCACCCCACTGTTATAAATATACATTAAATAAAGTAATGTTTAATGCATAAACGGTTTAAGTCATTGCCGGAACTGACTTCATATCCCCCCCTCACTGTTTAAAATATACTTGAAATAAAGTAATGTTTAAATCATAAAACTGTTTCAGCAGCTTTTCGAAATTACATAAAAACATTAACATGGTTAGGGATTAGGAAACCATTGCTTCAACATGAATTTCTGAGTTTACTACCAGTCTCAGCATTCCAGTGACTTAACCCCCCCCCCTTTTTTTGATCTTGGTTAATGGAGTAGAAATCCTTCATTACTGATACAATTTTATTTTTGTTACTGACCAGAGTGCCCCTTTTTGGGAGCTGGTTCCCCCATAAAATTTTAACCGACCTTATGCTCAACTCTGCCCTTGTGGGGAGACAAGTTAACAAAAAAAAAAAAAATAATCGGAAGGGACATTTTTCAGGGTATTTTGTAATTAAATAAGAAATTACTTTTCCCAGTTACTTTTGTAATATTAAAACTTTATTACATTAAATATAGTACCTATTTACAATGCTTCCCCACGGGACAAATTTAGACACCAGGGTAGTTTTTTAACGTGGAGAAAAGGAACAAAAAATTGTCTTAATCGTAAAGAATTTCTCCTCCACTGACAGAGAAGAAATTGAAATGTAGCGTCTGAAGAACAGATACTACACTTTGATCTTGGCCTTTTGGCCAAGAAGACCAAATCATTTTCATTAGCTTTACCTCAATAGCCACACCAATTTTTTTATTTGTTTTAATGGAATTTCATAACAATTAAACGACCCGGATGTAAGCGTGACACACAAAATTACTGCCTTCCATAGTTGTTGTCTCACCACGTTTTGGCCAACTACTCCTCTGGTCTGCTTCGGTTTCAATGCTCGCCTGAAATCGTAGAGATTCAATGCCTTTATCCACAATGCCACGGGCCCCGAAGAGCGATCAAGATTGGACTTTTTGGTCTTATCTGGTCGTTTGATCTGTACCGAATGGTATTATATATTATTTTATTGGAATCCTTTGAGATGAGTAATTTATCTATTTATTTGCGGACTGTTATTTGTAATTTGTATATTTATTTATTTTTTTATTTGCAGACTGCGGATTAGTTAGTCAAAATGTGGTGAGACAAGAATAAATATGAAGAAGAGGATAACGGTTCATAAATTATTTAATGGGTTTTGTTATAAAGATCTCACGAGATCCTTTGGGTTTTGTTCTTTAAACTAACAAAAAAATAATTAAGATTGATTTTTCCCTATAAAAAAATATAATTAAATCTGTTTAAGGATATCGTTAAATGTGTTTTGTGGTGTAGACCTTGTTTCCTTTGAGTTTTGTTAAAAAAAAAAAAATAATAATAATAATAAAATGAATCCAAGTTGATTTTTATCAATGTCTATATTTAATTCCGTAGATTTTATTTTGGAAGAGAAAGTCATTGTATGCGCCGCTGTCTTGCCATATAAAATGGTATTGACTAAAAAATCATAACAGTTGCGTTTTTTACATTTATTTTGAACTAGTAGTCCGCCCGGCGTTGCCTGGTCATAAAATACGCATATTATAATTAATGCAGGTTCTTATTTATTATATATAAAAATACCGTAGCTATTAAAAACATAACGTTCAATTTAAAAAAAAAAAAAAAAGAGAAATAAACTGAGACATGTGCATGCAAGTATTGTGTTTTTTCTAAACAGTTCAGTTCTTGTAAGTAAAAAAAAAAATTAAAAAATACTCGAGCTGAGATTAAAACCAAAACCTAGGGCAGCAAGTCAAGTACGATAACCATTAGGTCAACCTGACACGATCTTTCCAAACCTATTTATTCTTAACATTCCGTCATATGAACATTTCACGCATGCGCATTCGTGAAACAGTTTACAGACAGATAAAAATCCGATGCCCCCCCCCAGTACCAATTTTTCAATTTTGACTCCTTATCAGCCCTTTTTGCAGATGAAAACCGGTGTAAGTTTTTTCACATGTCTGAATACCCCATATAACAAATTTCAAATCTGTAGATCAAAAATTCGTTGAGTATATAAGTTGAGAAGTGTCCTCACACACACACACACATTCTCACTTTTACATACATATATATAATATTGTTTGCCCACTCATGCGTTCCTTTGTCCACTCAGTTTTTTGTGTGCTTGTGAAAGATGGACCTTACAGCCGAATTAGAGAAGAGGATTCAGGCCTCAGAAATGGGATTCAAAGATCAAAGTGTAGTATCTATTCCGACAGATACTGCAAGCTAAGACCAGCTATGACTAGCAAAGACCATATGTGGGGGTAACCCCACATATCTGACCTTGGTCACTGAAGGGGCAACCCTTCATACCAACAGTTTCTAATCCAGCCCCCACTTCCCTCCTCTGGGGAGCTGGATCCCCTCTTTCCCTCCTCCTTCCCCCTATCTCCACATTAAAAACGGCCTCCTGCCTAATTTGCTCAGTGGGGAAGCAAATAAATATTCTCAGAAATGGGATGCCCCAGAAGACTGCTTGGCATCTCTTATAAAGACCACAACACTAATGAGAAAGTCAAAAACAGATTAAGGCAAGCCATTGGTCCTTATGAAGATCTTATGGTCACAGTCAGGTTGGTTGGTTGGTTGATTGTTTTATGGCATATCAACCGTTTTCAGGTTATTTAATGCCGAATCCAGTTATTTTGAAGAAAATTTTTTTAATAGAATATATATATTTTTTTTTTTTTAAGTCGGTTTTTATTTAACCCATAGTTCAGACCTTAACAGGTACTACCACTCTGGGTCAGAGTGGACCTGGGAGCAATTGCAATTAAAGGGTGGCTCCACACTCTCCAAAGCCCAGAAGCTGGGGCCTATAGTTTAAGGTCATATCCAGGACTGCCACAAGGCGCAAACTAAAATGGTTCAGCCATGTAACAAGAGCAAAGAGGTTTGCGAAGACTGTGCTTCAGGGAATAGTCAGCGGAGGAAGAAAGAGAGGGAGGCCGAAGAAAAGATAGGAGGACAACATCACAGAATGGACAGGATTGAAGCTAAGTGGGGCATTCAAATGTATGGAGGACAGGGAAGGATGGAGAGAACCGTTTTACAGGTCATTTGTAGCGCCCCAATGGCAACCGCCATGGGGCAGGTGAAAAAGATAATATTGTTTTAATATTGATCTCTTCAAAACAAAAAAAATCAAAATTACTGTTGTTTTCTGAGAGTTTATATGGCAGTTGCCATCTTGTTTTTGATTTTGGCAAGAGAAGAGAAAATAGAGAAAATGATGGTGTATGTGTGTACAAATAAAATCTTTGGGAGGAAAGAGACGGTTTGCTTACAAATTAAGAAAATTTAATACACTTATTTTTTTTAATTATTTCTTTTTAATTAATAGCAGCCTGGGTGCCCGACGTTGCCCAGGTGTTTGGAGGTGTGTTTCGAGCAAAAAAAAGGCACACAGGCTCAAACCTGTACCACGAAGGAGGAAAAGAATGTGAGAAAATGTGACGTCTTTGCCGTTGCGTCCATCGCCAAACCGGAAGTAGCGAAGATTTAAATTAAGGCTAGTCAATCAAAAAGAGAGGATGACTTTAGAAAATATCAGTGAAAAAAGGGACCTCTCCCTGTAAAAAAGTGTTCAAAACGATACCGATCTTGTGAAAATACATACATACATTTAAACAGAAAGGTGAGATTCCTATTATAGATAGCATTATTTTGGCGATTCAGAAGCATAGGCGACCCTAAGTGCGACCATATTGTTGTCAGGTAAAAACCTAGCCTCGATATGAAAATGTTCCGATTATCAAACTTGACTTCCTGTTTTAGTTTAAATTAAATAAGCAAATTGACATGAAAGAAAATATGTGAAGCTTTTAAAAACTTTTTCTTTCTTTTTAAAATATTTTTCACGGATTTATTTTGGAACTAAAACAAGAAGTCCGGTTTGCTAATCGGAACATTTGCACGTTGAGGTTAGATTTTCACCTAACACCAGTATTGTCGCAGTTAGTCTATGGTTGGATGAAGGTATTAGTTATGGGTTGGAGGAAATTATTGGTTATGGGTTGGATGAAGGCATTAGTTATGGGTTGGATGAAGGCATTAGTTATGGGTTGGATGAAGGCATTAGTTATGGGTTGGATGAAGGTATTAGTTATGGGTTGGGGGAAATTATTGGTTTTTAGGGATGTGTTCACAACAGGTTTTTGCAGGTTTGACTTTAGGATGTTTTGTAACGAGGGAGATATTTTTGGGATGAGCTGGATTCAGATAAATATTTTCATTGAATAAGTTTTCAGGGTTTATAATTAAATGTGAGAAAAATGAGAAACATTGTCATACGTAAGCAAAATAAAATAATGAGTTAAAAAGGCATATATTCACAAAAGAGATATTTTATATATGTTTAAAATGGGAGGTTTACAGCAATAGGAAAACACAGAATTATTGTTATAGTTCTTGTAAAAACAAGGGGTTTCATTAGCTGAGACATTAGAAGTCTGGATCGATTAATTAAGAGCCGTGAGTTTCAGGAGTATTCAAAACTTCTCTTCTCAATTTAATAAATTAAAATTGAAAGTTGTTTATAAGAGTTGATGTTCGTTTGTTTTTACGCTATAATTGGAGTTCAGTGAAAAAGATTAGTACGGCGCAATCACGTTGACACACCGGTTCTCGCCAGATCATGAAAGTTAAGCAACGTTGAGCCTGGCCAGTACCAGATGGGTGAGCATTTGGGAAGGCTAAGCGCTGTATGTACCTTCTGGGAAGGTTGGACGTGGGGCCAGCACCCTAACCCTATAAAAAGAACTCCTCACTACAAAAGCATCGACAAAGTTGTAGATGGCCTGGGCCCGTACCAGGGTCTCAAGGCTATGGATGGATGAAAAAAGATTGGAATAGTCCAACGAATAAAGTTTATATAGATTGCCAGTCGACAATAACTCAATGAGTTGTGTGTGCGCGTGCGTGTGTGTTAATATTCGTTTGCATGTGAGTGGAAAAAGGTGTTGCCAAGGGAAGGGCCAGCGACACCGGTCTGACTTGAGTCAACTGGATTCCACTGGCTTATAGAAGAAAAATCTGTCATTTAACGGATTCGGGTAAGCTCCCAGAAAAAAATCATTTCAAATAAATTCAAAAAGTTTTCTGACTGGTCCAAAATATAATTGTTTTTATTATGTGTGCGCAGACGATATGCGTACAAACGCGTTTTTGCATTTTGATTCTGTACGTTGATGTCTAATCAACGACGCCACAAGTCGCGTATACTTCTGAATAGGCATTATTTTAATCAAATCGTAATGAAAACAAAAAGAAAACGTCACTTTTCTTTTCTGTGGGTCTTTGTGTCGTTAGGCTTTTTGACTTTCGCAATTTTCTGTGGAAATTTATTTTGAAACTTTATTACCAAAATAGGTAAACTTGTCGACTTTTTTAAGATAAGTCTCACTTAAGGAAGAGATATTTCCATGTTGGTTCAGGAAAATGTACTCTATTTTGTTTATTTTCACATAAATCCCAACGCAATTTGACAATATAATAACGTATTTAGGTAAACGTTAAAGGTCGCGGCCAGAGAAGAACGCAATAAAAATTCTGTAGGGATGTTAAGCAATGTATGATGATGACGTCATCCTGATATTTGAAAACCACAAATTGAACGGCAATATCTCAAGAGTATCTGTTCTTGTTTTTCTGTGAAACTTGATAATAAAAATACACTTGAAATTCTTGTGGCTTACGCCGATTGACGATTAAGATTAAGATTAAGATTAAGGTCACTCGAGATAAGCGTCAGTTCGTTTATTTCACGGCTGAGAAAAAAAAAATGAACAGAACAAAACACAGTTAAGATTAATGTTTCAACAAATGCAACGTAATTCTTTCGTGTGTGTGTGGGTGTGTAATAATGACAGTTCTTCACTGATTTTAATAATTTTATAATTAGTAAAAAAAAAAAAAAAAAAAAAAAAAGCGACAGGAGTTGCCGAAAATTTTCAATCTCGCAATAAGGGAAAAAAACTCTTTCTCTATGATATATATATATATATATATATATATATATATATATATATATATATATATATACACACATATATGCGTAACCCTATATATTATTAAAATAATATTAACCCTTCACCATAGACAAGCGTATCTTGTCTTGATCGCCAAAACAATAACAAAAAACATAATGATAATCCACGAACACATGTTTCGGTATCATACGATTCATTAGCGTGACTGGACCTAGCGAAATTTGAAACTAGGTTCAGCCTTGTTGTAGAGTTGTATAACGACGAAATACGTGTCCGTGAATAATTACAGTATAACTCCTATAATTTGAACATCCGCTTCGTTCAAATTAGAGTATGCTGTTCAAGTTTCGTGATAAAAAAATGTGCTGCAGTTAACTTTAATTTTCTAAGAATTAAGAAATAGTAAATGAAATTCATTGCTATATGATACTTCAAGTATATATTAAGTTGAGTTTACGATATATTGCAAGTAAGAATTGTTAAATATTATTACCAGGAACAAAAACATTGAAAATAAATTAAATTAAGTTTTTTTAGTTATTCATTGAATGAGTCTCATTGCAGTTTCTATTTTCATCGATTGAGCCCTCGGGCGCTGCCATTGTATTCCGTAAGCAATCACGAAAATCTACAATTTCTTGGTTCTGTAGCTTCTTTATGATTATATCTCTTCGGGGTGACATTGCTTGCAAAATATAGTTGTCACTAAAGTAAGGACTTTTTTCTAGAAATTTTATAACCGTCTCCATAGACATTTCTGCATCATCCCATGATACTGCTTCATCAGACTGTTCTTAGTTATTTACATTAGGGTCAAGAGAATGGGAGCTGTCGCTATTTTCATCACCATTACTGCCTTCAGGATATTGATCAGTAGTTTCCTCATCCTGTTGCACCCACATTTCAACATCATCTGCATTAAGTGATTTAAGAACAGTTTGGTTTCAAGAATTTTTTCTAGACCAGATGTATTCTCTGATTCTTTCAGTTCAGAAGCCTTTGGCGGCGAGTATAATTTACCCCATGCTTTTGTTAATGTGCTTGCTCGAACTTGATTCCATGCACTTGCGAGAGAAAATATGACATATTTGATAGTAAAATGGTGCTGAAAATCGCTTATACTCACGGTACTATTTATCATATTCATCATGAAATCATTTCTGTAGAAACATTTTAAGTTCCAAATAATCCCTTGATTCATAGGTTGGATGAGAGAAGTCACATTAGGTGGTAAGTAGCACACAAAAATATTCCCGCAAGATGACACTAGTTCTGACTCTACAATTGTCCAACAGAAGCAAGCACTTTGAATCAGGTTTACCTAATTCAAGAAAACGCCTCTGGACAACTGGCACAAATTCTTGCAAAAACCATTTTTTAAACAACTGTTGATTCATCCATCCATTTCGTGAAGAATAACAGGATACTGGCAAAGGCAAAACTCCTTTCAATGCTCGGGGACACTTTGATTTGCCGATAACAAGAAGCTTAAGTTTATGAGTTCCAGAAGCATTAGTGCATACCATCACTGTTAGTCTTTCTTTATTGAATTTGAATCTTTTTATTTTCTGCTCCTCGAATCCGGCTTATGTTTTTGTAGGTAAGCACTTCAAATTTACGCCACTTTTATCAGCGTTGTAAACATCCTCTGGTGTTAAACCATAATCGGCAATTATCGTCTTCAATTTGTCACAATAATTTGATGCTGCGTGTGTATCAGCAGACCGTTGTTCGCCTGACATTGTTAATTGTCTTATACCATATCTACTCTTAAAGCTCCTAACCAGCCTTCACTGAATTTCATATCTTCTGCGATATTCAACTCTTTCTTAAGAGATTTTGCTTCAGCAATTAACATGGGTCCAGATATTGCTACACCTTCATTCCGTTTTGCTACAAACCACTCATGCAATATTCGATCGAATTCAACTTGCTTTGGTCTGCAAAGAGTCCTTTTTTTGACATGATTTTTATTTGGAGAGAAAGGAGCAGCCTTCAATATTTCCACCTTTTTCTTTTTGATGTAAAACAGTGTACTTCTTCCAATCTTATAATCTCTCAATATAACGCTATTTTCAAGTCCAGCATCTAATTTTTCTATAATTTGGCATTTTTCGAGTAAAGTCAGTATCACTTATTTTTTTTTTTTTTTTTTTAGAGTCGCAAGCCATTGTGATGGGTTGTTTTATACTATTTTAAATATAGCAATCTGAAAAAAAATTACAGTTAGTGTAAATTAATTATCAATAGCTAATCTACATCAATTACATAGTACCAATATTAACATTTCTGTGCAATATCTGACTAAACCATGTAAACAGTTTTACTGCAACCCCGCATCAAATATGCTAATATAATTTTAATGACGAGACAGTTCAAGTTTAGAGAAAGTCCAGGTTTAGAAGAAGTCCAAATGAGAGGAAGTCCAACTTTAGAGGAAATTCAAATTAAAGGAGCTTTACTGCATACACACACACATACATTATATATATATATATATATATATATATATATATATATATATATATATATATATATATTTATATATGAATTTACTTGATTCTTCCGGCCTTGGCAGACGTGTTTTTAAATATTCTCTCCAGTGCTTTTTCTGTGCACATTTGAACTTTTCTTTTAATGATTTTGACTTCATTCCATTTGTGATATTTTCCAAGGAATTCTGCCTTTTGGATCATTTTGGACCATTTGGAACTTACCTGCAGGATTGGAAGTTTTTAATTCGACCGTGTTTGGATTTTACCATACTTGGATTTTTTACCCTTCACCGGACTATCCATTCATGTGAAATCTTTTTATCATTTTTTTTCTTGTATCTCCCATTCCCATTACCTCACCCTTTTTTTTAACCAAGTAAAATCTGTGACTTACTTGTGGTTTCATTAAATACTTTTACATGCAAAATCCTGCATTTTGCTAATTCCTGCCCCCAATATTAACATTTCTGTGCAATATCTGACTAAACCATGTAAACAGTTTTACTGCAACTCCGCATCAAATATGCTAATATAATTTTAATGACGAGACAGTTCAAGTTTAGAGAAAGTCCAGGTTTAGAAGAAGTCCAAATGAGAGGAAGTCCAACTTTAGAGGAAGTTCAAATTAAAGGAGTTTTTACTAGCAGTTTTACTGTATATTTTTAAAAAAATGTGTATGTTGCATCTGGAGCCGTCACATTAGTAAGTGAAAATTATTCCTAATTCGCATTTAGGTAAAATGTTTTTTGTGCAAAAATATTGCAAAATAAAATTATATATATATATATACTAGCAAAAGTACCAGTCGTTGACTGGGTTCAAAAACAGCCTATAGAAAATGGACTCTGATTTATGAAAGTATGATAGGTTATGAAAAGGAAGGGTTGTAAAGAGATAGTTTCGAATTTGGGGATATCAAAACCAAAGCAAAATATGATGAAAGTAAAAATAAAATAGATAAACCCCATAATTTATTATACCATACCTGTTCACACTGAAACACTTATCACAATATTTTGTGGATCTATATTAAAAAACCTTGTTAAACTTTGTGACATATTTCCATTCTATGGAGGTCAGGCGCGAACAAACACCCCATAATTTTATTATACCATATTTCTTCAAACTTGAACATAATTATCAAAGTATACTTACATAGATAGATATGAAAAGTCTTTATTAAAGTTTGTGCCCATTTCCATTCCATGGAGGTCAGGCGCGAACGCAGACCCCACAATTTTATTATACCATCCATATTTAAGTTAAAACATACTTATCAAAGTATTCTTATGTACATCTATATCAAAAACACTTGTAAACGTTTTTTTTTAATTTTTAAATTTTTTATTTCCATACTTTGTGGACCAGGCGCGAACGCAGAATGAACCACCATTCTGCCAGATCAAACTACCCATTCCTGTGTCTCGATACATCTTCTATCATATGTAATCATTTTTTTAAAATAGTCAACCATATAGAAGCCTATTCGTGACCAGACACACACAAACATTCAGCTTATATATATATATATATATATATATATATATATATATATATATATATATATATTCGTTAATCAAGTGCAAGAGAGAAACAATTCCACTTGAAGGAACGGTTAGAATCTTTCAAAGATCTCTTAGTTTGAATGTATAAATAGGGGGCGAATGTCTGACATCTGGTAGGATGCCCCATCCCTAGCTAGAACAGAATAAAATTTTTTATTAAAAACACACACACACATATATATATATATGTATCTCTACAATTATATAAATCCAACTTTGTCTGGGTGCGTGGAGTGTGTGGGGTGCGTGGTGTGGTATGGTGTGGTGTGTGTGTGTGTGTGTGTGTGAGAGTTTGCTCCTTATAGGCTCCGAAACGGCTGAACAGGTTTTCTTTAAAATTTACAGAACTTTAATGTACAAGTCTGGGAATGATCTTAGTTAAGTTTGTCTCAGAATACCCCCAATAATTACCGATAATCGAAACCGTTATTTTAATTTATCTATCATCGGTAAAGCCATTTTTTTCTATGTCGTCGCTTAGCAACAATGATAGAATAACAATTCTACTGTGAGTAAGTTGATTGCATTTTTTGTTTTTTTTTTGTTTTTGTTTTTTTTTTGCATGACGTTGTCTGTAGGTTCAAACTCCGCATGTAAATTCTTTAATTTTTTTTCCATTAACCGGAAAGAATTTTAAGACCTGAAAATTTATGTATTTTGTTTTGTTCGTTTTTTGTTTTTTGCATGACATGGTCTGTAGGTTCAAACCCCGCACATAAATTTCTTAATGTTTTTTTGTTTTTTTCGTAAATTGGAGAGAAGATTAGATAAAATAATTTTATAAAAGAAACAGCAGGTTCTCTAGAGTGCAATATAGAATAACATATGTTAGACAAAGTTACTGCATGGAGGCATGTGAAGTTTCCTCCCGGGCGATTTCACGGATTTCGATGACAATAAAAATATAGTAGTGTAAAATATTCGTTGATCATCATTCAATCCCGGGCAACGTCAGGTCTTCCTGTTAGTATATATGGATATTATAATGATGGGGCGATTCCGATATTTTTCCAGATTCCAATACAATTACCAATCCTGTACTAAATTCCTGATTCCGATTCTGTATGAATCGCTTAATATTTAACTATAGCATTGTTATTTTTCCTGATTACTATATAAACACACATTAAATGTGGGTATATTTCCTCAAACGTAAAAACACACTTGTAAGGAGAGTCCTGTATAGTTTAGTTTTAATGACAGTTTAAGATCAATAAATAAATAAATAAATTAAGATCAATAAATCAATAAATAAATTAAGATCAATAAATCAATAAATAAATTAAGATCAATCAATAAATATATATGTATCATTTTGTATCATTACTACAATCAGTGGAAGTTTCTTGGCTTTTTGGTCAAGATCAAAGTGTAGTTTACCCTACGAGTTTTACTTGAGGCTGTCGCCCATGTTGGTCCCTATTCTGAAGGATATGTTCAACCATTGGTTTGCCCAGGGTTCCATCCCTGGACAGGTGACCAAGGGTGTGATCACATTGCTGAGGAAAGGTCAACGGCATGGTGGGAGGGAAAACTTTGATGATTTTAGGCCCTTGACTCTGCTAAACACAGAGTTAAAGATTTTGGCAAAGATTCTTGCGAATCGCTTGCAGGTTGTCATCACTGACTTGATCGAACCGGACCAGACTTATGCTGTGAAGGGGAGATCGATTCAAGACAATTTGCACTTGATACGCTCGATCATAGAGGGGACAGAAGACGACGCCGAAGCCGCGCTGATCAGTTTGGATCAGTCCAAGGCATTCGATAGGGTCGACCATCGGTTCCTAGGATCTGTGCTAGAGGCCGCCGGATTTAATCCGGACTTCCGCAAGTGGATCTTTGTTCTGTATGACAGGCCGACGGTAGCGGTGCAGATCAACGGTAAGCTGTCGGAGTCATTCGCTGTCTCTCGGTCGGTGCGACAGGGTTGTCCGCTGTCGCCTCTGTTGTATGTCCTGGCGTTGGAACCCCTCCTTCGCAAGTTAAGGGACGAGGCGGCTACACCAGTCCTGCGTGGAATAGCTCTCCCTGGAGGCACACGAGCCAGGGTTTCCGCGTTTGCCGATGACGTCACCGTGTTCGTGTCTTGCCTCACGGACGTTCAAGCGGTGGTCGAGGCGCTCGCTCGATACGAAGAAGTAACAGGGGCCATCTTCAACCGTAGCAAGTCTGTTGGCCTGCGGTTGGGGGCCTGGACCGGGGTAAACTCGCTTCCAGGTATTTTCAGCTGGACCGATGGACCGGTCCGCATTCTCGGTGTCTGGTTTGGACCGGGACTTCAGCTGGAAAAGAATTGGTCGGAAGTACAGTCTAAGGTCAAATCGTCAGTAAAGACTTGGATTGGAAGGAAATTGTCCTTGAAGGGTCGGGCGGAGGCGTGTGCTACATACGTCTTTCCGCTCATCCTTTACCGTTTGTCTGTACTTCCTCTCCCTGCAGAACGACTAACCCGCTTACAAGGGCGCCTCGATTCACTTTTGTGGAACGAGGGTAAGCATTATGTCTGCAGAGAGGTCTGTGTTCAAAATCCGAGCGAGGGAGGCCTGGGTCAGCCCAGTCTCTTGTGTCATAGAAACGCCGAGAGATTGGCTTTCCTGGGTCGTTCGCTTGAAGGAGACGCTCCTTGGGTCCCTGTGGTTGAGAACTCGTTTCCCAACCTCAAACCCAACCCTTCGGTAGAAGGTCGTCGTAGACCGAAGGGGGAGTCCAAGTTCTTCTCCGAATGCCGAACCGCTCTTAGAGCTTTGCCGGGGACCAATGTCCTCGATCAGCCAAGGAAGAAACTGTATCGGGATTTAGTGGAGGGGACCGCGAAGGATCCACTTTGTAGGCGGATGGGATGGTCGATGGAGGTTGTCCGTTCTCAATGGCGTTGGGCGCCGGGACGGGAGATTCTGAATAACTCGGAATTCTCCCTGACTTGGCGACTGGTCCGAAATGCGCTGCCCCTCTTCGACGTACTTTTCCGGTATAAAGAACATACCAGCCGCTTCTGTCCGTGCTGTGACGAACGCGAGCCCGAAACAATCGAGCACGCGTTTTTTAGTTGCAGCCGGATACAGCCCCTATTAAGGTACGTCGAGGGGGTAACAGCTCGCATCGATGCCGAGTGTCTGCTCGATCTCGACGTAGGAACTTTTGTGTACAACATGGAGCCGCCGTTCCCCAGGGAGGAAAGTTTGGTTTTCCTGGCGATCCTAGCAGTAGCGCGCATGACCATTTGGATCGCGCGCCTCAAGTTGGTCCACGAAGGGACATCTGTTCCTGATCGGGATCTGATCGTTTACTTTAAACATTTGCTTAAAGTAAAGATCAGATGCGATTGGAAGAGGTTGCCTAGAGTGGAATTTGACAAGAGGTGGGTGCACAGCACTAGTTTGTGCATCCGTCGAGGAGCCAAGTTTCAATACGTGTTCCCTCCTTAGGCATGGCATGGGCGGTGCTGGGTCCTATGGAACCCATCCCGCCTAGGTTAGCATTATAAGTTCAGTAAAGTAACTCTTGACTGGTGGTACAAATGAGATCCTGTTCCTGATTTTATTTTTTGGTATTAGAGAACCTCTGAGTCTGCCCAACCCCCCTGCTCCTCATCTTTATTTTCTGATGCCCCCGATCATCCCCCTACTCAGAGGTCACCTTCCTACCCCCTCCATCCGTTGCTTTATTTTCTCCCATCTCCATTAAGGCGACTTCCCCAAACCCCATTAGGGATGCTCTGCTTGTTTTCGGTTCCCCGGAAAACAGTGGGGGATCTAGCCACATAGAATAGTACAGGGGGGGTCTTACTAACAACACATTAGTAGATTTTCCTTTTTTTTTTTTTTTTTTTTTAAATGAACATTTTCATTAGTTTTTTCCCACTCCACGAACATTTTATGCCAATTAATTCAAGAACTCTTTCTAATGAAATCGAACTTTATTTTCTCACACATACACACACACACACACAAAAAAAAAAAAAAAAAAAAAAAAAAAATGCACACACAACATACAGAAATGAATATACAAATTGTACATAGTTAAATTTTACATTGAACGCTGGGGTTATTAGTTAGATTAGGATCCACAGAGTGATTGAGGTATTTTGGTAAATGTTGCCAGTCAAGAGTAAGACTTCAAAGTCTCATCTGTTACATAGTCAAAAAGACCCTGTACCCTCCCCCTCCCAACTTCTTGTAGGGCCTTGTGCCTAATTTTGTTGAATTGAATTTTTTGTACGTTTTTTATGTTCAATTTTTTCTTTCTCAATAAAATATATAAACAAGATCAAAGTGTAGTATCTGTTCCGGCAGATGCTGCACTTAAGATAATTTGTACCAGTCAATGGAGGGGAAACCCTCTATACTGGGACAATCGCCTGGGTAATACCTAGGAGGTCCACCCTCCCAGGCCTTGCCACCGGGCTTTCCGGTGGGGCAAGTTTATTGCTTGCTGCCTGAGGTGCCCTGACCGGGAAATGCCGACGGGGTTACTCAGGCAATTTTTAAAATTGCAGGAGTGCCCCTCCTTTAGGGGAGCCTGCGGGGTTCCCACTTTCCGGCCTTGTGCCACATTTTGCTGAGGTGGGCAGCAAATAAATATCAACCCTCTATACTGGGACAATTATTATTTTTGGTAACCAGAGTGACCCCTTTTTGCCTACTTTTAGGGGAGCTGGTTTTTACCTCACATTAAAAACGGCCTTGTGCCTAATTTGCTCAGTGGGGGAGCAAATAAATACCATCTGTTCTTCAGATGCTGCACTTCATTTTCTTGTTCTCTTTCGGTGGAGGAGAAATCCTTCACGACTGAGACAATTTTTATTTTTGTACCTTTTCTCCACGTTAAAAAACGACCCTGGTGTCTAACTCTGTCCCGTGGGGAGGCATAGTAAATAGGTACAATCTGTGGAAGATTTTGCTTTAAACAAAATCCAATAAAAAAAGACAAAAGAATCGTTTTGGCATTTAAAAATATGCACAAATTTTTTTTTCCGATTCTGGTATCCCCAAAAAGTTCCGATTTTTCTAATTCCCGATTCCCATTAATCGTCCCAACACTATATATATAAATTCTTGTGTGCAGGGCGTTTGCTCAGTTGGTAGAGTGCTTGCCTTGCATGCAAGAGGCTCGGGTTTCGAATCCTGAATTCGGATGTGTCTAACTGATGAGCCCAAATGAGGGCGAAACTCGAGTCTTGGACTTCCGGTTCTTTGACTGTCATGGCTCTTGTGGGCTGCGACGTTGTTTGGCTACAGTGCTCCGCAAAAGTTTACAATACACATTTGAAACTGTCAGTTTTTGTATTTTTAGCTTCCAAATGGTAATGAAACTTTTTATAAACACAGAAAATGTATTGAAACTAAGATGGGAACAGTAGGAAAAATAAAAAAATAATTTATTTGCACACACTATTTGTTGTGGGGCTCAGTTGATACTGGATAATATTTAAGTGTTTTTATTTGATGTAACGTGTTTATTCGGCTCGAAAAACATACAGTGTTTACCGATGTTTTTTTAAAAAATGCAAATGGATATATGCTCGCTGTTGAACACGGTAAGTTTGGGAAAATGAGTTTAAACAAAAAAAAATTATACAAAATACTGTTAGAAAATCGCTCAATATATGTTACCGTGACATAGGCGGACATATATTCGGTGGGTTTCTATCAATATTTTGTATAATTTGTTTGTTTGAACTAATTTTCACAAACTTAACGTGTTCAATATACAAAATATATCGATAAACTGTATGATTTTCGAACCAATTACACGTTTTAAAGCGAGTAAAACCACTAAAAACTTTTCCAGATAGGTAGAAAAGTAATTTATCTTGCATTTGATAACATTATATATATATATATATATATATATATATATATATATATATATATATATCATGAACTCTCATCGAATCCCAACGTCTGAGGTTCAGACAATAAAGTTGCCTAATATTCACATCGATGATATGTTTATAACAGTGAAGGCTTTGCGTAGTGTTACGCCTCTGAACACGCTGGGGCGCCGGGAGACCGACGGATGAACGTAACAACATGAAAAAAAAAATAATAATTAAAAAAAAAAAAATGAGGAAGGCCAAGAAGATGTTATATATATAAGTTAAGCTTATTGTGTGGTGTGACCAGAACATGTTATCTATTGTGTTGACATGTTTTTCATACCCAACGAAATCTAATAGCAGACAATTCTTCACTGCCGATTCGGCATGGTCATTACTAGAATCTTATCAAGGATAAAATTATTTAAATAACAGACATAGCTGAAAAAGAAAAACAAAACAAAAAACAAACTAGGAGATTGCATCAGACATGAAACGTTCGTTACAAATGAACATTTTTGTTTTGAATGACTATTATCATTTTGTCATTAATTTTGAACTAGCCTGGGTACCCGGCGTTGCCCGGGTGTTTGGAGGTGTGTATTGAGCAAAAATAAAAAATGTGGTAGTAGGCAGGCAGGATCGAATCCGTACCAGGAAGGAGGAAAAGAACGTGAAAAAAAAAAAAAAAAATGAGGAATAATCAGAGAGAAAAAGAGAGAGAAAGTGGCGGGGGGGGGGCTGGGAAATAAATAAAGAGACGGTAAATAGAGAGAGAAAAGGGCAGAAACGATGATTTTTTTTTTTTTTTTTTTTTTTTTAAACAACAAAATTGTAATACTTAGTTCGTTGCATCTCAAAGAAAAGTCATATACACAATTTTAGCCAGATCGGACCAGTATTATTAAAATTACGATTCAATATTGAGAAATATTTTAGTTTAAAATTATATCTGTGGATTTATCCTGGCCAAAAGTTAAGGAACGAAATAGAAACTTTATGTTTTTTTAATGCAAATGTTTTAAAAAAATAAATTCATTTAATATTTAGTGAACATCCCTTTATTCTTTATGACCTCACTGCATCTTCGATCACAAGACTGGATTAGTTTCCTGCAAAATTCAGGATTTATCTTTTCCCACTCTTCCTTCAATAAATCCCAAAAATGATTTTGATTTTGGGGATTCCTCGTCTGTGCTCTTTCTCCAATCATTTTCCAAACATTTTCTATCGGATTCAGATCCGGACTCTGCGCTGGCCAGTCCATTACTCTTATTTCTTCTTCCTCGAGGTAACTTCTCACTTTTTTAGCTTTATGGCAAGGGGCGCTATCTTGCATAAAAATGCTTGGCTGATTAGGTGAAAGGCGTAAGCTCTCAATGACATGTTGTCCAAGGAGCTGTTTATAAGTCTCCGCATTAACCTTTCAATAGATTCGAACTAGAGGGCCAACTCCTTCCGAGGATATCACACCCCACACCATTACACTTCCCCCTCCGAATTTAAGTGTCTTTTTAACACATTTGGAGGATAATCGTTCACCTGCTTTACGCCGTACATGCTTCTTTCCATCCAATCCAAACAAATTGAACTTGGATTCATCGCTGACGTGAACCTTAGCCCATTGTTCATCAGTCCAGACGACATGCTCATGGGCAAACTTCAAACGGCTATTTTTGTTCTTCTTGGAGATCAAGGGTTTAGATACTGGCACCCTGGCATGCAATCCGGCAGCTGCTAACCGTCGAGAAACAGTTTTTCTAGATATATTTTTCCCAGTCTGTTCATTAAAATCACGAGAAATTGATGTTGCGGATTTGAATCGGTCACCAAGAGCCTACCTTCCCATAATCCTATCTTCTCTTTGAGACGTTTTAGGGGGTCTGCCGGTTTTAGGGGATGCTTCTAATGTATTTTTATTCTTATATCGAGCTATCACACGATGAACAACACTTTTTGATCTTCGAACGATATTAGAAATTGTTGAAATTGATTTCTTTTCTTTGTAATTGTCTAAAATTAATTTTTTTCTTGGAGAGACAGAGTTTTGCGAGTCGGTGACGCCATTTTTCTGTGTTGTGCTTATCAGCAGTTCCAATATTAAAAACTAGCTATTTTTATGTAAAGTTTAGTCTCTTAAAAATAAATTTTCTATTTCGTTCGTTAACTTTTGGCCAGAATAAATCCACAGATATAATTTTAAACTAAAATATTTCTCAATATTGAATCGTAATTTTTTTTTTTTTTTTTTTTTTTTTTTGGTACTAGTTTATACACATTGGTTCTATTTGTTTATTCTGAGTATTTCAGAAAAATCCATGCACTAATTTTTGAAATATACATGAATAATTGTAAATTTTTTTCCGTTCCTTATATTATGGCCGATACTGTAGATACTGTATGCATAGTAATCTGAAAACGCTCATAAACCGCTTTACATTTTACTAATTTGCCTACTTATTTTTTTTAACCATTTTCTAATAAATTAATATTCTGTAATATACATTTTTAAGTTGCCATTTTTATATTTAAACACGATATTTTCACTGATAGTAAAACGTCTGACGTTGCTGGGTTGTTGAAAACAGATACTACACTTTGATCTTAGCCCAAAGCGCAAGTAACTATAAAAACATAATGTAGGCATTTTTAAATGAACAACAACAAAAGAATTCCTGGACATTAAAACACAACCTTAAATTTTTCCTATTAACAATATGAGACGGAATATATATTAGTGTTGGGACGATTATCGGAATCAGAATCGGGAATCGGAAAAATCTGAGCTTTTTGGAGTATCAGAATCGGTATCAGAAAAATTTGAGCCTATTTTCCGATACCAAAACCGATTCCTTTAATTATCTATTTTATTTTATTTTTATAAAACGTCTTCTATTGCATGTAGTAATAATAAAATATTAAATATTTATTGGTTTAAACTTCCAGTAAGACTAAAATCTCTAAATCACACCACCACAAGTGTTTTTACATTTGAGAAAATATATGCACATTTAAAATGTGTTTTTACAGTAATCGGAACAAAATAACAAGTTTATAGTTAAATATTTAAAGATTTATAAAGAATCGGAATCGATAATTGTATCGGAATTGGGAATTTCGTATAGAATTGGTAAAAATATTGGAATCAGCCCAACACTATATATATTTTACCAAATCTTCACATTGTAATTTATCCTCAAACGCGTGATATACGCATTATATTTTAGAATTAAACAACGCTTATATCACGGAGAACACACTCTTAACCATTATATAATATATAACAAAAGATATATAACTTTTAGTAATAAAAGTTAAAATAAAAAGTAAACATAAAGGAATAAACAAACTTTACCGTACCCTTCCTTATCCCCCCCCCCAACAGACAACTTAAGCCAAACTAACCAAACTAATTTTTAAAAAATAAATATCAAAATAAAACAAATTAATAAATAAATAAACGACTATTACTATTATTTATATGAAAGCTTCTTTAAAAAAATGAATTTTGATGACCATCATTGTTCGAAAGCGCTAGAAATAAAATGACTGACAAAAAATAACTCGGCTACATAATAGGAGGCCGTGAAGAACTGCTCCGCAGATCGAGAAAAGGATCAGAAGAATAAAAAGAAAGAAAATCGTCGTAGTTAACCAGACTTGCCTTGAAACACAATTAAAGATTTCGTAGGCACCGCCAAAACGGGGGGGGGGGGCAGGTAAGCACTTTTTGACGGACCGTCTTTTTAAAAATCTACCAAAAATCAGGTAATTATCCGATCAATACGAAATTATCAGCGATTATTAAGAGAAGAATGAACTTTATAACAGTGTACTTATTTTTCATAAACGATATTTATATATATTTTTTTGCTTACAACCCCCCCCTTGTTTTGAGGGGGTACAAATATGCTTAAAATAATCATCTGAAACTGAACACAACATATTATGTTGTTGTAAGGGACAGAATTATAGATTAAAAAAAAAAAAATTGTTTGCATACCTTATTTTGGCGTCTGAATATCAGAACTTCGATTGTGTTTAATTATCCCGCTTTTGAGTTTTGAAGTGTGAAATTCGGTGAATATGTTAAGTAAAATAATTAATTTAAGTTAAGCAAAACAAAAAAAAAAAATTTTTTTTTAATATTTATACGAAAAAAGCCATTTTAAAATCTTTGATATATAAATTAACAATTTTTTTTTTAGCGAGCCGAATAATGCATGACTATTATTAAACGGCATGCTTTGAAGAATCGATACAAAAAAAAATTTGATAAATAGTGTGCCCTTTGTGTTAAAAATAGCATCATTTTTTCAATCCCGTTTGAAAATGTTTGCCGCCTTTCGACTACGGTGGACCAAACGCGCTGAAATAATTTTTTTTTTTATTCTGCTTTAAATTGCCCCCCCCCCCATTTTGGGGAGCATGGCCCTCACACACATACATATTAAAAACCAAACTCATACAAATGATCACCCATCTGGTACTGGCCAGCCTCAGCATTAATAATACATTGAAATTTTCGTCACTGAAAAATAAGTTTTTTTGGCCTGTTTGGTCTTCCATAGTTTGCTTTTTATCAAATGCAAACGTAAACATTGTCGATTTAGACTCTAGATCGACGCGAAGTAACTGGTTGCCTATATGAATAAGTGGAATTATTTGAAATCCAGG
This sequence comes from Euprymna scolopes, assembly GCF_053919585.1. Classification (NCBI taxonomy): domain Eukaryota; kingdom Metazoa; phylum Mollusca; class Cephalopoda; order Sepiida; family Sepiolidae; genus Euprymna; species Euprymna scolopes. The sequence goes on from NC_136523.1 coordinate 4,590,630, forward strand.
TACTTATATTATAATATTTTTGCATATTCTCTTAGAAAATCATCCTAAATCTTAGTTAGACAACAAATAAATAAATTAATTATTTCAAAAACCTTTTTTTTTTAAATATTTACGTACGTTTTTTGTGCAAGACAAAAAATGTCAATTGTTAACTTTTTGGGAAAATTTAACATTTAAAATTTAATTAAAAATAGTAGAAAAAGTTTTACATTATTCTGTTTTCTATATGATAAAATTCAGGGTTTTATTTTTCTGGAAAAAAAAGTTACTCAGAAATAATGGATTTTAATAAATGTAATTTCGTTTTAAAAAACAATAACAACTTGATTTTTCGGCCATTTTTGGCGGTGCCTAGATTTTAGAAACGAACTTATAGTTTATTTTACAAAATCTACGCGTTGTAAGTTGGCTTCAAACGTGTAATATACGTATTTTATTTTTAAAAATATATATTTAATATGTTGTTGCATTATCTTTTAATGGGTGTGTGCAATGTAGTATCAGTTCTGTTGTCATAAAACTGCCCTCCCAGGAATTACTACAACGTTTATAAGAAGTTGGGGGAAAATCTTCCTCGACATGACCTCCTCCTGCTAAGGAGGATGTAATGGTGTATCTGTTCTATTGTTCTAAGACCATGTTCCCAGGGATTACCTTCTCTTGTTTGTTTGTCATCCTCCTGCTAGTATTGATATAATTGCTCTATTTAAAAATCTGAGCTCCAATCTTTCACAAAAAAACACTCGTTTAGCCAAAAACCACTATCAATAAATTCCTCCACTCTCTATCGACGCCTAAACCTAAACGTGGATTACATGAACAAAACGTTTTTCCTATAACTGACCGTTTGTGGAACTCTGTTTCACTGGTCTGCTTTCCAGATGACTACAATATTGTCGTCATCAAGTCTAACGTACTTATTGAACTGTCCTCGTAAATAATCTAATTAAACCAAATTCTCACCATAAACGATTACTACGTTACTGTCCCAATGACTACAATACGCACATTAGCCTTTGTCCTCGAGTGGCCTCCGAACCTTGATATGTGGTCCCGTTTGTAAAAAAACTTTCGAAAAAGGGAAATTACTTTAAAAGCAGAAATTTAAATATTTGTATACTCTTTAGCTTGAATCTATATTTTTCGTTGGTGATGGGGCCACGCCTCTTTTGCCCCTGATATCAATTATGGAAGCTCGCTTAAAATTCCTTGGCGGGGGGGGGGTGAAAGAAAGAAAAGCAATAAGAATAAAAAACAAAAAAGAGAAAACATGTTTCAAAAGAGAGAGAAAAGAAAGAGAAAGAAAAGAAATAAAAAAGAAAAACGAGAAAAAGAAATACCAACTGAAAGGAAAAACGTTAAGGAGTAAAAAGGAAAAAGAAAAAAATGGGGAAAGGAAGAAAAGAGGAAAAAGAAAAATACAAAGAAAATAGATGGAAAAAGGCAAGAAAAAGCAAGAACGAAACAGAAAAAAAAAAACGGAAAATAAACGAGGAAGGAAAAATATAGCAAAAAGGATAAAATAAAGAAAAAAGATAAAATAAAAGAAAGAAAACGGAAAGAAAAAAGAACAAGAAAGTAAAGAAATTAGAAAAAAAGAAAATTAGAAAAAAGAAAATGAGAAAAAAAGAAAATGAGAAAAAAAAGAAAATGAGAAAAAAAAAAAAAGAAAATGAGAAGAAAAAAAAAAGAAAATGAGAAAAACAAAGTCCAAACCTAAAAGACTTGTCCGGCCACAATTAGGCAGAGGATTGGTTCCATGCAATTTATAATTCACGACTTTTTTTTCTTTTTTTTTTAAGGACGTGGGGGGGGGGGGGTCAATTATTAAGATTTTCCTAGTTGATAGGCAAGCAAATATGCTAATTGATAGAGAGGCCATAATAATGCAAGTCACTAAAAAATGGTGAACATATACGACGCATCCGCCCCTCCTCCTAATAATCAAAACTTTTTTTTTCTGGAATTTTTGCTTAATTCTTTAAAATACTCACAATTAAGCAACACAATTTCAGATGGCTACAGATATTTGCTTTTCACAGAAGCTGTTTCGTCATGTTCAACTCATCAGTATGGCTAAACATAGAACGTGTACCTACATCAAAACCTAAATGCCAAATCACATCCAAATGTGAGCAGTAGTCAAGTGTCTTTACTTACTTACCTCCCCATAAGGGTTTAGTTAGAAACAATGTGAAAAAAGCCCAGTTCCCCAAAAAGGGATACAATGGATTGGACAAAAATAAAAACTGCCTCAGTCTAGAAGGATATGTTGTGTAGTAGATAACAGATACTGCACTGTTGCTAGCCAAAGAGCCAGGAAGTTTTTGAAAAAAAATACTTGTTCAATTTGTTTACAGGGGTTCTGTTGTAATATTTTTTACATATATGAGGATATGGTTAAAGAAAGTTGGAAGGTTCTACTTATAGACTCTAACGATAGGAACTGACCAATCAAGTGGAGCCACGTTCTGCTAGCAACCCATCAGTAACTAGAATTGCTCCATAAAAATAATGAATCCTTCAGCATCCCCATACATGATTTTCTGTGCCCAACACCAGAAGGAATTTGTTCTACGTCTGCAGATTTTTACAATCAAACACTCATCCTTAATGAGAGAGACAACAAGGCTCCATTTCCTTGTTATGCACTGGACCTTTGCCGTTTTCTTAACCCGAGAATGAATATATACATTTTTGCAGTGAAGCCTTAGACTTCAAGCGATTCGTAATAGGAGAAGGATGCTGGCCGATTTCCTTTAGGGATAGGAAGGATCAATACGCCGTACCCCTAATTGGTCAATATGTGGCCAAATAGCACAGGGGAGAGGCATTGATTCGTTAAAAGAAAAAAGTCCCATTTGTTTCTGCTACAATATTCTGAAATTAATAAAGAACTGTATATATTTTTGGTACAAATATTTTTGTTTACGTCATTGGTAGGAACTAACAATTCAACCACTGACATCCTTGCAGAGAATCTTGTCAGCCAAACTACTAGAATTTTTCCTCATCATTTTTTCCTCACTTTTTGCCTTCAGTTTATTTCAATTTCTTCCTCTCTCTCTTTCTTATTTTTTTTATTTCCATTTCCTGGTTTTCTCTCCCCAGCTTCCTCTATCTTGTCTTGCTTTCCTTTTCCCTTAAATATCAGTTCTGAGAATGAATATATGCATAAAGATATTTAAAGGGGTCAACGCCACATCTTCTGTCGCACGTGGTCGATATATTCTCTCGGAAGAAAACGCGCGCTGTCACATCACATAGCAGTCCGTAAGTAACAGACTGCGAGCTCAACAAAAAAAAAAAAAAAAAAAAAAAAAACTAAAATATGCATTTACCGCAGAGAAGGAGGGAGAGAAATGTACAACTGAGCAACGCTGGATTGCCTTGCTAAGATTGCTAGATTCGAAAAAGTTGTCAAAAAACAAATATATAACAAATAAATGTTATCAAAGGCAAGATAAGTTACTTTTCTACCAAATTGGATATATTTTTTGTGTTTTTATTCAATGTAACATGTTTATTCAGGTCGAAAAACATGCAGTGTTTACCGATGTATTTGAAAATTCAAAATGGTGGCCGACTCTCTCTATAACACGGTAAGTTTGGGAAAAGGTATTATAAATAATAAACTAGACAAAATACTATTAAAAAAAAACACCGAATGTATGTCAACCTATGTTACGGTAACATATATTGAGCGAATTTCTAACAGTATTTTGTCTAGTTTATTATTTATAATACCTTTTCCCAAACTTCCTGTGTTAAAGAAAGAGTCGGGCGCCATTTTGAATTTTCCAATATATCGGTAAACACTGTATGCTTTTCGATCTGAATAAACATGTTACATTGAATAAAAGCACGAAAAATATATCCAGTTTGGTAGAAAAGTAACTTATCTTGCCTTTGGTAACATTTATTTGTTATATATTTGTTTTTTTGACAACTTTTTCGAATCAATGTGTATAGTAATACAAACCCGAAAAAAAAAAAATCGCATTTTACTATCCTAAGTCAGAGTTGATAAAGAAATTGTAGTGTCATATCAATAGGAAAATAGAAAATTTACATGTTAACAAGAAATAATTTAAATGGAGTTAGAAAAGGATTGCAAAAATATAAAATAGCCAATAACCGATTGAGGCGAGGGGGGGGGAATAGGGAAAATAAAAGGGCAAATCTCAGTTGTGGGAACAGAGAGACAGAGATTTCATAGAGAAAGAAATTTCAGAAGAAAAAGGAGGGGAAAAAAAAGGAGAAAATAGTAATCTTAGAGAGATAGAAGGTGAAATAGCCGACTTCATAAAACACAGGTGCCACGGCCATATCAGCTTACATGGAATGGAGACCTGTATCCCTGCGGCCAAATCAGCTTACAAGGTATGGAGACCTGTATCTTTCAGCCAGTCTTTGAAAGAGAGATGGATTACACAGTGAGAGAGCGAAAAAGAGAGAGGGATGGTGGGAGACGTAGGGAAGGAAGCAGGAGGAGAAACGTACTTCCAATAAAAAAATTCTTGAGAACTAGCTTCGGAATTGCTAAATGGCAGAAAGCTATTTGAAAGAATTTTATTCGGTTAAAAATCCTGCATCCAGAAAACAATTTGTTTTGATTAACTCCAGAGAATCCCTGGCTTATCTAATCTCATTTTTTTTTTTTTTGTACGAAATACATATTAAATTATTTTATGTAAATAATTAATTTTTTAATAAGAAAATGATCTCTGATGTTTCATTAATTATTGATTGATTGTCAATTTGAAAATGGCTCAGTTGGTTCCACGCCTATCCCAATACGCAACACCCTGGCAGCAGTGGAGAGAAGTGGGAAAAAAATCATCTACAAAAGAAGAATTCAATTACAACGTCTAACATCAAATGGTCCGTCAAAAAATCCATTCCGCAAGTATCGAATAAAATGATTATGCAGTCCGCGTTCGTCATTTTTTTTTTTTTAGCTATCTGGCCTGCAGTAAAAAAAAAAAAAAGTTTTGTGACCGCTGGCTTAAGTGAATAAAAATAAAAGGTATTTATGTGCTTCCCCACGAAGGCAAAATGTGGCAAAAAGTCGTTTTTAATGTAGGGGAAAAACCAGCTCCCCCAAAAAGGGACACTCTGGATGTAGGCAAAAATAAAAACTGCCTTAATATAGAAGGGTTTCCTCCTCCATTGACTAAGGACAAATTAACTTGCATGCAGCGTCAGAACAGATACTACACTCTGATTTTGGTCTGGCGAATAAAAAGTAAAAAAAAAAAATGGGGATATGTAGAACTATTATACGTTACGCTTGCTGATGTCACATAGTCGACCGTGGCCGAGAGAAAAAGGCCAGTGAACTGAAGAATCACGTGACACATGACTTAGAGCATCGTAATATTTTCCGTCTCTTTGTGGCTCCAATGAACAGTTTTACCTCGAGCATGGAGTATGTTTAATATTTTGGAGTTATTTTCATTTTTTTCGATAGAGAGTAGTAAAAAAAATTATTCTTTTTAAAATGTATTTAATAAAAATTTGAAGTAATTTCATGACCTTAATTAATAAGATTGTCTTGGCCTTCGGGCCGGGATCAAAGTGTAGTATCTGTTCCGGCGGATACTGCAAGCAAAGACCATATGTGAGGTAACCCCACATATAAGATCTTGGTCAATGTAGGGGAAACCCTTGTCACCATCCAGCTGCCCTACTCCCCGAGGAGTTGGTCCCCATTTCCCCTTCACTCCTCACATTAAAAATCGGCCTTGTGCCTAATTTGCTCAGTGGGGGAGCAAATAAATACCTCAAAGTGTAGTATCTGTTCTGCAGATGCTGCACTTAAGATGATTTGTACAAGTCCATGGAGGGGAAACCCTCTATACTGGGACAATTATTATTTTTCGTAACCAGAGTGCCACCTTTTTGCCTACTTTTAGGGGAGCTGGTTTTTACCCCACATTAAAAACGGCCTTGTGCCTAACTTGCTTTGGTGGGGAAGCAAATAAATACATTAATAAGATTGTCAAAATAGAAAGTTAAAAATTTCATGTAATCTTTTTTTTTTTTTTTTTTTTAATAGGAAAACAAATTATTTTTACACGAGTGAATTCTTTTAATAAATTAACCATTCAGCCAGTATTTCGAAAGATTGCAATTTTTTATATTAAACTTTCAACCTTTACTTTTATATTCACACATATACACATATTTGTATATATGCATAGGTATATATAAGCATATAAACACACATATATACATATATACACACACACATACATATACACACACATATACACACACACATACATATACACACACACACATATACATATATATATATATATATATATATATATATATATACTTGATATTGCTTGATTTTTTTTTGTTTTTATTTAAACATGTAAAAATTGTTTTTAAATTATTCATATTAAAAATAAATGAATTTTAGTCTTTAGAATCCATAATAAACCGGAATGTGTATCTTTCAAATCAGAGATTATATACAACTTTCCTTTTCAATTAATTCTTCTTTTTCTTTTTTTTTAATTAATATTGAATAAGGCTAATTTTACGTATAAATCATGTTTGTTATTTTTTTTCTCTCTTTTTTTTTTAATACTTAAATTAAAATTTTTCATCCTAAGTTCTCTTAATTATCGCCAGTCCGACTGCTCGACAGATCTTGCTTTGCCTATTTTTCGTGACGTCATTTTTCAGTAAACAGGCCCTGTCTCTCGGTGGTGGTGCTAGGCTCTGGACATTCGTGGCTGAGCTCAGCCATACTTGACTTCCCTTTATGTGTACCTCGCGTGTTGTAATTTGTATCTTGTTTTCATCACCGCATTTGAGAATAAATACAAATAAAAAGGAAATAAGAAAGATCAAATAATTTTTTGCGAGTGAAAAGATGTCATACTGAAAGTTTTGTGGCAATGCATACGAAACCGAAACAGATTCGAAACAGGATTCACTCAGAGTGAAATTAGTACAGAGAAAATGCTGCCAAGTCTGCTGCAAAAAAAGATGGACTCCATTTACTAGGCTAGAAAACTTCTTACGCTTACCAGTATCTTAAATCTCTATATATCTCTATCGATGGGCTGGTGCATCAACTGCTCACCTCTCCTCTTTCGGGCAGGCTTCACAAAATTTCTAGCCTTAAGGTTCTGCACTGTCTACCAAGTTCTAGCCACTGTAGCTTCGTGCTGTATTCCTGTATTTTTTTTTTTTTTTTAATGAATATTTCCACGAAATGTACTCTGCTAAGTATGCAGGGGCGATCAGAGACAGAGAGATGGAGGGCGGACAGACAGACAGATATGTACGAGCCTTTTTCAAGTCTCACAAAACACACATACGTCCACACATGTACACATATTCACGTTCGCGTACATACACTCACATTCACGTATATATACACACACGCTTACGTATACACATGTACTCACACACGCGAACACGAACACACACGCTGGACGGCGTCACTTCCGCTTTCTAAGGAAATACACATGCGCAAAAGACTCTCCAGAAGCGAGTATAAAACATGGAGACAAGTTGTTTCTAATCCTCTTTTTAGGACCAACTCTCAACTAGAGAGGTTGGGCGAACAAGCCGCCGCCGTTTCGGCGCGCGAGCGCGCACCTCACGCCCACTTCCTACTATGTATGGGGCACGAGTTAATGACTGTATGTATACATTCTCCCTCTTTCTCTCTCCATCTACTACTGGCCACTAAGAACACCTTCGCATAGCTGACTACTAACTGATGACAACTCTAATATCCTCTTCCTTGCCTACACGCTGGATTCTCATTTCCACTACAACACTCACTTCAATTCCCACGCGCGAACAAACAATAATGACCCAAACTTGAGATGAAAACACATTTCCTTTTCTTGCTACAACACCAGTCCTGCAACGGACATTGGTTACATACGCGCGGAAATGTTATAACTAAAATGTTCATTTCTTTCAACAGCAAATAAACGACGTTTATCTTATCCATTACTTGAGTCTTTGTTTCCTTCAATTCCCATTCGTTTCATTATTCTTTTGTAACGGGATTGGGGTATTTATATATCCTAGTCCCCTACAGATAGAGGAGGTAAGAGTCACAGACAAATAGACAGAGTGACGAGCCATGGCTACAGAACAGATACTACACTGTGATCTTGTCCCGAAGGCCAAGAATTGTTTGTGTTTATGTTTCTTTAATTGTTTGTCCCCTAAATTCATAATTCAGTTTTAGAATTATTAAATGGTATATTGCTTTAAAATGAAGTAATTTTACATAATATTAATCTCTATATAAATAAAATGAACTCATTTTTTCGCGTCTGATTTTGACCTTAATAGGATTAAAAATCAAGATATTTCATGCAAATATAATATGCACAAACGGCAGAACAATATCTGAGGTGTGTTATAGGCTTATTATTTCTCAAATTCCTCGATAATCTTAGATTTCTATACTTTTTCTGCTGAGAAGTCACGGCCAAAATCGGTTAAGATCAATGGAAGTGGTAAAATATTTTCTCTCTAATAAATTCCTCCTCCCCCTGCCACCACTTAACACCGTTTGGGGATCGTTCACAAGGAACAGTTGAGAAGAGAACACCGGTTTGGCTTCGTAGTTCTTTCATGTGAAGTTATTTAAAATCACTAAACTAAGCTGCAGTGCTCTGTGGCGTAGTGGTTAGCGTGCTGGACAATTCACATTATATTTTCACGTTCGCGCCGACCTACCGTAGTCGTTTTTTTTTTTTTTTTTTTTTCTAAACAACTGGAATGGACTTTTCTTGGTGGCCGAACTGTTAACGTTGCAGATGTTTTTTTTTTTTTTTTTCCACACTTTATTTTCCTACTTTTACTCATGACTCCGGGTTTGATCCTTCCTACTTACCTACCATAACATTTTTTAAAACTCCCCCCCCCCGTCCCGGAAACAAACACTCGGGCAACGCCGGGTACCCCCGCTAGTATTTTATATTGAATAAAGTTCAGTTTCATTATTAATCGAATTGGGTTCCTTTCTTTCCCTTTTAAACATGTTTTAATGCTCGTTTTAAAATGCCCTCATATAGTATCGACAGTGACAGGTTGACAAATCTTACCTACATTGCCTACAGGCATTTTTTAGTTAACAGGCCTTCTAAATATCGGTGGCCGTGGACGAACCCAGATAGAGAAACGGGTGAACCCAGACAAACAGAGAGAGAGAGAGAGAGAGAGAGAGAGAGAGAGAGAGAGAGAGAGAGAGAGAGTTATTTTGTTGCCAATAGAGGACGCCCCTTTGATGGGGTGTTTCTTTACATTAAAATCAACCTCGTGTCTAAATTTGCCCTTGTGAGGAGGAGCAGGTAAATATGAATTATCAAGATATTCAACATCAGTAACCGACAGACAACAGATAAGATTTACCGACAGACAAAGAAAGTCATAGGATACAATAATAAACGTAAAAATAATTATTCTGCTGCAGCGTTTTATTTGACAAGAAAAGACTAAAGATGGACATATAGATATACAGCGTCTCGTGCTTATCGACTTATATGGACATTTGAACAATAGTGGAAGCGGGGGGGGGGATATAAACATGTGCTCTGTTTATACCGCCTTTCAGTGTGTGTGTTTTTTTTATAAAAGGATCATCGTAGATATAACGATAGATAGATAGATAGATAGATAGATAGATAGAGAGAGAGAGACAGATAGAGAGAGAGAGAGAGACAGATAGAGAGAGAGAGAGACAGATAGATAGAGAGAGAGAGACAGATAGATAGAGAGAGAGACAGATAGATAGAGAGAGAGACAGATAGATAGAGAGAGAGACAGATAGAGAGATAGACAGATAGAGAGATAGACAGATAGAGAGATAGACAGATAGATAGAGAGAGATAGACAGATAGATAGATAGAGAGAGATAAAGATACATAGATAGAGAGAGATAAAGAGATATAGACAGACAGAGAGAGATAGAAATATAGACAGACAGAGAGATAAAGAGATATAGAAAGACAGAGATAAAGAGATATAGAAAGACAGAGAGATAAAGAGATATAGACAGAGAGAGAGATAAAGAGATATAGACAGAGAGAGAGAGATAAAGAGATATAGAAAGACAGAGATAAAGAGATATAGAAAGACAGAGATAAAGAGATATAGAAAGACAGAGATAAAGAGATATAGAAAGACAGAGATAAAGAGATATAGAAAGACAGAGAGATAAAGAGATATAGACAGAGAGAGAGAGATAAAGAGATATAGACAGAGAGAGAGAGAGAGATAAAGAGATATAGACAGACAGAGAGATAAAGAGATATAGAAAGACAGAGAGATAAAGAGATATAGAAAGACAGAGAGATAAAGAGATATAGAAAGACAGAGATAAAGAGATATAGAAAGACAGAGATAAAGAGATATAGAAAGACAGAGAGAGATAAAGAGATATAGACAGAGAGAGAGAGAGAGAGAGATAAAGAGATATAGACAGAGAGAGAGATAAAGAGATATAGACAGAGAGAGAGAGATAAAGAGATATAGACAGAAAGAGAAATAAAGAGATATAGAAAGACAGAGAGATAATGAGATATAGAAAGACAGAGAGATAATGAGATATAGAAAGACAGAGAGATAATGAGATATAGAAAGACAGAGATAAAGAGATATAGAAAGACAGAGATAAAGAGATATAGAAAGACAGAGATAAAGAGATATAGACAGAGAGAGATAAAGAGATATAGACAGAGAGAGATAAAGAGATATAGACAGAGAGAGAGAGAGAGAGAGAGAGATAAAGAGATATAGACAGAGAGAGAGATAAAGAGATATAGACAGAGAGAGAGAGATAAAGAGATATAGAAAGACAGAGAGATAAAGAGATATAGAAAGACAGAGAGATAAAGAGATATAGAAAGACAGAGAGATAAAGAGATATAGAAAGACAGAGATAAAGAGATATAGAAAGACAGAGATAAAGAGATATAGAAAGACAGAGATAAAGAGATATAGACAGAGAGAGAGAGATAAAGAGATATAGACAGAGAGAGAGAGATAAAGAGATATAGACAGAGAGAGAGAGAGATAAAGAGATATAGACAGAGAGAGAGAGAGATAAAGAGATATAGACAGAGAGAGAGAGAGAGAGAGATAAAGAGATATAGACAGACAGAGAGATAAAGAGATATAGACAGACAGAGAGATAAAGAGATATAGACAGACAGAGAGATAAAGAGATATAGACAGACAGAGAGATAAAGAGATATAGACAGACAGAGAGATAAAGAGATATAGAAAGACAGAGAGATAAAGAGATATAGAAAGACAGAGAGATAAAGAGATATAGAAAGACAGAGATAAAGAGATATAGAAAGACAGAGATAAAGAGATATAGAAAGACAGAGAGATAAAGAGATATAGAAAGACAGAGAGATAAAGAGATATAGACAGAGAGAGAGAGATAAAGAGATATATATATAGAGAGAGAGAGATAAAGAGATATAGACAGAGAGAGAGATAAAGAGATATAGAAAGACAGAGATAAAGAGATATAGAAAGACAGAGATAAAGAGATATAGAAAGACAGAGATAAAGAGATATAGACAGAGAGAGAGATAAAGAGATATAGAAAGACAGATAAAGAGATATAGAAAGACAGAGATAAAGAGATATAGAAAGACAGAGAGATAAAGAGATATAGACAGAGAGAGAGAGAGAGATAAAGAGATATAGACAGACAGAGAGATAAAGAGATATAGAAAGACAGAGAGAGATAAAGAGATATAGACAGAGAGAGAGAGATAAAGAGATATAGACAGAGAGAGAGAGATAAAGAGATATAGACAGAGAGAGAGAGATAAAGAGATATAGACAGAGAGAGAGAGAGAGAGAGATAAAGAGATATAGACAGAGAGAGAGATAAAGAGATATAGACAGACAGAGAGAGATAAAGAGATATAGACAGACATAGATAGATAGACTAAAAGATACATATACATGGACGGTTTTATTTCGAATTTTAAATTAGCCTCTGCTTTCTTTTTTTAAATAGTACTACTGCTTATATAATTACCACTCGATATAATAAGATACAAATAATAATTATAAAGCTGGTTCACGTAAAATATGGTCCTTTTCTAGTATAGGAGCATCTCCAAGAAATACTGTTTTTATTTTGTCAAAACACATTCACGATATTAACAGTTTGAGCTTAATGGTAGCATAGGAACAGTTGAAATACTTCACTTATTTCCAGTGATTTTTACCCAAATCTTAAAACCAACTGTTGCTTTTACACTCTGCTAGAAAAAGGGAAGCTGTCTGTTGGTTCACCCACTGAGTCCGGGATAGATTGTAGATTCACTTTCCCCGATTCAAACAAAGTTTTTAATTAGCTTGTAGTGAGGATTGAACCTTCACCCCTCAGAAGAATTTCACTTACAACTGATTGGTACTCAACGCTTTATATGTTGTGCAACAGGTCTATATAGATCTAACAAAAATACTTAGCATTTCTGCGCGGAAATGTCTGACGGAACAAAAACAATCTACCTCTCTGGGTTAAGTTCGAAATTCCAAATAGATTCACGAGTTTAACCAGATGCACCTGAAGACGGTCAGCGGTTACATTGGTCGAAACGTTGTGAAAATAACAACCAACATAAGTAGAGTTTTTCGTATAATCCAAAGAACACAAATTTGTTTTTAGTATTATCCCCCCCCCCAAAAAAAAAACAATCTATTCCGAAGTTCCATTTTCTTAAATTTTAGTAATCTATAAAAATACTGTTTCACTTGTAGCATATATATATATATATATATATATATATATATATATATATATATATATATATATATATATATATATATATATAACTACTTCATTTATTCACATAAATTTGATATACAAAAGTATAGATTTATGCGTAAACTTAAAGTATTTACTTCAAAAGTGCTCAATACGTAGGTAGATCTAGTTAGTAATTTATAAAATATATATGGCGATTAACCTACACTGAATATTCTGCGTTTCATCCAACTATAGGATTCGTCAGGCTTACCCTGTAACCTCTCTCCCACAGAAGAGACATTGTGAGCCTATCCTTGTTTTGTCGTTATTTCCATGGCAGGTGTTCGTCTGAACTCCATAAGCCTGACGAATCCTATAGTTGGATGAAACGCAGAATAGTCAGTGTAGCTTAATCGCCATATATATTTTATAAATTACTATATATATATATATATATATATATATATATATATATATATATATATATATATATATATATTCTAGGTTAATATTATTCAGAGGTAAAACATCCAATGAATTTAACGAGGTTTATACTAGAATGCTCAGTACCAAAGTAGAGCAAGATACATTTTTTAATTTATTTTTACATAAAATTTAGGTATCGGTACACATTCATGAGCATGTTTCAGTCAACTAGTTATAAATAACTAGAGACACCATTGTACTATCTTATATATTTTTCTATTTCACTAATTAAACGCTGTTATCGTAATTTTTAATTTATTTTATGTTATAATTATTTTATTTTTGAATATCATGTGATTGCTCTCCAGACATGAACTTCTGTGAATTTTCTCCGCTATTCCATTAGGGACTGGAGTTTTGTAAAACCAACATCGCCTAATGATTTCTAGTTATGGATAACTAATTGATTGAAACATATTTATGAATATGTAGCGATACCTAAATGTTTATGTAAAAATAAATAAAAACTACATATATATATGAAACACTTTTCAGACTTTATCTGGTGCACATTTTTATGGACACGATCTCTAAGTCCGGTTTGCAAGCAATAAATGTGTTTGTTTTTTTTTTTTTTTTTTTTTTTTTTTTGCATTCATTATTGTTTCTTTGTTTCTTTTGCAAAGTTTTGTATTAGAACATATATAAAAGAAGAGATATTATCCAAGTATCGGATAATTCCATTAACGGGTAAAAAGAGAACCCTATACAAGATTTTTGTCTATTTAAACCTTATAAGTTTTAATTCAAGCCAGAATTACTTCCGAATTGACAGTTTTAAAGACTTCAAAATTACTTTCGTATTTCTCATGATGAAATTATTATAAAGATCATCTGTCTGTGTTAGGGGGGGGGGGCGAGTGCATAGAACAGTATGTTAAAGACTAAAGTTTAACTTTTGTGAGTATAATTATTATGGGAAAGGGGTCTGCCTCCTTTTAAATAGAATAAATAATTGAAATTGCTCCAGACGGCCGTAAAGCCACTTTTTCCTTTTTTTTTAATTCCGTTTTCATCTAAAACGAGGCATAGTTGCCACTTTGATGTAGCTATTTACAATGCCTCCCCACGGGACAGAGTTAGACACCAGGGTCGTTTTTTTTAACGTGGAGAAAAGGAACAAAAATAAAAATTGTCTCACTCGTGAAGGATTTCTCCTCCACTGACAGAACAAGAGGGATTTACTATTCCTTCACGACTGAGACAATTTTTATTTTTGTACCTTTTCTCCACGTTAAAAAACGACCCTGGTGTCTAACTCTGTCCCGTGGGGAGGCATTGTAAATAGGTACTATTAAGAACATAAGTTGCAGGGATGCTATGTATGGAGATAAGCAGCAAGATGTCTGTTCATATTACACTTGAACTTCTGCATGTCAGTACAGTTGGGGAAATAGAATCCCGGAAGGGAGTTCCAAAGTCTAGCAGTTCTGGGGAAGAAACTATTAGATTAGATGGATTTCTTACATCTAGGGATTTCTACTGTGTGTAGAGGTGGGATTTTGCTGCTTGTCGGGTTTGTCGGGGTTATTTATATCCTGCCTTGACAGAGTACAAAATAGACTTCGTGGCTTGGTGGTGGATGCCCTTTTCTCTACCCTGCAACCTCTCTCCCACAGAAGAGACGTTGCGAGCCTATCCTTGTTTTATCGTTATTTCCATGGCAGGTGCTCGTCTGAACTCCAATCTCTGGTCAACCCCCCTCGCCAATCTTTCACGAAAAACACCCGTCTAGCCGAATCCACTGTGAAAAATTTCCCCCACTTTTTATCTGTGCCGAAATCAAAACGTGGATTCCATGAACAAAGCTTCTTTCTTAGAACTGCATGCCTGTGGAACTCTGTTCCGTCTGCCTGCTTCCCACCGGACTACAACTTGGATGTCTTCAAGTCCAATGTTAACAAATTCCTAATGAACCGCCCCCTTAAGTAAACACTTCATCAAATCTCCACACTAACGTAATGTACTTGCAATAACCCTTATACCTGAGTGGCTTCCGGGCCTTGATAAGTGGTGACCACTGTGTAAAAAAAAAAAAAAAAATGTTGCGTGCTTGTAGCTCGTCAGAGCATTCACCACTAAAATACTTGTAGAACAGGCAGAGGGATGCAACATTTCATTGATGAGACAGAGGTTGAAGCTTACATGACAGTTCAGGACCATCAGGTTGATGACTCTCGTTTGGACCTTGTCCGGGAGTGAGAGATAAGTAGCAGATGCACCAGCCCAAATATGACCGCAATACTTCATACATGGGCGAATGGTGGCCTTATAGAGGTACAGGATACTTTCAGGTGTAAGTAGCTTTCTAGCACGATAGAGAGACCCTACCTTCCTCGCAGCGGCCTTGGCAATGCCGTCAATGTACCTGTTCGAACTTATGTCTCCTGTGAACGTTAGGCTGAGGAGTTTAAAAGAAGTACTTTCAGGTAATGTATCTTTAGCCATTACTATTGGTGGTTGAGAAGGTTTCTTGTAATGCGAGGTCCTAACAAACATGATAGATGGTTATTGCAAAGACAAGAGATACCTACTGACCTGAAGTTATGAAAAGTTCAAAGTTGTGGGTAGCAAGAAAACAGTGAGCAGGAAGGGAGTTCCACAAGTTTGCTGTTCTTGGAAATAAGCTGTATTATAATGAGGTATAAAAACAGTGAATTGATGGAGACCAACGAGTCAAACGAGCTGCAACAATGGAAGCAGCAAATAGATCAGACAATTCTGGAGAACACATGCCACAATTGTATTTATAGAAAAAACTGAGACTAGCAACATCACATCTGTGTGTGAGAGAGAGAGAGAGAGAGAGGTTGCAAAGAAGAAAGTGTGGGGCAAATCAAATTAGATTCATTTTTGCAGTTTATCAAAAAACTCTATAAACTAAATATAGCTCACATTTATCACATGCATAATGATTAATTAATTAGTTTCATCATCGCACCAATTGAGGGAATGATTGCTCAAATAGTTTGGACATACGCTGAGGGCCACCAGCGATAGGATCGCAAAACTTGTCTTTGTATTAGAAGTTGCCAGGAAGTGAACAAGAAAAAGATCGATGAGCGGACACAGTGCACAAATATCTCTCTAAAATCGGCCTTCACCCGAACCAAGCCTGTGATCGTGCCAAGTTGAGAAAAAAAAATTAATTATTGTGTACCCATAGCTGAGGATTAACGCATAAACAAGAAAAAAGAAAAATATATATATATATATATATATACTAGCATTTCAGCCCGGCGTTGCTCGGGTGTTTGGAGGTGTATGCTGAGCAAAAAAAAAAAAAAAGAGTAAATTTTTTTTTTAATTTGACCCCTATTATGACCCCTTAAAATTTATTGTTTCGGGCTCAAATCACTTTATTAAGTTAGATCCAGGTTCAAGGAACCTATATCTAAAATTTCAAGTGTCTAGACCCAAAATTGTCGGAGGAGTTTGGTAGAGTTCTTAAAGGTCAAATCGTTGAAATTTGACCCCTTAACAGCCAAATTTCTGGCTGACACCCGTCAAATCGATTTTCCCAAATCTCAGTACCCGGTATTTCAAATTTCGAGTCTATAGACTAAAAACTGACAGAGTTATTGCGTAGGGAAATGTACACAGACAGACACACAGACACGTTTACTTTTATAGATATATAGATATAAATATATATATATATATATATATATAAAAGATTTAAGTAATTCCTAATTGTAATTTTAAGTACTTTGGTTTTCATACATAAAGTAAATTTCACAGCGTATAAGGAGTATTCGATACTGGAGATATTCATAATCGTACCTTTTTTCCAAGAGGAGAGATATAACATATGAGAAATATTTGGAATCAACGTTAAATTCTTTAATTGAAAAAAAAAAAAAAAAAAAAAAAAAAAAACGGAAAGAAACTGAAACATGCGCATGCGAGTATCATTTTTTCTAAACAGCTCAATTCTTGTAAGTAAAAAAAAAGAAAAAAGAAAAAAATACTCGAGCTGATATAGAAACTAAAACCTAAAAACAATGAGTTCAGTGCGATAACCATTAAACCGGCTTGACACGATTTTGACAAAGTGTTTTCAAATCTACTTATTTTTAACATAATGAATGTCATGTGAACCAATCACACATGCACATTCGTTGAACAGTTAGCAAACAGATAACAATAAGGCAACCCCCAAGTTCCAATTTTTACCTCTTAGCGGCCCGTTTTCCCAGATTAAAACCGATTAAAAAGTTTTCCACGTGTCTGAATATGCTATATACCAAACTTCAAGTTTGTAAATAAAAAAATCCGTTGAGTATATAGGTTGAGAAGTGTCCTCACACACACACACACACACACACACACACACACACACACACTTTTATTAAATATACTAGAAGATGTCCCCGACGTTGCCCGGTATTAAACATAACACCAAATTCCTTTTAAAAAAAAATGAAAAAGAAAAACGGAAAGAAATTGAGACATGTGCATACGAGTATTATGTTTTTTTTTTTCTAAACAGTTCACTTCTTGTAAGTAAAAGGAAAAAAAAAAAAGATACTCGAGCTAAGATCGAAACTCAAGCCTAAACAGAGCGCGTCAAGTACAATAACCATTGGACCAACTTACACACTCATTAGAAATAGTTTTAAAACTTTGTGAAACTGTTGGGAAGCCGATATAAATCCGATGACTCAAGTACCAATTTTTCAATTTTGACACCTTCGCAGCCTTTTTTTCTGGATGAAAACCCGATTAAAAAGTTTTCCACGTGTCTGAATACCCTATATACCAAATTTAAAGTCTGTGGATCAAAAATTCGTTGAGTATATAGGTTGAGAAATGTCCTCACACACACACTTTGACAGATATGTGGATAAGCACACGAAATTGACTTTTAACGGTCCCGTTACACTCACGTGACACACACCTGTTCAGTATTTTTAAAATTTGTTTATTATTATTTTTTTTTTTTCCTGACTGCTCCTCCAACAGAAGAGTTAATTATTGGATTAAGGAAGGGCATATGTTTTTTTTTTTTTTGTTTTTTTTAATCGAAGTTTGATCAGGTACATTAACTATACAATTCATTGTTCGGGGTTATTATATTTATAGGGACTACTAAAAGTTAGGACATTTAACCAGAATTTTTTTTAAATTGCTATGGGAGATAAATACCGTGCAATGTTTTTTAAAGAAAGGCGGGGAGGGGCGAGAAAAAAAAAGAGAGTCCTTTAACCCTATAATTAACCCTAAATCCGAGCAACAAATCGGCATAGAAAATACTCCAGTAAGTTCCACTACTAACTCTAAGTCTGAATGGCAAGCACCCTCCTAAAAATGGGGTTAACTGCTCTAACAGTTAGGGAATGGATGATTTTGCCTTCCTTTAATTTATATGGGAATCTGATACCCCACTCTAAATTCTAAAATGTTTTATTATTATTATTATTACTACTACTACTACTACTACTACTACTACTACTCACTAGAAGTTTTCACACAGGCCATCGTAAAATATTTCTCTGGCATTATTATTTATTTATTTGGTACTTATACGGTTTAATCAAGACATTAAAAAATGAAAATATCGAAAAAGGGTTATATTGTACGTATCCGTTTTGAACTGAAAATCTCCGAAAAAAAAAAAAAATCACTTAATTTGATCGAGTAGTTTTTTTTTTTTTTGTTTTTTTTTACAGCGGAAAATCACGTTTTTTTATGAGAGCGCGTTGAAGGCAGACATCTTGGATATTTTTTAAAATTTTGTTTGAATTTTATAAACGCCACGGGGAGATAACTCCATGTAAAGCTCCGACACTCCCTCCCCATCTTTAATACTAGCTTTTGCTCGGTATCATAAATTGTTTTTTCGCTGTAAAAAAAAAAAAAAAAAAAAAAAAAAAAAATTTTTTTCGGAGAACTTTCCATAACGGATACGTATAATTTAAACTTTTTCCGATATTTTCATTTTTCAATTGATTAAACTGTACAAGTACCATTTATTTATTTATTATACGCCAAGTTTTTCAGGATGTTTACACGTAATCACCTACAGAAATAAAAATCTCATGTTTTTGCGAGAATATGGAGGTGATTTAACTAAAGGTGATTAATTTTTATGGTAATGGTAAAAAAAAAAAAAAGAAATAAAAAAAAAAGAAAAAAAAAGAAAAGAAATGTCGGTCGCGATGTTTATGTCGGAAACTTCAATATTTGAAAGTGCTTTGAAACGTAGTATTGGGTCGAATTAGATTTTATGGGCAACAGTTGGCTTTTTTTATGATTCATTTGTGTTCTAAACTGGGGATGAGAAACGTTATTTGTCGAGAGGGACACCACCAGCGTTCGGGAAGAGATGCTAAAAATTACTGATGCTGACTGAATGAACGAGATTATGGAACAAGCATCGTGTGAAGGTCGTGACCAAATTTGGTAGTGTGTACAATGCGGAATTTTTAAAAGTCTACTGCAAGGCGTTATTACTATAATTACTTTTACTACCGATAATATTACTACTTTTACTGCCATTATTATTACGGCAAATGTGTAGTTTAGCGACGTAAATTATTTGAAAGCCAAAAAATTATTTAAAAATATATATATATATATATATACTCTTTGGTAAATATCCAGATACGCTACTACAAAACGCCGACCACTCTAATTTGTTTTTTTTTATAGGTAATTGAGGTCGCTGACAACGAATCTGATAGTCAAACTTGGGGCAAATTTACCGTTTGCATAGTATTAACCCCTGAACCCACGAACTACTGTCCACCATTTTGCAGCTTCCGTTTATGCTACGCGCATGCACGCTGTAGCATAAACGACGGCTTCACCAAGCAAACTACGTTGGGGGTGAGGGGATTTTTTTTTTCCAGGACATAGAATTTTCTAATTTTCAAAAATACATTATAGCACTTTTTGGGTGGAAAATTTAAAATTAGCTGAAAAAGAAATAAAACAAGAAAAGGAAAGCACTCCAAGTTGGAGTAGGAGGGGGGGTTAATTTATCTGTTTTTTTTTTTTTGTTTTTTTTTACCTGGAACGCGCGCCCCAACATCACATCCCCCCCCCGCTCATGCCCCCAATGTACACAGTAAAATCTTCGGAAAATGTTAAATGGTGTTCTAATTGGTATGTCGGTGCGTTGAAAAATGTTTAACTAAACTGCAAAAGCACCTATTAAGCCACATAAGTTCTATAATTGAATCCCCCTCCCGCAAAAAAGAATGAAAAACAAAGATGTTTGGTGCTTATGTTTTTGTAAACCACATTAAAAACTACGCGAGACAAAAAAAAAAAAAAAAAGTCCAATTTGTTGTACTTTTCTTTAACTGTAAGTCATTAAAAAAATGTCAGTCCGTAAGTTTTTGGTACGCCATGTGAGAAGGCAGTTTGCTAGGTGAAGCAAGCCGTCGTTCATGCTGCAGCGCACGCGCGTAGCGTAAACGGAAGCTGCAAAATGGTGGAAAGTTATTCGTGGGTTCGGGGGTTAATACCATGCAAACGGTAAATTTGCCCCAAGTTTGACTATCAAATTCGTTGTCAGCGACCTCAATTACCTATAAAAAAGCAAATTAGAGTGGTCGGTGTTCTGTAGTAGCGTATCTGGATATTTACCAACTCTTTATTTATTTAAAACACATTATTAGATCCTACGGCTGAAATAAAACCCGAAAAACTTTCATTTTTATTATCTTTTCAACATTTTTTTTTTTTTTTTTTAGACTAAATATACGACAATCGTGGCCGTCATATTTGTTTTTAAATTTTGGTATTTCTAGGGTTTGGCAGATTGACAAATTTGGCCTTTTTTACGTTCTTTACGCTCCTTTCTGGCGGCCAAAGCAGTTCCTAGAGCGTAAAAAAAGGCCGAATTTGGCCTTAAAATGGCCAATCTGTGAAACCTTAGAAAAGGCAAAATTTAAA
This sequence comes from Euprymna scolopes, assembly GCF_053919585.1. Classification (NCBI taxonomy): domain Eukaryota; kingdom Metazoa; phylum Mollusca; class Cephalopoda; order Sepiida; family Sepiolidae; genus Euprymna; species Euprymna scolopes. Next base: position 4,611,793 of record NC_136523.1, read on the forward strand.
ATATGGCGGCCTCAATTGTCGTAGATTTTGTCTAATAAAAAATGTTGAAAAAAAATAGTAAAAATGAATTTTTTTTTTTCGGGTTTTAGGGTCTAATAATGTGTTTTATATAAAAAATAAATAGTTTTTATAACGTTTTGTCTGTCAAATAATTTACGCCGCTAAACTACACATTTTCCATTATTATTATTATTTTTTTTTTTTTTAACTACCACTGAATTTAAAAGTATACCAGAAGTGAAGTCGATGTTAATATATTTATTACTTTTATTATAACTATTATTAAATTTAAAAATGCACTAGATGTAGAATTGTTAAACAGTTATAACTATGTTAATTGTGCTTAAAGTGAGAGCCAGGGTTGCCAAACTTTAATAAATGTTTCAAGCCAAATTTTTCAGAAAAAAAGGCCGAATTGAAAATTAAAGAAAAATTGACTATATTGAAGTTTTGAACGATTTTTCTCTGTACTAGTGTTGCCGTGTTTTCATGGCAAAAACGTTACCTATGAAATTGAAACTGGAAAATATGTTTCCCCCTCCACCTCCAAGCAAATTTTTCGGTTTTAATTTAATAGGGAACGGTTTTACTTTTAATATTTAGGCAAATAATTTCATTACAATATATTCTACAGTTTAGACATTTTTAACAAGAAAACGTTAAAGAATATTTAGTACTATTTTAATATTAAATAATTTAAGGAAAAGTTGGTAAATTTGTAGATGAGAATTCTAAGGTGCTCCCGTCCTCCTAAAATAACAGATAGATCTACTTTTTTTTAGATGATTACGTTTGAATATCTGGAAAAACTTGGGTAAAACAATTATTTCAGAATTCAGAGTGAGAGATCAGTCTCACATAAATTTAGCATACGGTGATCAGCCATTTCTAACAGGATAGCATTTTAAGAGCATATAACCAGAATTTTTTTCTGCAAAAAATAAATTGTGTTTTTACAAGATTATTAACTTAAGTTATTTCAATACTAGCAGGACCTGTTAACTGGTGTTGCCCGGTGGAAGCACCCCGCCCCGGTAAAAAATTAAAGTATGATTGTTGTTGTTGCCCAACCCCCAACCTCGTCATGTTAAGAACGGGTTTCAGAATGGACTCCCCCAACCTGTTAAGAATGGCTTTCGGAACAGACATCCGAATCTCCCCATGTAAAGAATGGCTATCAGAATAGATACCCCATTTTGTCAGTGGTGGGTATCAAAATATTTGTCCCAAATTTATCCTTGATAATCATTGTCAGGATACCCATCCGCAAATACTATAAACCAACAAAAAAATTGGGGGATGGCAGTATCGGTTGGATAGAATTAGATTTGTTCCTCATACGTGCGTACAAATCTGGCAGCCACTGATTTTAAGTGCATAATATACAGGTCTTTATATCTCGAAAACTACTTGTATCTGCCAAATATAAATGAGATTTTCTTAATCAGCATAGTCGAAAACGTATAAAAGTTGGCATTTTAAAGAAAAATGTGGAGGTGGAGCGAAGGTAAAAATTTACCTATAGAAAAGAACACAAACAAAGGTAATGTATGTGCAGTGTCGATAAAGAGTCAGGAAAAGAGAAGTAAACAAAAAACTCCACAGGAAGTATAATTTGTCTAAAATCAAACATAACGGCTAACGGTCATTTTGTGAGTGGGGCTGTCAAAGTATTTGCCCCAAATGTAACCTTGATAATCGTTGTCAGGATATCCACCCACAAATACTATAAACCAACAAAAAAAATTGGGGATTGGGGTAGTGTAAAAGGAAAAAAAAAATAGCATCATGTAAGGTTCGCTAAGCCGCTCCAAAATCGAAAAATAAAAAAATGATACCCATACATATTTTTTTTTTCAGGGTTTGTTTTTGTTGAGGAAGGGGGGGTAGTGGTGTGTTATTAATGTGTGCATAGTTAAATGTAAGCTTATTAGTATTTAATTTGCCAAAGTCTTTAATGTTTTCCCTTTATCCATTGCATTCAAGATTTTCATAAACTCATGAGATTTTTATCTACATCTTCCATTCCTGCTATTTTTTCCATAGTTAACAATTTTATCATTTTTACTAGTGCCAATTTTCCAATGCCATTTTTATTGATACAGTTTGTACATAAGTCTCTATTTGTCTACTATATTCTTAGAGAAGAATTATTTCAGTCGCCACAATACCAGATTTACTCCAGGGGTGGGGTATCAACTCAAAATATCTCTAAAATATTTATAAATTCAATTTCAGTCATAACTCTAAGAGTAGACTTTGTTTCCAAGAACAATCTATGCGTCATTAAGACAAATGTGTCTGTTAATCCAAGATAGTTAGAAAATCTATAATTATTGACTTTTAATGAAACTTTTGGGACTTACTCAGGAAAAAGCATACGATTATTTTTAGACATTTCTTTTTAAATAAAATTTTAAATGGCTATTTGAGAGATAGTTTAGCAGTTTTCAAATTTCCATGAATTGAAAATAAATTGATTCAATTAGTTTCCAAGTACTAGGTTTAAAGAATTTGAAACGAAAAATACAAATATTGATTATTTCAGAGGAGATACACTCCGTGGCCGAGTGACCTGACTGGACAGAGCCAAGGTGCCAGCACTAAAAAAAAAGTCTCCAGAACGGTTTCATACTCAACTGTGAACTCTGACAGGTTCCATATAAACGTTTAGTAAGTAAATCTGAAAACAAATTTAAACATTTAGGTGTGAGATTCCTTCAGTGCGGAGGGTTAGGGGTAGTCTTTAGAAAAAGATTTTTTCCTGATATGACAAATATTAGCAGATGTTGATTCTGGGACTGTTTTTCTCATGCAAACCCATGAATCAAGAAAAAAAAAAAAAAAATTAAAAAAAAAAAAAAAATCTACAAGTTTTGACATCCAAACTACTTTTTAAATTACTTAATTACGACTTTTTCTTTAATAATTACTATTAAAAATATTTATCTAAAATAATCAAAAAAAGGCCAATTTTTTTTTTTCTTTTTTTTTTTTTTTTTACACAGTGATTATCACTTATCAAGGCCCGGAAGCCACTCAGGGATAAGGGTTATTGCAAGTACATTATGGGTAGTGTGGAGATTTGATGAAGTGTTTACTTAAGGGGGCGGTTCATTAGGAATTTGTTAACGTTGAACTTGAACACATCCAAGTTGTAGTCCGGTGGGAAGCAGGCAGACGGAACAGAGTTCCACAGGCGTGCAGTTCTAAGAAAGAAGCTTTGTTCATGGAATCCGCGTTTTGATTTAAGCACAGATATAGAGTGGGGGAAATTTTTCACAGTGGATTCAGCTAGACGGGTGTTTTTCGTGAAACATTGGCGAGGGGGGACCAGAGATTGGAGTTCAGACGAGCACCTGCCATGGAAATAACGATAAAACAAGGATAGGCTCGCAACGTCTCTTCTGTGGGAGAGATGTTGCAGGGATTTGCAGGTTGCAGGGATTTGCAGGTTGCAGGGATTTGAAGCCAAACTTGAAAAAAGGCCAAACAGACATTTTGAAGACCAAACAGATTAAAAAAAAAAAAAAAAAAAAAGCCGAATTCGCGAAATTTGGCCTTAAAAAAGGTCATCCTGGCAACCCTAGTGAGAGCCTAACTTTCAAGAACACCGGAAGCTGGCACCCGCATCTCTCAATTGAAATATGGAAGCACAAAATGGATACACTTTTCAAATATATTTCATGTTTTTTTTTTGTTTTTTTTTACCCCCTTATAATTAAAATATATAAAAATACGTAAACTTTTTTATCAATTAATTTTTTTCGCGTCTATCAATTGATGTATGAAAGCACAAAATGGATACAATTTTCAAATATATTATATGTTCAATTTCAACGGTTAAAAAAATAACTGTTCCGGCGATATCATCTACTGGATTCGTACTTATTATGTTGTTTGAATTCAGTGTTTTTTAACATATGTGAAATATTCACATTTTTAAACTGTTTTCTGATGCACATTCACCTTTTTTAAACTGCTAAAAAATGTGACATATTCATAGTTGTTTTTTTTTTTTTTTTCATGTTTCTGTAAATAAAAATATTTTTTAAATATCTAAATAGTTTGACAAAATATATAACCTTAACTATGATGATTACTTTTATTATATTATTATTAATATTATTACTAATACTATTATTATGACTACAACTATTATTATTGTCACCCTTATTACTGATATAATTATTTACAGAATTTAAAAGTGCGCTAGAAGAATAGTGTATTATAATTACTGGAATAAAAAGCCGCATAACAACAACAATTATTATGATTATGCATAATAACAACAATTATTATGATTATGCATAACAACAACAATTATTATGATTATGCATAACAACAACAATTATTATGATTATGCATAACAACAACAATTATTATGATTATGCATAACAACAACAATTATTATGATTATGCATAATAACAACAATTATTATGATTATGCATAACAACAACAATTATTATGATTATGCATAATAACAACAATTATTATGATTATGCATAACAACAACAATTATTATGATTATGCATAATAACAACAATTATTATGATTATGCATAATAACAACAATTATTATGATTATGCATAATAACAACAATTATTATGATTATGCATAACAACAACAATTATTATGATTATGCATAACAACAACAATTATTATGATTATGCATAACAACAACAATTATTATGATTATGCATAATAACAACAATTATTACGATTATGCATAACAACAACAATTATTATGATTATGCATAATAACAACAATTATTATTATTACTACTACTACTACTACTACTACTACTACTACTAGCATAGGTACCCGGCGTTGCCCGAGTGTTTGGAGGTGTGTCTTGAGCAAAAAAAAAAAAAAAAAAAAATGGTAGTAGGAAGGCAGGCTCGAACCCGTACCGTGAAGGAGGAAAAGAACGGGGGAAAAAAAACGTGACGTCTTTGCTGTTACGACCAACGCCAAACCGGAAGTGACGTAGGTTTAAATGAGGGCTAGACAATCGAAAAGAGGGGGGTGATTTTCGAAAATATCGGCGGAAAAAGTGACCCCCCCCCTCCTTGTAGAAAAGTGCCCTGTTGAGGGTAAAAAAAATTAATGCTTTTAGCCAATTTTTCGGTATTTGTCGTCTGAACGATCGAGCTTACTGATCTTGTGAAAATCCGTCGCCTCTGTCGAAAGTTTTAGGCAGACATGCAAACATACATACATTTATATATTGATAGCTCAAGTTTTTTACCCGAACCTATTAAAAAGCTTGCCATATCTCTGATTACACTTTCTTTTTTACATGGAGGTCACCACTTCGTCGCATAGAGTAGAATTAGCTGCAAAGTTCTTGGGAAATAGTGTGGCCTTGTCTGACGCTGACGAGATGACCTCAGGTCCATTGATGATGGTTGGGATAGAATGCATGCTTCTGTTCAGGATCCTGTTTGCTATTTGCCAGAACTGGTGGGAACCAAGCCGCTGCTCAGCTACCTTGGATTTAACAGACTGAGCATATAGCTCTCTTGCATTTTTTATTATTCTTTTATAGTGTAGTGGTTGTTGGCAGTCCTGAAAGCAGTTTTAGTCTCAGTACATCTATTACGTTGGTAGCTATGGAAAAAGTGATTTTTGTGTGTGATGGCAGCAGCACATTCTGGGGAGAACCATGGCTGGCTGTTAGGTTTTTGTTGGAATTTTTTGGATGGTATGAATCGGTCTATGCCTACAATTAACCATTCGGTCAGGTCTGATACTATAGAGGACACATCCTTTTTAAACATGGAATGCAGAGGTAGATCAAATATGAATGTACGGAAGCTATCCCAGTCAGCCATAGAGTATTGATATACAGTACGGTGGAGAGGTACGTCTGAAGACTTATTACGTTTCATTTTTATCTTAACTGATACAACAGAGTGGTCGGAGGATCCCAGAGGAGATAGAACGGAACATGAACATAGCTCAGGGGAAGTTGTGAGAAAAAGGTCTAGAAGGCTTGCATACTGACCAGCAGTATCAGGCACATGGGTAACTTCGTGAACAATCTGAGTGAGGTCATAGGCAATGGCAAAATCATGACAGAACCCTCCCTCGTCCTCTGTCTTATTTGAGTGGGTCAGCCATTCCACATTATGGACATTGAAGTTACCACAAATGTGAATGTTAGTTGAAAAATGAGCAGACTGGATGTGGTGCATTTTCTCAGATATACTCTTTAAGATAGTAACCCCACTGTTGTGGGGGCGATAGAGGTGCAAATATAAATGCAGTGGTGTAAGCAAGTGCAACCCGGAAGCACATATAAGGTAAATAAGGGTCTTCTCTGGAGATATCTCTACCACACAGAAAGCCATCTTTAATGTAGGCACATATTCCCTGTCCATGGCGATCTTGGAGGTCAGATTTAGATGTTAAGTTAGAGTATCCTTCAATTATGAACTCATCTAGGGAAGTGGTCGGCCCTATGCCAGTTTCGCTGAGAAAGAATATCCTTTTTTGTCTCCTGTAATTGGGTTTCAACCTCTGGAAGGTTGGAAGGTAGACCCCTGATGTTGAAGAAGGAGACATAGTAGTAGGTGTCTACATTGGAGGATGTGGTTCTAGGTTTATTTGTGTTTTTTTCTGGAGATATTTCATGTTGAGGTTTTGGGATTTGTGGAACAGGTCGACAGACTTGGTTAGAGCAGGACAGAGAGGGAAAGTAAGAGAGAAAAAGACAGAAAATTTTTTTTTTTTGTAGCACATGATAAGGTAAAGCTGTAACGATTACCCACTAGTATGGCATCGAGAGACCTCACCAGAAAAGCATGATCCAGAATCCATTCACCAAATGGCAATACAGCAGCTCCAGTACTTTGCACCTGCTGATAGGACAGCCTCCTTAGTGGTTAATCCATGGTTTGTGACCCTGACTATCACGCAGATAACGTCAGCCCAGATGAAATGTTTACCTCCAGCACCTTTACTAGTCACATGACCACAAGGATAGACGTAGAAACAGAAAATTTCCGACATCTCAGGCTACTGTTCACAAAGTACTACCGACCTGGAAAGCAGCTTTTTCTTCACCCTTTGTCAGAAAAATCACTCATTCGAAATGAGGACTGAGGGACAAAAAAGGAGAAGCGAGAGTCATTGGAGTTGCTGATAACACATCCACAGTGCATTATCTACTCTCCATTTAAAAAAACAAAAAAAAAACAAAAGGTAAGAAGGGTTAGGGTTAGGGTTATATCTACTTAATAAGTCCGTTGCTCCATTACCAATTTAGGATGATATTTGGAAATATCATCCTAAATTTGTCTCTCCTCCCATATTAATGCGTGGATGTTTTCCGCTTAATCCACCTCGAGTTAGAATGCTCAACCTTCTAGCTTTACTTTATGATTAAAATACGATAATGGAACTTTTATCAATTTGTAATGTCGGGTTATTTTGTATTAATTTAGATTTGAAGAACTCGTTTAAAAAACTGGTTAAGAGCAATACCATTTGGGTTAAGTATTAAGTTTAGACTAGTTAAAAATAATGCATACTGCAAAGAAAAAAAACCGCGTTTTTCTGAGTTTAGATAACAGTGCAGTTTTAATTTGGAAAATTCTCGTTTTTATGGGTGACTTTGTTTTTTCGTTTTAAATATAAGAAAACAGTATTGGTTAATAATAGTATATTTGACAAAAAAGATTTAAAAAGAGAACTACAAGATAAGTACAGTTAAAATGTTCAGAGTTTAAGTCAAAGTTGAAATAAGAAAAAAAAAATGTTTGCGATTTGTGTACTGCAAACACTTTTTTTTCAGGACACTGCTAGACACATAAAGTCCATTTGTATGAAATTCCAAAAAATTGGCCCAGCCATTTAGAAGTCCATAGGGAACGAAATCACATAAAGATCCTTTTACCTCTACTATTATTTAAAAGAAACAGTGTGTGTGTATGTGTGTGTGTATGTATGTGTGTGTATGTGCGTGTGTGTGTGTATGTGTGTGTATGTGTGTGTGCGTGTGTATGTGTGTGTATGTGTGTGTGTATGTGTGTGTGTGTGTGTGTGTGTGTGTGAGTTCATTCCCTCTAAACTCAAAAACGACTAGGCTGAGTGTTATGAAATTTCAAACGAAGGTAGTTCATGTGCCTGGCAGTGTTCTTAGACGGCTTTTGTATCGGAACGTCTTCCATAAGTATTGATAATCGAAATAATCTGATGAAAGAAGGAACAGGCGACTTTGACCAAAGTTAACACCTTACATAGCCTAACATGACAAATGGATTTGAGAAGTTTTATTACCACACTAGCGGGGGTACCCGGCGTTGCCCGAGTGTTTGTTTCCGAGACGGGGGGGGGGAGTTTTAAAAAATGTTATGGTAGGTAAGTAGGAAGGATCAAACCCGGAATCATGAGTAAAAGTAGGAAAATAGAGCGTGAAAAAAAAAAACAAAAAAAAACATCTGCAACGTTAACAGTTCGGCCACCAAGAAAAGTCCATTCCAGTTGTTTAGGAAAAAAAAAAAAAAAAAAAAAAAACGACTACGGTAGGTCGGCGCAAACGTGAAAATATAATGTGAATTGTCCAGCACGCTAACCACTACGCCATAGAGCACTGCAGCTTAGTTTAGTGATTTTAAATAACTTCACATGAAAGAACTACGAAGCCAAACCGGTGTTCTCTTCTCAACTGTTCCTTGTGAACGATCCCCAAACGGTGTTAAGTGGTGGCAGGGGGAGGAGGAATTTATTAGAGAGAAAATATTTTATCACTTCCATTGATCTTAACCGATTTTGGCCGTGACTTCTCAGCAGAAAAATTATAGAAATCTAAGATTATCGAGGAATTTGAGAAATAATAAGCCTATAACACACCTCAGATATTGTTCTGCCGTTTGTGCATATTATATTTGCATGAAATATCTTGATTTTTAATCCTATTAATGTCAAAATCAGACGGGAAAAAATCAGTTCATTTTATTTATATAGATAAGCCGACAGGCACAAGATATAAAATCAACAGTAGGTTCTTTGATATGACAGGGGCACCTCTGAAATGAATGTTTCTATTTAGAGCACAATTGAAAAATGATACTTGACTTTAGCATTTTAAACTTTAATTCAAGCTATTATATATATTATAAAATCAACATTAGGTTCTATACAGTGCAATGTAGACTACAATGTATTGTGCACTAAGTAATTGTGGGGAGCCATGTGAAACTTCCTCCCAGTACACTGCGATGGGTCCCCGATTAGAGCAGGCAATTAATCGATTTGGTTGAAAAATGGTTGATTTCACTGATTTTAATGACAATAAAAATATAGGAGTGTGAAAATTTTGTTGACCATCATTCAACCCCGGGCAACGTCTGGTTTGCTTGCTTAGAATAATGAAAGAGAGAGAGAGAGAGAGAGAGAGAGAGAGAGAGAGAGAGAGATAAAGATTAGTATGTGCAAAAACAATTGGTTGCTCTGATGAATAATGAAGGATTTTTTGAGGAATTCATAATGGCTTTTGTTCCACAAAATAATAAAACAAGCATCTGCATATGTGGAAGAGAACTCCAGCAAAATCCTCGATTATTAAGAAAATTCAATATAAGTGTAATATTCATTTGTATACACTTTTTAAAAATCTTTTGTAACACACACAAATGCTTTTGAAAAATATGTGTGTTTTTCTTTTTTTGGGGGGAGTTCGTTTTGTAGTTCTTGACGTTTAGCAAGACTTACAGAAAAAAAAGATGAGTGATCTCATCAATAACAAAGGTGCAGGTTCTGCTACACAAAAGTAGACATCTAGCTAGAAGGTTCTGCTGCGAGATGTCTACTATACGATGCAACATGATAGAATGTAAAATGTTGAATACCGAATGCAGCAGTAAGTCCTGTCAACATCTATCAGAAAAAACAGTTGGAAATAAGTTATACACCATCCACTATGACGATGCAATTCTTACAGCTACATACCTAGAAAATAGAGATACAAGGTAGCTTCAATAAGTTTCCACCAGGACAGTACACCAGTTCACAACTCCATCCTTGTCACAAACTATTTTTTGCTCCCTGTGACTTTTGGTGATTCTTTAAGCCAAAGGAAAACCTTAGAGATTGTCGTTATGTGACAATTGAGGAGATGAAAGAGGCTGTGACACAAGGGTCATTGACATGCTCACACAAGAGGATTTCCATGGGGCTTTCCAGAAGTTGTTGGAACGGTACAACAAGTGCATTGCAGCTGGAGGAGGTAACTTCGAACGGGACTAGAGTTTCAGGATTGTATCATCAATAAAAATGCACATACGAAAAAATGTCTGGAAACTTATTTAAGGCACCTCGTACACTAACTTAGGTATAAATCTTGTATTTGAATGTATTTCTAATTTTCTGATATAGCCCTTATAAGCATTTCTCTAGTTAGATTGTACCTATTTACTATGCCTCCCCACGGAATCAATAAAATAAAAAGCTATAGCAAACATCTAAATGACTACTTTAAATACAGTTCCTGATTTCAAAAAAAGAAAAATTAAAAGATTCATCTGCCTTACTTTTAATGCTAGGTTTATTTTTGGTGTCTTTTCAATTCAATATAAATCCTCCTAAATTTGCTGATGAGGAGAGCGTGCTTACCAAAAAAACTATATATAATTGTTCTACGTGACTTCATGTATACCACAAATAAAAAGCACGGATTTCCGAAACGATCGTACAGATAATTGACTTTGTTGTTCCTTCTTATGAAACTGATTTTTAATTTAATTAAATTTTGATTTTTAAATTTTAAAATTTTTTTTTAAATTTTTAAATTATAAATCACATTACTTAATATTGAATTAGCTCTAGGACATTTAACTATCGAGCTTATTATATATCTAAATTACAACGAGCATTTCCTGTATTTTAATTAAACTAGTAATTTCACTATTACATTAAAATACACTTAGCTCTTTAGACTATTATTCTAATCTCCTTTAAATTATTTATATATATATATATATATATATATATATATATATATAAATTATAAGAAAAATCTAGCTTAATCTTGATTTTTAATCCTATTAAGGTCAAAATCAGACGGGAAAAAATGAGTTCATTTTATTTATATAATAATAATAAAGAGAAGAGAAGAGAAGAGATAGAGATATATCAATCCTTATTTAAGAAACTCAATGTAATTACAGTGTAATATAGAGAATAAATGACAAAAAACTATATTCCAAAATTCATGATGTTGACCATCTTATAATTTATTCCTGTAATTCAGTTGACTTTTACAATTCTTAACAGTGTTTTTGCGCTACGAAACAGACACTGTCAAGAATTGTAAAAGTCAACTGAATTAAAGGAATAAATTATAAGATGGTCAACATCATGAATTTTGGAATATAACTTTTTGTCATTTATTCTCTCTCTCTCTCTAATATATATATATATATATATATATATATATATATAAATTATAAGAAAAATCTAGCTTCATCTCTGATGTGCTAGGAATCCTATTAAGAAGAGTAAATGTGTTAACTGTTGAATTAATCTTATATGAACAAAGTTACACTTTTATGCCATTTTTGCACGTTTTCTCTTTGTGTGATGGCATCTTGTCTAATTGTTAGACTGGCTTTTAGATAAAAGAAAATACAGTCTGTAGTGGAATGGTCACATAAATGGATGTTAACACTTGATGCTACTAAGACAAAAATCCTTTCCTTTAACAGCTGCAAGAAACTTTTTTCAACCACCGACTGCCATGGCTAATAACATCCTATTCGTTCAACTCTTTGTTTGGCCTAACATTCACAGGTAACATAAATTGAAACAAATACACAGAAGACATTGACAAGGCTGCTGCAAGGTAAGTGGGCTCTCTCTACTGTGCTAAAATCTTCTCACGCCTGCTAATATCGTTCATATTTTCGAATTTCGCTACTAAAACGAAGAAGAACCAATAAAAAAGAGTAACAATAATAATAATAATAATAATAATAATAATAATAATAATGAACATAAGCATGCGGAGGAGGAGGAGGAGGAGGAGGAGGAGGAGGAACAACAATTATTATTATTATTATTATTATTATTATAAAAAATACAGCCATGAACATGTCTTTAAGTACTTCAATCATTTTCTGGGTACTTATTTTGAATTCAACCTAATTAAAAAAAAAAATACACGGAATGAAGATGTCATATTAAAAAATCACGTATATTGATCAAGTAGTTTTATTTTTATCTATAAAAAAAAATCAACTTTTATGAATAAGTAAAAAGGGACTGTCTAGCATCGCCATCTGAAAAAAAGAAAAAAAACATTGGCAGATAAGTTCGCAATAATTGAAACTTGCGAGATCAGTCTTGTAATGCTACCGATTTCACATTAATCGCTTTAAAGCATTTTAAAATGCTTTTCTTAAAAAAAAAAAAAATAATAATAAAACTACTTGAGCAATTAATTTACGTGATTTTTTTAAATCCGTTCCGTGAAGGGTACGTACACCATAAAGATTTTTCCGTGTTCTTTTCGGTACTTGTACAGTTTAATCAAGACATTAAAAAATGAAAATCTCGAAAAACAAGGTTATATTGTACGTATCTGTTTTGGACTAAAGATTTCCGAAAAAAAATTTTCACTTAATTTGATAGTATTTTTTTTTTTATTTTTTTTATTTTTTTTTTTTTTTTACAGCGGAAAAAAAAAACACGTTTTTATGACAGCACGTTGAAAGTAGCCATCTGTGATTTTTTTTTTTTTTTTTTTTTTTTTTTTTTACACACCACGGGGAAATAACTCAGTTTAAAGCGTCGAGACTCCCTCCCCATCTTTAATACTAGTTTTCTTCCTAAAAATCGAAATACGACTACCTTTTGCTCGGTATTATGACAAATTGTTTTTTCGATGAAAAAAAAAAAATACTTGATGAAATTAAGTGAATTTCTTTTTTTTCAAAGAAGTTAATTCCATAACGGATACGCACAATATAACCTTTTTTCGATATTTTCATTTTTTAATGTCTTAATCAAACTCTACAAGTACCTTTTTTTCTCAGTGTGCAAATGAAAACCTTGCTATATAAAAAAAATGCATCGGTATATATTTATTTTTTTTTTTTTAAATAATCTCATTTTTGGTGGAGAAACTATTATTACCAATGATTTCTCAACATTTCGATTCGTTTCGACAACAAGAAGTAGTTTTATTTTTATTTCATCATTTATATGAAATTTGACTAAATAACAGAATTGTGCGTTTTTCGTGTGTCAATATTAAAACTATGGAAGCACAAAACACTAACTATATTTTGTCACCAAAAATCTAACGAAAACCATTTATTAGGCGCACAAAAGTCAAAATAGTAACGTTTTGTGCTACCGTAGTTTAAAGAACATAGTAACACACGTAATAATATTTAACTAGCGGGACCCGTGGAAATGCCACAGAGGACTCATTTATATGTAATATATTGATGTTGCCATTCTGTAGATGTTCAGTGTAAATGGAGACGCTCTGATATTATTGTAGCTCTTTTGTTAAAACTACAAAAGTATTTATCTAAGTTAGCACGAACGTCCGGTAAAGCCCGGTCATAAAGTACGCTTAAATATGATATTTTAATTCTTGCAAACTTCATACATATTATTATAGAGTTAATGTTCTATCGATTTGTATATATTATAAAAGTTGCGATTTTAAAATTTAAAAAACTATATCCATATGACTTGGGAGCATTAGCTTGAATCGAAACCGAAATAAAAACTTATGAAATATATAACTTCAGTTCCTTCAGCCATAATCGAAACCGAAACTAAAACTTAAGAATTCTTGATGAAAGTAAGTATAAAAAATATATATATTACTGCAGTGGCGTGCTATCAGATATAATCGAAACCGAAACCAAAACTTATGAAGAATTCTTGGTAAAATTATTTATGACAAGAAGAACATAACAATTAAACGATCCGGATGTAAGCATGACACACAAAAGAACACACACGCTATCGTATTAATATATAGATAAATGAACTGCCAGTTAAAACAAAGAACAGTATTTCTCGAATGGGCCACTATTATCGTAAATAAGCTTGTTTTTATTTTAAAGTCCTCATATTTTGGGGGAGAGGCTACCTGTTAAGAATGGAAACCCAGAGGATGCCAGTTCTTATCGAGTCAATGAATGACACTTGTGCACTTTAATATCCCGGTGAAAATTTAGAAAGCCATTCTTAACATGGAGAAGTAGGGATAGGGGTCCCCCCCCCTTGCCGCAGGCAGAACTCTCTTTAAATGAAAACAAAAAAAGTGCCGACTGAGCTCTGAATATTGACGGGCTATTATAATTCAGATTCAGAACAAGAAATAGTTCTTATTTAGAATTCGACTTAATTAAAAATTAGAAAAATCTTTATGATTGTCACGGAACGAATATGTCATATTCTTAAAATCATATCAATTGATCAAGCAGTTTATTTTTATTTATATTTATATATATAGAAAATCATTTCACGCTTTTTTTTTATCGAGTTTAAAAATAAATTGTATAAATTACAAAACTGATTTTGATCTCGTTAGTTCGAATTGGGTTGTCTCCTATTTATAAAACATGGCTGATAAAAAATAATTTCTTGTTGCATAACAAAATTTTATTTTCTTAGTTAATAAACATACTTGATCAATTTACGTGCTTTTTGGAATATGACATACCCATTCCGTGACGGGTACGTACATACAGATTTGTCTGTATTTTCTGTATTTTTTAAAAAGTCAAATTCTAAACAAGGACCTAGTAAACGGCTCAAGCCAGTTTACGATTTGAAAGCCATCTTATCTTTTGTTTACGTTTTTATGAAAATTTGTTTTTTTCAACTTTGTTTTGAAAGGCTGAATCTGGTAAGGTCTTAAACCGCATGTCATCGCCTAAAAAGTACCCTTCCTTCAACAAAAATACGCGGGTTTGTCTTACTGTACACATAGATTCGAAAAAGTTGTCAAAAAACAAATATATAACAAATAAATGTTATCAAAGGCAAGATAAGTTACTTTTCTACCAAACTGGATATATTTTTCGTGTTTTTATTCTATGTAACATATTTATTCAGCTCGAAAAACATACAGTGTTTACCGACGTATTGGAACATTCAAGATGGCGTCTCACACCCTCTTTAACACGGTAAGTTTGGGAAAAGGTGTTATAAATAAAAAAAACTATACAAAATACTATTAAAAACCCGCCGAATATATGTCAACCTATTTCACGGTAACATATATTGAGCGAGTTTTTTTGTTATATATTTGTTTTTTGACAACTTTTTCGCATCTATGTGTACAGTAATACAAACCCAAATACGCACAGAATTTATCACGCATAAAAAAGGGTTTACTGCTTCAAACCGCTACAATGGTCCGGAAACGAGACATCATTTTACATACGAAACTGGGGCATTTAGTAGCAATAATAATAATAAAAAAAATAATAATAATGATAAAATTGTAAAAATTGGGTTTCAACCAGTATTTTATTTGATTTTCGAGCTATTATCGAGACTCCCCAGATGACCGACCGTCTCATGTCAACCATTTTTTCTTGTTCTAACGTAAGACTCGGGTTTCAAATTAAATAAACATTTTAAAATAAGTTAAATACAACTTATTCATGCAGGTAAAAAAAATAAATTACCTTGCCTTTGGTAGCATTTATTTGTTATAATAAGAGGTGTCTTGGCCTTCGGGCCAAGATCAAATTGTAGTATCTGTTCTGATGCTCCCCTTCATATTTTTGTGTTCCCGGTTTAGTGGAGAAGAAATCCTTCACGACTGAGACAATTGTTATTTTTGTTCTTCCTAGACATTAAAAAAAAACAAAAAAAACAACCTAACCCTGCCTGCCTTCGTGGGGAGGCAAGTAAATACGAACAATTTATTTGTTATATGTTTGTTTTTGAACATTTTTCATTTTATCGTCGAGAAAGACATGCCCTGAAACTGATATCCATCTCGAAATTCTGAACATTTTTTTTTTTTTTTTTTTGTTTTTTTCCGGCAAGTTTTCAGGCTGTTCCACGCATAATCGTTTAAAAAAAAAAAAAAAAAAGGGAAAAAAAAAGTAGAAATTTAGGTAAATTTTTACGACATGCCCCATCCTCCCTACGTTAAGAACGGCTTTCAGAATACCCTCCCCATGTTAAAAAAACGGCTTTTTCGAGGTTGGGTGTGGTTTATTCCGAAAGCCGTTCTTAACATGGGGAGGTTGAGGTGTTTTATAATACGCTGGGCCACGTCGTAAAAATTTATCGAAATTTATTTATTTTATTGGAGGGGGGGGGTTATATTTATCTACAACTTTACAGAAAAAAAATAATACATCAGTTATTATAACTGTATTATTTTCTAATTTCAAAAGATGTTTTTTTTTAATGTGAGATTTATTTAAAATCAAAATTTCCATCGACAACAACAATAGAAAAGAAAAATACGCGCATTCGCCGCATTTGTGACTTTATAGTACCTATTTACAATGCCTCCCCACGGGACAGAGTTAGACACCAGGGTCGTTTTTTAACGTGGAGAAAAGGTACAAAAATAAAAATTGTCTCAGTCGCGAAGGATTTCTCCTCCACCGAAAGAGAACAAGAAATAGAAGTGCAGCATCTGAAGAAGTAGTTGTACAACAGCTCAGGACACAAAGTCTGGTACAAATGGAACAACCATTTCGGGACAGTTTCTTATAAATTAACATTAAAATGGAGTCACAAGTTCTACTACATTGACGGAAATTTAATAGAGATTCGGGACCGAATACGACAATTTAGACGATAAACAAAACGTTTTCCTTTCTCTTAATGAATTGGGATTAAAAAATGTGATCTTAGATGCCAGATTTTGCATCCAACAAAGAAATTTACTCGGAAATAAATATGGATGTATAATTTTGGGACACCATCTTTAATATTGTAATTAAATTGTTTTTTTTTTTTGTTTTTTTTTTTTACCCAACCTTACATTACAAAAATATTTTTTATTTTTATTTATTTATTTTTTTTTTTTACAAGGGTGTCACCACTTATCAAGGCCCAGAGGCCACTCGAGGATAAGGGTTAATAGGTATACATTAGTCATTGTGATTTTAGCATAGTAAACAGTGGGAATTTTGTAACTTGGATTACTTAGGGGGACGATTCAATTAGAACTTGTTCACATTGGACTTTTTCTTTTTTTTTTTTCATAGGTATCAACTCATTATCAAGGCCAAGAGGCCACTCAAGGATAAGGGTTAAAGAGTGTACAGTAGAAATTGGACAATATAATAATCATTAGTAATGAAAATTTCGTAAATTTGATAACTTATATGGAACGGCTCATGATTCCATTATGAAATAATAAATATTTGGTGATTGTACAATGTACAGTAGAACCCTCATCTAACCCCTTGCCCTAAAAAAATGAGATTTTACTTCCTTTTTTTTTTTAAAGTCGATTACATGTAAACACCCTGAAAAACTTAACGGAAAAATATTTTAGAATTTAGTGGGACCAGTTGCGTATATAAATTAAACGAAAAATGATCCTCCATTATCGGGTCATTCAGATATTTTACGGCAGTTAATTAAAAGTGTTTAGTACTAACCGTAAATCTGATTAGCAAGGTCATAATAAACTAAAAAATAAAAAGAAAATCTCCACACAAAAAAATTTTCATCTTGAACTTTTCAGCTTTCAGATGACTTAACCAACGAAAGTAGCTATAACAATTAATTTGATGTTGCTTATTAATATAGTCGACAGATCGATTTTTTAAAAAATATATTTTAAGAAAAAACAACAGTACTTACTTGCTATGTCAAAAATAGTAATATATTAAAAAGTTTACGAAAATTCATCAATTAGAAAATTATTTATAGTTAAAAGTAATTTTTACGGAAAATTGGGGGAAAATTGCATTTTTCCTAGATGTAAGCAAGATTGAGGATTGCAAATACAGGGGACATACTTATCTCCCTTTTCGACATTTTAATAAGACCACATCACACCGATGTGTTTTTCTTTCTTTTTCTTTTTTTTTTTTTTTTACTGAAAACAAAATAGCCGTTGTTCTACTCTATGAATTTTCGTAATTTTTGGATATATTGCTATTTTCGATATGACAAGTAAGTAGTGTTGTTTTTGCTTGAAACGATATATTTTTAAAAAAAAATATCGATCTGTCGACTATCTTAACAAGCACCTAATGTGTTTACTATTAAAATTAAATGGAAATTTTTATTTATTTTATTTTTTTCGCAAATTTAAGGACAGGTTAACTGAACGGAGTTAATGTATTTAATGCCAGTTAAGGATTATTTTTGGATCTAAAAATAGTTCACAAGTGTTTGACAACGTGTGATGTGCAAATTTTAGAGTAATACTAGCAAGTTTTACGCGAGTGTAAGAATGCGTACCATGTAATATATATAAATGTCATTCATACGTGCACAGACATGTGGGTATTAATATATATTATACTAGCAGGGAGGCCCGACGTTGTCCAGGATTGTATGACGATCAACAAATGTTCTATTCTCCCATACATTTATTGTCATCGAAATCGCCCCCCCCCCTTTTTTTTAAAATATCAAATCCATTGAGTACCTTCTCTAGTTAGAGACTCTCACCCTGCAGTGTACCGGGAGGAAGTTTCACATGCCTCCCCGTAGTGACTTAATTAAGTTAAAAATACAAAAGTCAGGTATCATGGTTCAATTGTGCTCTAAACAGAAACATTTATTTCGAACGCGCCCCTATTTTATCAAAGAACCAACTGTACATTTTATGAAATTCTTTTTATATAATCACTTGAATTAATTGCTTTTTGCTTGATTACTAAACTCTTTCTCAAAGCTTTCTGCTGTGTGTGTGTGTGTGTGTGTGTGTGTGTGTGTGTGTGTGCACTAGCAGGGCGACCCGACGTTGCTCGGGATTTAAAGAGGATTAACAAATGTTCCACACTTCTAATACTTTTATTGTCATCGGAATCGGTGAAATCGTTAATCAAATCAAATGATTGCCTGCTTTAGTCAGGAACTCACCGCTGTGGCGCTGTGCTAGCGGTATCAGAATTTTTGTAGGAATTTTTGACACCCCTAACACGAAACTGCGAATACAATATAAAAATCTCGGAATTTCTCTGTTAAAAGTGGGTTATTTATTTTCTTTATGGATTATACTTCCAAAATAAACTATTACAGTTGTTTTAAAAGTAATAGAAATATTTTTTTTTTTTTTAACAGTAATGAATTTTCCGAACTCAATATTTTTCAATTTTTAAACTCAATATTTTTCAATTTTTAAATTTTAAAAATCTATCAAAATTTTTCTATTGATTCTATTTTTACGATATTTTCAGGGTCAATGTGAAATTTTATGTTCTTTCCAATAAATCGAATATAATATTTTAGACAAACGTTTTTTTTTTTAATTCACGAACCCCCCCCCATCCCAATTTTTAAGTGTCTATTAAAAAGTAAATACTTAATTTAGTAACCCGATGAGTACATAATTATTTACTCACAAATTGAAGAGAAAAGGTCAATACATAATATATTCAAATTTAAAAAAAAACCAAAAAAAACAGTGTTCTTTTAGAATTTTACCTGTAAAGTTTGAAGTTTAAAACCCTTTTTTTTTAAACCACGTTATTTGTTTTTTCTTTTTTTTTAATGGAACCTTGGTCCTTGCTCCTTTAATTGAAAAAAAAAAATTAGGGCTTGAATTGCATTTTTCGAGGAGTTATAAGCTTGGAAAGATGGGGTGGAATTATTCACTATTTTTCACGAAATTTCTGACACCGCTACCGCTGTGCACTGGGAGGAAGCTTCACATGCCTCCCTGCAGTTATTTTTTTCACAATTCAGTGTAGTCTACATTGCACTGTAAAGAACCTACTGTTGATTTTATGAAATTATTTTTAATTCTATATAATGACTTGAATTAAGTTTAAAATGTAAACTATGTTAAATGAATTGAGTTTAAAATGTACAATAATCCACTAATACTTTAAACAGAAGCGTTTATTTTGAATGCGCCTCTGTCTTATCAAAGAACCTACTGTTGATTTTATAGGCCGAACCATTCTGCTTGTGTGATGATAAAACTTCTTGAATGCAATTATGTTGGTAGGCTGCATAAAAGTGTTAACTTTAACTAAAATTGGACTGATTCTTCTTTAATCAGATTTCTTTGATTATCGATTTCTTATACTTATCAGAGGCATTCCAATAAAAACCTACCTACAAACACTCCCAGGCACATAAGGTATATGTGTGTGAAATTAAAAAAAAAAAAAATTGGCCCAGCCGTTTTGGAGCCTATAGAGAACGAACTCTCACTCACTCACTCACATACATACATACACACACAAAGTGCTTTTTATATATAAGTAGATAGACAGATAGATATGATGAGAATAATGGAAATAGTATTCTGACGAGATAGAGAAAAAAATAAACCAAGTCATATCAACGTTTCGTCTTTTTTGTAAGTCTTGCAATAAAGACGAAACTTTGATGGTGTGTGACTTGATTTGTTCTTTTTTATCTATATATGATGATTGCTGCATCTTTCCAAATGATCGCCATCGCATAGAGTTCTCCCAATCTCGTCGTCCATGCTATCTCAGATGACTCTGCACTCCTGCCACAGATTTGCACATCTTGAAGCAGATGTGACATACAAATTGAGCAATTTCCACCGAGTTAACTTCCTCTGGAGGTTGAAGGGTATTCCTATAAACAATCACACGTCTTCTCAAACCAGCAGTAGATTTGCAAACTTTACTGCATATTAAACAGATCGTTTGTTTTGGACTAATAGATGCAAAGTTGGCCTGAACAGAAGTTTTGTGCGACTTAAGGTGGTTGACGTAGCCAGCTTTTCACAAGTGTTGCATTTCCAGTTCTGTGTGTCATGGTTAAAACCATCAATTAAACCTTTGCGAAGCTCTCGCTTCATATTGCTGTGGGCCTGCTTTCTTTTCTCTAGAGCATCACAATTTTCACGTACAAGCTTTCGCCACTTCAGCCTTTGCAGAGTAAGTTCTTCCCACTTGTCGATGTCGATTTGTAGGACTTTCAAATTGTTCTTTGTAGAATCCCTGAACCTCTTCTTAAGCTTGTGTCGTGGCCACTTGCCCTTTTCCAGCTCCCTATAAAAAAATTGTTTTGGCAGCCTACAATCTTTCATTCTATCTATATATAGATATACATACACAGTTATCGCTCCAAATGTCAAAAGATGGATTGGTTGGTTGGTTGTTTTTGGTTTACGGCATATCAACCTTTTTCAGGTTATTTAATGCCGAATTTAGTTATTTTGAGGAACGATTTTTAATGGAGTATATTTTTTTTTAAGTCAGATTCTATTTAACCCATAGTTGGGACCCTAACAGATACTACCACTCCGGGTCAGAGTGGACCTGGGAGCAATGGCAATTAAAGGGTGGCTCTACACTCCCCAAAGCCCGCAAGGTGGGGCCTCACCATTGGATATAGTTTTAGGTCATATCCAGGACTGTCAAAAGATGGAATCAATTTACACTTATAACTTGTTTATTATTAATTTTTTTTTTAGGTAACGTATAAATTTTCATTATATTATGTCTCACGTGTTGTTGAATAGCGAAAAGTCACTAACCGACTCTTCAAAGATGAATGGATATTCCTTAAAACCTTCTAGAGTGTTTAATACATGCAATGAAAAAAGAATTTACAAAAAAAAAAAAAAGACGGACCTATATAATCTTAAAAGTTTTATTTCAAAAACAATGAAATTCAAAACAACGTGGGTAATTTGCATATTGAGGTTTTTGTGGACGGTTATCCTTATCTTCATAGTTGTTGTTTCCCTACGTTTCAGCGAACTCATCATCTGGCCTTCTTCAGGTGGGGCCCACGGCGCAGTGGATAAAGGCATTGAGTCTCTACCATTCCACGTGAGCATTACCACAAGATAGCGGTTTCAATTGTACCCAAAACAAGCCAGAAGATTACCTGATGATGATTCAAGAAAGAATCGAAAGCGCTCGTGTGAACCATGGAACATTTGTAAATACCTTCCATCTTGAAGTTAAAAAAAATCTTACGAAAGATCGAAAAAATGAAAAAAAGAATTATTAAGCAAGGTATCTCTGTTTTTAATAATGTTTGCCTGAATGAAGGAATGCTGCCTAAATACACTAATATATATATATATATATATATATATATATATATATATATATATATAGAGAGAGAGAGAGAGAGAGAGAGAGAGAGATTTACAAGCATATATATTATTTTTTATCCATCATTAGAAATGGCATTCCAATATTATTAAATCAATATTTCCTATTTTCATTACCACAATGTGAAACACATTCTGACTTTTGTGGAAATTGCTCCAGACAAGGCAGAAAACCACTTGATATAAGGGAGCTAAAAAGAACGAATGATGGTTATATCAAAGACAATACATACCTATTGACCATAGTCTGGAAAAGACCAATGCTATAGACAAGAGGAAAAGAGTTAGCAGAAAGAGAGTTCCTCATTCCTGCAGTTCTTGAAAAAGGAGCTACTGGAACCGGGAGCTGTAATATGATGAGGGGTTAAAACAACGAATTGATGGAGACCACTAGACCAACGAGTCAAACAAGCTGGAACAAAAGGAAGCAGGAAATAAATCAGACAATTCTGAAGAACACATGTCATAATAGTATAGAAAAGACTGAGAGAGAGGCTGCAGAGTAAAAGAAAGGTTTGGGCCAATCAAATTACAGATACGTTCCTTCACCCTATCAAGAACTCTCAAATGGGACAGAGATGCACCAGCCCAAATACGACAACAGTATACTCCATAGATGGTTTGATAGTAGATTTGTAAATACAGAGTATAGCCTCAGGTGTAAGAAAGTTTTTAGAACGATAGAAAGAACCGACTTTATGAGAAGCAGAAAGTTTAATTGATTTAATGTATGAACTTCCAGAAAAAGAAGATGAGAAAAAAAGATCTGAAGTTTCCAAGAACTGAGCCATCCATACGAATCTTACGAAGGAAAGAGATACACCTACGATTGAATAGAGTCTTAGCGGGATTAAACAGAACAAGCCATTTCGTACCTCAATTCACAACTGAACGTAGGTCCACTTGTAGATTAGCTGCATATTTTAACTAATCCCAGCTAGGTAGACAGGAAACAACATCAGAGTAGAGAGTGGTATCATCTGCAAAGATGTTAATCTTCTGAATAATGTTCTCAAAAAAATCTTTGATATAAAGAAGAAATAGTGTTGGGCTAAGAATAGAATTCTGAATATTGAAAGGAGAATAAGAAAAAGGTAACACCATCCAGAGAAAGAAAAGACTTAATAATGTTAAGAACCATATCACCAATAATACACAAACACAAACACACATATATATAGGTTATATACTAGCAGGCACACTTTGGCATTGCTCGATCATAAAATATGCTTAAATATGATAGTACAATTCATGCAGATTACAATTTTTATTATTATAGAGATAATTCTCTATCGATTAATATATTTAACCTAATATATAGTAGGAAGATCCAAACATATATATATATATATATAGTAATTTATAAAATATATATGGCGATTAAGCTACACTGAATATTCTGCATTTCATCCACAAAAAAAAGGAGGGAAAAGATTTACCTTAAACCACTAACCTAGTTCTAAAACAGCTCCTTTGTTCGATAAAATGCATGCCCATTGGCTGATAGGAAGGGGCGCGGTGGATACTAGAAAGCTGATTGGCTAACTTGAAATCCTCAACATATATAAAAACAAGAAGCAACCACAGAATTCGCGCATAAGCCTGACGAATCCTATAGTGGATGAAACGCAGAATATTCAGTGTAGCTTAATCGCCATATATATTTTATAAATTACTATATATATATAATAAATAACCTACGTATTGAGCACTTTTGAAGTAAATACTTTAAGTTTACGCATAAATCTATACTTTCGTATATTAAATTTATGTGAATAAATGAAGTAGTTATATATATATATATATATATATATATATATATATATATATATGACTGGAGTGCCATCAGCTAGAATCGAAACACAGAACTTTACACCCTTATTCCTTAGCCTCTAAGCCACACCGAATATGCATGCATGCATATATATATATATATGCAAACACACATATTCTCTTGTCACAAGCAAGCAAGATCCACAAAGTTTTATAACTGTATAATTATATATATATATATATATATATATATATATATGATTATTATTATTAATTATTATTATTTACTATAATCATTATAAAATACCTACAGACACTAGTGTTTCATCCTTTCGGGAATCATCAGTGCAGGGTGTCACGATTAACGCCAGTCGAGAGACTCAAACCCCAGCAACAGAAGTCACGTCTGACTTCATTAGCAAGGACCCAAACCACTAGCCTATCACAAACCGCGAGAGATACAGTTGAAATTAAACATTTATTCTTATTAAATGCTTTTAGCGTCAGTCAGAGTGATCTTATTATTTGACGATCTGAGTTGACCGACTTTATTACAACTGAAAATGTTCAACGATAAGAAACAAGTTTCTTAAAGAGGCTGGCATTATTATTTACGGTAATAATTATTAAATATATAAGTATAAATATATAAATATATATATATAAATAAATGTTTAAACTTCAACGATTATTTCTCACAGTTAAAATTGGCTGTGTGGTTTCTTCCTTGCTAATGGAATCCGAGATGGCTTCGTGGCTGGATTCAAATCTCCCGACTGGCAGTAATCGTGACACCCTGCATTGATGATTCCCAAAGGATGAAACATTAGTGTCTGTAGGTATTTCAAAATTATTATAGTAATAATTGTTAGCCGCGTTAAGAATCCAGTTCTTATTATTTAAATAATGATAACAATAGTGCGAAAAAAATAAATTGATAAATAATACCGGTTCTTATTGTTGAGCACTTTAAAGTTGAAATGAAAGTCGGTCATTTAAGCTCACATGAGTAGATCATAATGTTATAATCATTTGATCACTATGGACGGACATCTTGACGTTTAAAAATAAATGTTTAAATTTCAACGATATTTCTCACGGTTAAAACTTGGCCGTATGGTTTGTTCCTTTCTAATGGAGTCAGAGATGGCTTCAGGGCCGGGATTAAATCTCCTGACCAGTGATAATCATGACACCCGGCACTGATGATTCACCAAAGGATGAAACACTAGTGTCTCTAGGTATTTAAAAATTATTATATTAATAATTATATATATATAGTATTATTTATAAATAAACCTAGCATTAAAAGTAAGGCAGATGAATCTTTTAATTTTTCGCTTTTTGAAATCAGGAACTATGGTTAAAATACTCATTTAGATGTTTGCTTTTTACCTTATTGAAATACTAGGTTTATTTATGGTGCCTTTTAAATTTAATAAAAACCCTTCAAAATTTGCTGACGAGGAGACCTTGCTTATTAAAAAACTATATGTAATTATTGTACGTAACTTGATGTATACCACAATAAAAAGCATTGTTTTCCGAAACGATCGTACAGATAATTGATTTTGTTGTTGTTCCTTCTTATGAAACGGATTTTTAATTTAATTATAATTTGATTCTTAAATTTTAAATTATCAATCACATTACTTAATATTGAATTAGCTCTAGGACATTTACCTATCGAGCTTATTATATATCTAAATTACAATGAGCACTTTCTCTTTCCTGTATTTTAATTGAACTAGTAATTTCCCTGTTACATTAAAATACACCCAGCTCTTTAGACTATTGTTCTAATCTCCTTTAAATTATAATAATATATATATATATATATATATATATATTAATATATATATAATTATTATATATATATATGTGTGTGTGTGGATGTGCTCATATCTAAGACAATGGCTGAAACCTTAGAGAATGATGCCTGCCAAGTCTGCAGTAGAATGGGGATATAAATGGATGGTATCATTTAATGCTACTAAGACTAAACATCTTTCCTTTAACAATTACAAGAAAACTTCTCAACCATTGATTGCCATGACTAATAATACGCTACTAGAGAATTCAAACAGTCACAGACGACATGAAACAGATGCATTGAAAATATTGCCAAGGCTGCTGCAAAAGAGATGGGCTTTCTCAAGCATGCTAGAAAATCATTCACACATGACAGTATCCTGTTTTGACCATTGCGAGCTACATTCTCAGTTAACCATAACTCTTCTTGCACCATTTCATTAGTGGCATTCATGCTATTGCCTCGTGAATCAGGTTACTCGATTGATGATGAAGGGTGTGGCCAAACCATTAGAGTCTCCTGATGTACTTCCTCGTCTAGGAAGCTTACATTGTGTGCAAATGGTTAGTACGTAAGGATTGTCTATAATGTTGTGCCTACTTTATGTCCATGCATTGCTGCTGCTACTTAACGGGCTGAAAGTCAAGGCGGCAAAATTGGTTCTATATGAAATCCCATTATCTGACGAAGTGCAGGTCAGGGTTTCCATATTTGCCGACGATATCACTTTTTTTGTGTAATAGTTTGGAAACATCGAGGCAGTGACTGAAATGCTGACACATTTCAAAACGAATTAAGGGACCAAAATCAACCATATAACGTCGATTGGCTTGCGGTTGTGTCTGATACTATCAACGTTGCCTTCTGCCTCTTTCCAAGTGTTCAGAAGTTAAAGATAAGAGAAAAACATAAAAAATGAGGAAATAAGTTTATCAGCAAAACAAAGAAACAATAGAAAGTTGTTCACAAGAAAGGAACACAAAAGAAATCTAAAATAGGATTTTTAGTCAGAATTATACGGCATAATCACGTTGACACACCGGTTCTCATGTCAGATGACGGAAGTTAAGCAACGATGAGCCTGGCTAATACTATTTGCGAATACTATGTGCTAGTGTGGTGGGACAGCACTACTGTCAAAGGAAAAGTTAGGCGCCTTCTTCCCTCTGCTATTCTGTGGGAGACTCCTGGGCAAGGTCAAGAACCCATTTCAACTCCTCGATTAGGATAACGTGAGGTCATGGAAAGCAGATGACTGATATAATACGGAAACAATCAGGAATAATTCTGTTCATGGTTTCATATCTCATTTTTCTGGACAAGAGATTCCTTTGGATACAGTAGTCAGGACAATCGCACTGGGGACAATTGCAATTTGCACAACTCAGACAGAAAGAAACTACAACCTACTGACTGCACAACTGCAAAGAAAGCTGTGGCAATACATCGAACACTTTCGAGAAAACAGCGTGAATAGTGTTCTGAATGGTGAGCAACAATGAATTCATGAATCCTCAAGGGAGAGAGATAGATGGAGAGTCATGGCTGTCAATGCCTGAACCAGGTAGGACACCACTTGAAGGACTTAAAGTGTAATGGTAATGGGAACAAGAGATCGATCCATATATTTTATAGTTAGTTTCACGTGTCGGTGAGTTTTGTAACAGTTGGGGGCAGTCTTGGGTTTGCGACACTTGAGGACAGTGATGAGTTGGACATGGTGAAATGCAGGTGGTAACTTGAAGCAGACTGAGATGAGCTGACATCAACTGATGAACACGGCCTTGGCAGTTGTGAGCCTCAGCGTGTAGAGGCTTGATAGCGTCTCCTATGCATCCAAAGTGCAACCACTATTTGCAGAATGTTTTCTTTTTTTTTTTTTAGATGGAGGTCACCACTTATCAAGGCCCAGAAGCCACTCGGGAATAAGGGCTATTTTGTGTACAGTAATCAATGGGATAGTGTCGCAGTATTCATTAGTATTGGAGATTTGATAAAGTGTCATTACTTAAGGGAGCGGTTCATCAGGAATTTGTTTATGTTGGACTTGAAGACATCCATGTTGAAGTCAGGAGGGGAAACAGGCAAGCGGTAGAGAGTTCCACAGGCATGCAGTTCTAAGAAAGAAGCTTTGTTCATGGAAACTACATTTTGATTTAGGCACAGATAAAGAGTGCGGAAAATTATTGACAGTGGTTTCAGCTAGACGAGTGTTTATCGTGAAAGATTGCTGAGATTGGAATTCGTGTTTCTTTGTATTTTATTTGATTTTGTTTGATTTTTTTGTGAACCTGTGCACACCTCGCTTGACAGTCACCAATATGAGAGACAATGACATGGCCAGAAAAGAAGATGAAGAAGAAGACTACGAAAATCGCGTTGGGATATTTTTGAGTGAGTACCACATCGTTGCAGAGGTACAGAGTGCCTCAAAGTGTATAATTCCGTTCAAAGTTTCGGTATGTGGTTCAGGCCAGATATGTCTCTGGAAGACATTGATCAGAGATACAGCCAAAGGTCAAAGTGTCAGTTGAGATTTAATTTCGAAAGAAGATTCTCTTAATGGTACAACATAGGCCTGCGTTATGCATGTGTTCCCTCAAATCCATTTCTGACTGGCTGCGAGCCAGGTAACAGTCTCCCAACACTTTCTGTCCTTACTTTTTAAATACCTACTTGCCGCTGATAAACAAATGAAAATTGCTACAAACCTGATTTTGTATAACATGTAGGGTTTGGTAGCAGACAAAAAATAAATAAATTTTTAAAAAATTATAATGTCTAATAATATTGTGAAGTAACAATATTTCTTGTTACTTCATATGCGAACGAGATACTGTCAGCTGAAATAAAAAGCCTATTTTTTAGAGATGAGGATGAATTTGGAATCATGAGCTTTGACAGCAGTGTGCGAAAATTTGTCAGTTTCGACAGCAGTATGTCAAATTTAACCCCGGAAATTGTTAGTTGAAAGTACAGAATAGTTAACAATACTTTTGGGAAAGTGCAGAATAGTTAACAGTTGATAATTTAACCACAAGGTCATGGATTTAGACAGGTCTGTATTCAACATCTTTGTGAGGGTTAAGGTACATGATGCCTGACTCAGCAAATCATCAACATACTAAAAAACTGGCTCCCCCCCCCCCGAGTTGAACCGTAACAGAGAAATTTGCATGGGGCCCTGCAGTCAGAAAAAGGCATTTTCAACCCTTCAATTGGGTGTTTTTTTGTTTTTTTTTAAATGGAGAGTAGATAATACAGTGGATGTGTTATCGGCAGCTCCAGTAACTCTCGCTTCTCCTTTTTTGTCCCTCAGTCCTCATTCATGCTGTTGTAAACCAAAAACTGAATCACAGTTGTTAGGACATATGCACAGAGTCATGCTCAGAAAGCTTGCTGGGTCTAGAAAGAATTATAAAGAGGTTTGATAAAGGATTTTGCTTCGGATCTACTTGAGGGCCAGCTTGAATGCTCGATGGAGATCTGCTATCAATGAAGTTGGGGGCAATTCAGAATACTTTCTGACCTCACGATTGGTACAGAAAGTGTTACCTTTCAATGGCATACATTTTATCTGAGCATACCATACATGCCTAATTGTTCGCAAGTAAAAGCACTGAAGAGGAAATGGCCGAGGACGCCTACTTCGAATGTAGCAAAGTTGGACTGCACTGGAATTATGACAAGGTGATAGCTTGCATCGATCTTAAATAGTTAGCATGTTTGAAAGTAGCACATGTGATTGACCATATTAAGTTAGGGAGAAAAGAATATTGTTATCACGATCTTGGCCATAGCTAGAATAGCAGTGTGAACGATGCATCCCAGGGGATGGCATGAGGGTGAATCTTTCGCTTATCAGGATTTGATTGTATTCTTGTAGCATCAGATTAAAATTAAAATAAGATTACATGCTATTGAAATTCAACAAAAAGTGGCCACAAATTGTGGACTTGTGTATACAAAAGGGGGTCAGGTATGAGTATCTGTTCTTTGTCCAAGCATGGAGCATGAGAGTCTCTGTCCTTTTAGAAGTACAAATTGCGAACTTGTGCTAAGCAGCACTTAAAAATCCTCCTTAATCTAGTTATATGCCACAGTCTATAAAGGATCTAAGGATTAAGCGAACGGTACTGCTTCAGAGTGGCCGAAATGATCAATAGAAGTAGTTGGAATGTTGACCTTGAATTGCGTAATTTTTACTTCAAGCAGACCAGACACGCCTGATTGTCCTTAATGCTGAACAAGAAACTTTACAGCATGGCTTCTTTGACTGCACCAAAGCTCGACTGTTCTGAAAGTTTGTTAACACGGTGACTGCTTGTATCGATCCCAAGCAGTTTGTTTGGAAGTAGCATATGTGATCAACATTATCACACCGTTCTAGTCTAGAGAGCAACAAATGGTGTTTTACACCACCCTGGTCATAGCTAGAATGATGGTGTGGATGATGTATTTGAGTTGATTGCATAACGTTGAATCTTTTTATCAAGATCTGATTTTATTCTTCAAGCATCAGCTTAAGATTAAAATTAGATGCAATATAAAAGTGTTTACATATCATTGAAATTCAACAAAAAAAGAGGTATAAATTGCAAATCTGTGCATACGAAAGGGAGTTCTCTGGTTGAGCATTGTGCATGCGGTTTTAGGTACATTTGGAACTCACCCTGGTTCAGATAAATTATTAGCTAGTCAAGTTAACAAGTCCTGTTCAGTTTTTTTTTTTTTTTTTTTTTACTTATTAGTCATAGAAATCTTTAAGAATGACCTCCCACACTTATTTTTGCCCTTTGCCTTCCTAGATTATATCTTGGAAGGACACCATGAGCTCTCAAACTCCATCTCTGTGCATATTACTCTCAGTTTAATTCAACTCCCAATTAGAGATTAACCTGCTTAATTTCTCTTTTAAATAAACCATAAAAATGGGTGGGTGTCTGCTCTTAAAAAGATTGGGAAGATGCTAGTAACTTGCTGTTATTCGATTACTTTCTTCATCTTTTTTTGCAGTGTTTTCTGTCGTCTCATTTCCTATTATCGTCATCATCAATTTTAAAAA
This sequence comes from Euprymna scolopes, assembly GCF_053919585.1. Lineage (NCBI taxonomy): Eukaryota > Metazoa > Mollusca > Cephalopoda > Sepiida > Sepiolidae > Euprymna > Euprymna scolopes. The sequence goes on from NC_136523.1 coordinate 4,642,686, forward strand.
TCAATTTTACATGCTGGCATGTGGTTTGGCAGCTTTAAGAAAATGACTTCCAAACAAACCAATCCCTGGCAAAGTCTTTATTTCTTCCTCTTAAGTCCATTCTTATCATATGATATTACACACATCTACACATGTGTTAAGATCTAGGGGCCCAACACATTGTAGTCTCTATCGCAAGGAACATAAGAAAGGAAGAGGAAAGAACTTCAACTCGCTGCTTCAGGTTTTATCAAGAGACCTTTATTCCTCCTTTTCTTAGCAGTGACGTCATCTGCGTCTCTAATGTGATCATGCTCGTGATCTTTGTTCACGTTTTTATCCTTTTCCTTTTCGTGACGTCATCTCGCACATGGCTAGGTCATTTGCATACAGCTGCCATATGCGTGTCTGCACTCTGTCCCATTTACCTTTTTGGCCTATTTCTGCAACCCGGACCTGCTGCGTCAACTGTTCTACATCTACAAACCCAAGAACTCTAATCCACGCTTTCACTGTGGTCATATTATCAAAGTTTCTTTATGTTGTCTGGATTTAATATCCATCTAGGTTCATCAGAACTAAGCCACTCTCTATAAGACTCACATTATCAAGGCTCAAAGACTACTCGAGGATAAGGATTAATGAATGTAAGGTGGTAGTGTAGTAATTGTTAATGGTGTAAATTGAGTAGAATTTGATTATTTATGGGGACGGCGCAACAAGAACTTGTTTACATTGGATTTGAAGGATATCATGTTGTATTCAACCGAGAAGCAGTGTTTTACAGGCGGGCAGTTCTTGGAAAGAAGATTTATTCATGGAATCTGCGCTTAGAGTTAGGCACATATGGAGAGTGGGGGAAATCATATCGGTGGTTGTAGCTAGTAAAGTGTTTTTTTGTAAAAGTTTGGCAAGAGGGAACCATAGATTGGAGTTCAGTCGAGCACTTGTCATGAAAATAGCATTAGAGCAGAGACAGGCTCGCAATGTCTCTTCTGTAGAGAAGAAAAAAAGGCATCATCTACTTTCAAGGTTGGATAGGGCGTGTCAAGCAGCTCCTGCCCAGATGTGGCAACAGTACTCCATTTTATGGCATACCTTGCTCTTATACAGACAGAGGATTGCATCGGCAAGGAGATACCTACTGGAGCAGTAGAATGATCCAACCATTTTTCCAGCAATCTTGGCAACAGATTTGATGTATGTATTTCATTTCAGATCAGGAGTGAAGGTCAGTTTCAGAAGCTTGTCAGGACTTGGAGCTTCCCTAAGACGAGAGCCATTCATTTCAATTGAAGTGCGACGGGAGTCAGAGAGATGATGAAAGGAGAGAAGCTTGGTTTTCAATACATAAAAATTAACCAGCCACCTTTTACCCCCTTGCACCACGTTCTCAAGATCAGAAGAGATCTTATCATTCTCGCGTCATTTCTCTCCATGCAACACATATCCTCAACCTCCACTGGCCAGGTTTCACTTTCATGCATGATCACCCTCTGTACACATGCTTGATAGACTCTTCCCATTTTACGATAACATTTCGTTCAACATCTATTTTATTGTTATTATGTGTTGGATGGCTTTATTGAGTTGACTTCCAAAATAACCTACCTCTGGCCAGTTCTTTATTTATCCCTTTTTTTCTTTCAGGCCTATTTCATCACTTTAACCCATATTTTTCTTTGTCTTCCCATGTGTACTGAACCTGCTACCTCAACTTTTCTACATCTACCCATCCAAGAACAAACATCCATTATGTGACCATACGATTGAAGTTTTGTTTTGCACACATCTCCCTATATTGGATTTAATCTTCCTTTGCATTCATCAGAACTAAGCCTCTCTTTGAGACTTACGTTTCGCATCCATCATCATTCTCAAAATCATTTCTCTCCATGCAACGGATGTCCTCAACCCTCACTTCTCAATGAAACAAAGAACACACTACTTGAATAATGACGTATTGAAATGTGCTGGGAACAGAGACCACCAAATATTACTAGGCCTAAAAGAGAGATACACCTCTCACACAACCCAGCCTACTCGTGGGGGGGGGGAAAGAGGGGAGATGTAGAATAATCAAAAGAACTGTGTTAATCAATAACACACAACAACAACAACAATAATAATAATAGCAGCAACACTTACCAAGGGTCCAGCTTATGCACAAGACAGACATCAGATTGAGCTGGACTGAGGGCTTGTATTTATGTACAAGCATATCCAATCAGGTTATTCAGCCAATCACAATCCAAGGAATAGACTGGCCCATGTGTGCACAATGGAATCTCCCATTGTGCCATAAATAGTTCTCTTTCATGAGAAGTAACTTTAGTCTTTGTCAAGTTATCCACAACTTGAACGCTGACCGAAAGTCCACTACACAATCCAACATATTTTTCAATTAATTTAGAACAAAAAACAAACAGCTTGATCTCTAAGTGGGAGTGGGACTTAAGTGGAAAGAAATAAAATAAGGTGAAGTTTGTAGTATCCTTCTAAAATAAAAACAAATTGGAGTAGACACCTTTGAGGATGTCTATTATGAAAACAAGGGACAGGATTCATTCACTCAACTAGCTGTTAACGGCCGTTCAACAGGGCTAAAAGAAGAAAAAGGGTGCATCATGTTAAGCAAAGAATTTAACTTACAACTTGTTGATTTATATCGAATGTAATTTCTATCGCATCTAATTTTAATCTTGAAGAATAAAACCAGATTGTAAATATCTTTTATACATAAAACTGATTTTAAGCCATTGGTGATATTTTACAGTGGGTAACCCATAGAACAAATGTGGTATTTTAGTGACTGCTGAAGTGAAAGTGATCGACACATGAAAGAAATAATAAAATGAACAGTAATCGTTGAATGAATGGGTCAAAATGAATTTAGTTAAGAGTAGGTAGTCTGCACCATTGTTCAAGTGCACCTGCTTAAGATAAAAATTAGTCGTGAACTGAGGAGTTTGTATTGAGGTTGAATCTTTTTCTAATCAGTATCTGGTTTTATTCTTTAAGCATCAGCTTAAGATTAAAATTAGATGCAATAGAAATTACATTCGATATAAATCAACAAGTTCTAAGTCAGATTCTTTGCTTGAGCATGACGCATCCATTTTATTTTAGCCCATTGACGTGCAGTTAACCTCTTAGCTAGTTGAGTGAATGAATCCTGTACCTTGTTAATTTTTTCATAATAGACATCCTCGAAGGTGTCTACTCCAATTTGTTTTTATTTTAGACTAGCCTGGGTGCCCGGCGTTGCCCGGGTATTTGGAGGGGTGTGTTGAGCAAAAACAAGTAGTAGGCAAGCAGGCAGGCTCGAACCTGTACCACGAAGGAGGAAAAGACTATGGAAAAAAAAAAAATGTGACGTCTTTGCCATTGCATCCGGCGCCAAACTGGAAGTGGTGAAGGTTTAAATTAAGGCTAGTCAATTGAAAAGAGGGGATGACTTTTGAAAATATCAGTGAAAAAAAGCGACCCCTGTTTGTAAAAAGTGCCCAGTTGAAGGAATTAATGTTTATGGCGATTTTTTCGATATTTGTTGTTCGAAGAGTCGTGCTTCGAAACGATACTGATCTTTTTTTTTTTTTTTTTTTTTTTTTTTTTACAAGGGTGTCACCACTTATCAAGGCCCAGAGGCCACTCAAGGATAAGGGTTAATAGGTATACATTAGTCATTGTGATTTTAGCATAGTAAACAGTGGGAATTTTGAAACTTGGATTACTTAGGGGGACGATTCAATTAGAACTTGTTCACATTGGACTTTTTCTTTTTTTTTTTTTTTCATAGGCATCAACTCATTATCAAGGTCAAAGAGGCAACTCAAGGATAAGGGTTAAAGAGTGTACAGTAGAAATAGGACAATATAATAATCATTAGTAATGAAAATTTGGTAAATTTGATAACTTATATGGAACGGCTCATCAAGAACTTATTTACGTTAGACTTGAAGACAACCATATTGTAGTCAGCCGGAAAGCAGGAAAACGGAAGACAATTCCACAGGCGTGCAGTTCTAAGAAAAAAGCTTTGTTCATGGAATCTACGTTTAGGTTTAGGCACAGATAAAGAGTGGGGGGAATTATTGATAGTGTTTACAGCTAGACGAGTGTTTCTTGTGAAAGTTTGGCGAGGGGGGACCATAGATTGAAGCTCAGTCGAACACTTTCCATGAAAATAACGATACATCAGAGACAAACTCGCAACATCTCTTCTGTGAGATAGAGGTTGCAAGGAAGAGAAAAGGACATCTCCTACGAGGCTACGAAGTCTATTTTATCCGTCACTTCTGTCGAAAGTTTTAAGCAGACATACAAACATACATAGATTTAAACAGATAGGTGAGATTTATATTATAGAAGGGTACTACAAACTCCCAAACTACACCTGTATTTCGTTTCTTTCCAATTAAGTTTCACTCCCACTTAGAGATCGATCTGGTTTTTTTTTTTTTTTTTTTTCTAAATTCATCAGAAAATATTAGGTGGACTCTGGATCCAGCATATTTCAATACGCCATTGTTCAGATGGCCTGTTCTTTGTTGGCTGAGGTGTATCGCCCTGTGCAGTCGTAGGTCAACTCTACCATCATGCTCTGCCTTCTCACCCTTTGAGAAGGGTTTAGTATATTGCTGATTGCCTGAAGTACCTCAACCGGGGAATGCCGATGGGGCTGCCCAGGTATATTTTTTTACAGATTAGAGTGCTCTTTTCCTAAGAAAACAATTTTGATGACACTGTGTCTAATTTGTAAGTGAAATTGATTTTTCTGTCCGCAAATAACGTTATCAAAGTGTAATATCTGTTCTTTGCTCAGTCAGTCTAAAGTAAATAAGTTCTTGATGAGCCGTTCCATATAAGTTATCAAATTTACCAAATTTTCATTACTAATGATTACTATATTGTCCAATTTCTACTGTACACTCTTTAACCCTTATCCTTGAGTGGCCTCTGGGCCTTGATAATGTGGTGATGCCTATGTAAAAAAAAAAAATAAAAAATAAAAAAATAAATCAAAGACTGACGCAGTTTCTAACTTTGCTGTTTCCAATTCAGAATGGCCCTCTTTTTTTTTTTCTTTTTTTTTTTTGGACAGCCGGAATTTCGGCTCTTGTAAATAATAGGCTTCAATAATTTAATGACGATTCCCGAGTTTTGACAACAAATTCCAAAATTGGCCAAGATATGCAGACAGTAAGTTGTCAAACGCTAAATTGGCCAATGAAAAAGGCAGTTACAGACGCCAATTTACTTTCTCGAATTTCGGATTTGTGACGATTTGCAGATGAAGAACGTCACCCATCTTCTATTTCGGCAACATCACTTCCTATTTCTTCTTCTAATGTTTCGTAAATATGCCTAATTCAAATTTATCGGCACCCGTCCTCCTCCATATCCAGATTTCCTTAATACTAACTCTAAGTCCAGGTGGCCACAAACTTCTCCACCCCTCCACGAAAAAGACCGAAATATTTTTTTTTTAAATTAAGTAATTAAAAGAATTTATCAGCCTCCGCCCCACAGTCTAGCCCTACCCCTCTCCCCCCCCCCAAAAAAAACAATCGCAAAAGTAAATCAAAAACATTACACTCTTCTAAACGAGCAAGAAAAAAAAAATGGATACTTGTGCATTTTTGGTACCGTGCTGAAATAATAAGATTACTTTGAAAACTATTCTTAACATGGCAAGGGGAGGGTGTTTTGTAACTATTCTGTGCTTTCACCTAACAATTTAATAATAAATATAGTATAATGAAGCTTGAATTTAGCCTGAAAAAAAATTATATATATATATATATATATATATATATATATATATTAAAATAGCATGGTATCAAAAATGCAAAAGCACCAAAAAATGTCTTATCGACAAGCTTTCAGAAGGCACGACAAGATTCGGGTATCTCCGGTGGCGGTGCCCAATATTATATCTGAATAATATTCATAAAGCTATACCTAGTATTGACCAGTTTAAATAAAAACATTGTCCTTAAGTTCTACGTAAAACAAAAGCTAAAATAAGAAAATAAAACTTAAGAAATAGTTTTGACAACTTTGAAAGAATCATTCCCGTCTCAAATCGAGTATGTTTTGCGCTTTTTTTTTCGCTACCCCTAAGTCCGAGTGGCAAGCCTTCGCCTGTTTTATTGTATATTTTGTTTTATAGTAAAGAAGCTTACTTACTCGGCGCTGTCCAGGAGTTATTACATTTCTTCTTTAAATCCGTAAATAATATTTAAAATATCGACCCTGAGCGAAGTAGTTATCTTTATTTAGTTAATAGCGTAAACAAAGATGACCAGTTTGTCCAGAATTGGTTTTAACTAGTTTCCCAACGGTATTATGTCGCTACTAGCAATGACTACATTATTGCTGTAATAATCAAATTTCATTTTGGTGCTTGTGCACTTTTGCTACCGCGCTATTTTTAAAGATTTTTTTTCTCATGGTTAAATTCAAGCTGTACGATATACTTTTTTATTATTATTAAATTGTTACGTGGGAGCAGGGAGCACAGAATAGTTACAAAACACCCTCCCCGTGTTAAGAATGGCTTTCAAAATAAAATTATTTCAACAAAATTAGCAAAAACAAACAAAACAAAGATTAAACAAAATGAAAGTAAATGTTTCCGCTTCGTGTTTTCTGTCCCTTGTTAGTGAATAAGAAATCCTTCTAGACTGAAGCAATTTTAAATGTTTGCATCAATCTGGTTGGTTGGTTGGTTTTGTTTTACGGCATATCAACCCTTTTCGGGTTATTTAATGCCGAATCCAAAGATTTTGAAGAAAATTTTTTTTAATAGAATATATTTGTTGTTTTCACGTCGGTTTCTATTTAACCCATAGTTGTGGGACCCTAACAGCTACTACCACTCCGGGTCAGAGTGGACCTGGGAGCAATGGTAATTAAAGGGTGGCTTCACACTCCCCAAAGCCCACAAGCTGGGGCCTCACCACACCAAACACCACCACTGGAATCACTGGATATAGTTTAAAGGTCATATCAATCTGGAGTGTCCCTGTTGAAGAGCTGGATTGTTACTTATGCAGAATACGGACCATGCTGAAATAATTACGGTATTATTTAGAAACTCATTCTTAACACGAGGAAGGAGGCTTTTAAAAAACTATTCTGTACTTTCATCTAAGAATCTAATAAACAAAAGATATTGTAAAAAAAAACTGCATTCAATTTGAAAATCCTATCTAAAAAAAAAAAAAAAAAAATGGCACGGTCCGTATTACTATTCTGAATAAGTACCGCTGTATTTTCCCTCCCCGTTAAAACCAATCTCGTGTCTAACATTGCCCTTGTGGGGAGGCAATCAAATAAGGATCCTCGAGTAATACCGGTTAGGTCGAACTAATCTGAAATAAAATAGTCATTTACAAACGAATTTAATTATAATAAAACCCTCCAAATTACAAAATAAATACAGTTATAATAATTTAATTGTCATTTTTTTTTGTATTTGTGACGTAATTATTTAGAATGAAACAGATTCGTATCCTTTATTTCGATTTTAAACGTCGTGAACGCGACAAGCACTTGCGATTCTCGATATCGAGTGTTGCTTCTTAGAGATAAAAAAGCAAACAAGATAAACACAGTGTATGTAATATGTAGATAGAAGAAATATATGAATATTCAACTGTATATACTTACATCTTCGAAGATAGATCCAACGTTAGCGCTTACTAGTAAAATCCTTGTATGTGAGATATCTCCCATTCCTCCCATGTGTGCTATATATTTTTTTTAATGTCGAGTGCTTTTTTGAAAGGTTGCTTTTAATAATATATATAAATATTTATCTTTATATAAGTTTACAATCATGAGTATTAAAAAATAAATAAAAAAACAAATAAATGGTATTTATTTATTTAAATGTTATGTTATGGGATGCTCAATATTATAAATTAAAACTATATACATATATACTTCTTATATTTGCATGAGATTTTTATATATTCATCTATATACATATATATGCATATATATATATATAAATATATGTATGTATATATTAGTATAAAAAATATACTTATGGCAAGTGAGCTACCCAGAAACGTTTGTGTTTCATTCCATCGATGGAATTCGTCAGGCTAACAGTCTATATACATGCGTGTGTGTGTGTTATTATGAATTATAAGTATTGCACACTGATTTTTATAAATATATATGATGCCGACCCCAAAACCGGCAGAATCCTATTATTGTGTCTTGTAAGGGTGTGGCCGTGTTCTTGGGTCGGTCTCTATCAGGTGCTAGGGTCCCTTACGGGTGTATTTATTTTAAAATTATAGCTGACGACGATGTATAGGGAAGCGGTCTCCATATCACAGTTCTTCCTGGTAAGACTGCTCTAAAAACAAGCACTTCTCTGACACTCCTACTCTCTAATCGACTCTTAGTCTTTCACCTTCGGACGAAGCCTTCATTACTTCTCTGCCTATCTAACTCTCTCTCTCTCTCCCTCTCTCTCTCTCTCTCTTTCCCTCTCTCTGTATTACGAGACTCCCTATCCCCCTCGCTAGAGGATCGCATATTAAACCCACTCTATATCAAACTCACCCCCCCTCTCTCTCTCTCTCTCTCTCTCTCTCTCTCTCTCTCTCTCTCTCTCCACCAGGGATGCGTTTCTTTTACGTCAGTGCCCCCCCCGTCTTTGACTATCTGTCTCTCTTTCTCTCAGACACGCATACACACATACATACATACATACATACATATAAACACACTATCAGACTTGTAATCATTTTTTTAACCTAAACTTTACCTTTTCTTCTTTTTATTATAACGCCTCGTCTTTCTATCTTCCTCTTTCTCCCTCTCCTTCCTACTTTAGTCAGATCGTTACGCCGTATCAACCCTTTTTGGGTCATATTTATTTTTTTATTCAACGTCGGTTTTAGGTCATACGAGAAAGTCCAGCATTTTATAAATTTAACTTCGATTAAAAATATGAAATTATTTATTTATTACTTATTTACCTCGCCTCATATTCTGATTAACATAAATTCAGTGTTGACTGTTGATTAAAAACTAAGGGACATATTTTGACCTTACACCGTCATGTCGGAAACGACGTATCACATGTGCTAATATTGGCGATATTTGCTCGGCGTTGTCCGGTAGGGGTACATTACCGGGTTTGGAAGAAGTAAACAAAAAATAATTGAAAATATTTACATTTTTAAAAATAGGATTTTTCAAAATTCGTTATAAAAAATAAAGATAAATCAATGTATATTTATCAAATTTTACAAACAGACTAGAAATACGTATTCGAGATGTTATTTCATCGTTCTATGTGGGCATTAAACAGTTTCTTGAAAGCCGCATTCAACAACACAGCCAAAACGCGTGCATTAAATGTTCCTATTTACAATGCCTCCCCACGGGACAGAGTTAGACACCAGGGTCGTTTTTTAACGTGGAGAAAAGGAACAAAAATAAAAATTGTCTCAGTCGTGAAGGATTTATCCTCCACTGACAGAGAACAAGAAATTGATGTGCAGCAATGCAGCAGTCACTGCAGCAGCACTGCAGCCTGCAGCATCTGAAGAACAGATACTACACTTTGATCTTGTCCCGAAAGAATCTAGTCATGTTTACATTTTTTAAATGTGTTTTTTTTTAAATTTTAATTCGTTTCATTTTTTTTTTAAATTTCAATAAATAATGTAAATAAAAAGAAGGTGCATTTTTAGATTGAACCTTTAAAAATACTTTATAATGTACGTACCCGTATCATCTAATTGATAAAGTATTTTTTTAAACTAAGAAAATCAAATTTTATTGCAAAGCGAGGCGTCCGCCATGTTTTATAAATAAGGGGGAGACAACTCACCGCTTCTACGCTATTTGGAAGAAATTTTGTAGTTGATAAATGGAGTTTTCAGATAAAAAAAACAATAGTTTCAACTGATTTTTTGTCAATTCTAATAGGTTACAATGGTAGCTTCCAAAGTATGCAGTCGAAATTACCCGAATATGACTGAATCATTAAACAAAACAACTTTAATCGTGTTAGCAAATGAAAAATGTCCGCCATCTTGTTTAAATCAAAATGGAAAATGACCTCCTTTTTGAACTCTCTTGTGATCGTTTTCATCAAATTCTATTTTCTACCTTATCGATTTTCGTAATTATTTTGATAATCATCTTAAAAATACGAGGAATACGTAGACACCATTGTTTTTATGTGAAATTCAGTATTACGATTTCCGAAATTTCGTCCCAATAGTGTAGAAGCGCCGATAACTCAATCCGAACTATCGAGATAAAGATCAGCTTTGTAATTGATATTATTAAAATCGCTAAAAATCATTAAAAAAAACAAACGATTATTATATATGAAACCACTTGATCAATTTACGTGATTTTTGGAATATGACATCTTCGTTCTGCAATTTATTTATTTTATTTATTTATTTATTTATTTTATTTTATTATTTATTTATTTATTTATTTATTTTTGTAAATAGGTTTAATTCTATATAAACAACAAAGTGTTTGTGGTACTTATGCAGAATACAAACCGTGCTTTTTTAGAAAGAATTTTCAAGTTAAATCTAATTTTTACGACATCTTTTGTTTACTGTTCGATGAAAGTTGTAGAGGACTAGGATATATATATATATATATATATATATATATATATATATATCCTAATCCCGTTACAAAAGAAAATAATGAAACGAAGGGAATGAAGGAAACAAAAACTGCTGGATAAAATAAACGTGTCGTTTATTTACTGTTGAAGAATGAATGCTTTAGGTGTAACACGTGTTCATGTCCGCACGGGTGTCACCATCGTTTGTTGCAGGACTGGTGGTATAGAAAGAGAAGGGAATGTGTGTTCATCACATGTCCGGGTCACCATCATTTGTTCGCACGTGGAAAGAGGAGTGAGTAATGCAGTGGAACGAGAAATGGCCGTCCGGCGTGTAGACAGAGAAAAAGAGAGAGGGATGACATCAGTTAAGCTATGCGTCATGTTAGCAGTCTGCTACGCGAAGGTATTCTCAGGCACAAGTTGTATATAGAGAGAGAAAGAGTGAGAATGTCAATCCAGTTCATGGAGAGAGAAAGCGTATAAGGTGTATGTACTGCCTGTTAACTCTTGTCCCACGCATAGTAGCGGGTGGCGTGAGGCACGCGCGGGCGCGCCTGCCGAAATGGCGCGCTGTTGGTCCGGCGACCGTTCAGCTCGGAAGCTGGTCCAAAAAGAAAGAAGCTGCTTATTGCTCTTGCTTTTATAGTTGTTTCCGGTGGTCTTTTGCGCATGTGTGGATTTCCTTTGAAAGGGGAAGTGACGTTGCCCATGTGTGCGTACGTGTGCACATATGTGAGTACATGTGTGTACGTTAGCGGGTGTGTGTGTGTACCCGTGAATGTGAGTGTATGTACGTGAACGTGAATATATCTACGTGTGTGTACATGTGCGTGTATGTTTGTGTGCGCGTATGTATATGACAAGAAATATGGCTTGAGATGTGAACGCATGTTTTTTGTGTGTGACTAGAAAGGCTCGCGCAAAGTACAGAATCGTAAAAAATAACACCCTCCAAATGTTAAGAATAGGTTTCTAAAGAAGGTTATTATTATTTCAGCACGGTCCGTATTCTGTAGAAGTACCCCTTTTCTTTATCTATCTACTATTATATAAAAGGAACTGTGTGTGTGTGTGTGTGTGTGTGTGTGTGTGTGTGTGTGTGTGTGTGAAAGAGAGTTTTCCTTCTATAGACTCCAAAACAGCTGAGCCGATTTTGATGAAAGTACACACAATATTATTATTTATTAATTTGTTAATTTATTTTTTGCAAACTATTATGATCACTAAAGATGAGGATAATAGTCCTCAATAAAAAGATTAATAAATAATACTCATCTCAATAATGAATTCCAATTAAATAATTTATATACCATTCGGTGCGGACCCGACGATGGAAGATCAGATGTAAATCCAACCTTGATCGCCCTTGGTGCAGTGGATAGAGACGTTGAATCTCTACGGTTCCAGGTGAGAATTGTTTGAAGATAGCGTTTCAATCCTACCCAAAGCCGGCCAGAGGCTTACTTGGCCAAAATGTGGTGAGACAACAACAACTATGGAAGGCAGTAATTGCTGAGGATACAGTTAGGAGATTCGGAGTTACTAATCCCATCGCGGTTACCACCAGACGAAGGCCAGAGGAATAGTTGGCCGAAACGTCATGAAACGACAACAAAAAAAAAAAATTAGGATAATAGTCCGCAATAAATAAATTTATAAATTAAGAATAATTATAATAAGATAATTAATCATGTGTTCATTTTTTTTATTATATTGAAGCGGTTAGCTTGTAAAATAACGGCCAAATTTTAACAACTCACTTTCGAAACAACGACAGGGCGAATCAATCCAACGTATTAATTCGTTGTTGGTTTTCGTGGATATATTTTTTTTATTTTGCAATTACTACTTTGTTTTCGGAATATTGTGGATTATTTTGTATTTTTAAAGACAGTCTAGTGATTTTCTAGAATAGCTTACAAAGCAAAAATAAGGGTGACAAAATAAATGTTACCAAAGGCAACATTAGTTACCTTCCTGAATTTTTGAGATGAGGATTGGTTATTTGTATTATTTGGATTCTTCAGACTACTGTTCTCATTTTGAGTGTCATCGTTACTACGTTTCGGTCGATGTAACCTCCAACCTTCTTCATATGTATCTTGTCGAACTCGGGGATATTTCTGTCAAAGTCGGGAATTTGGATGAAATTTCGAATGCAGCGCTTCATTTACTTCACGGGGGTAGCATGCTCTCGTTCTGTCAGCCATGATTGGATAGAGGTTCTAAGTAATTTGCAATTCTATGTTTCGTTTGTCCACACTGAGTTGTTAGAGTACTTGGGAAAATCAATTATAAAAAGGCTATTCTCCTGAAGGTTGAAAGTTCAATTCTCCATGTAGGCGACCAAAAAAATACAATTGCGAATTACTTAGGACATCTACTCCGACATAGCTGACAGAACGAGAGCATAAATAGTTCCGTTTTAAATTCCGTCCAGATTCTCAACTTTAACAGAAACGTTCCCGAGTTAAACAAGACACATTTGAAGAAGGTCGGAGATTACATTGACCAAAATGTTGTGAAAATAACACTCAAGATGAGAATAGTAGTCCGGAAAATCCAAATAAGACAAACAAAGTTACTCTTCTACCTAGCTGGATAAGGGAGACTATGTAGGGTGTTGAGCAGCGATATATCTGTTCACATAACATTTAAACTTTTGCATGTCAGTACATTTAAGGAAACAGGAACTAGGAAGGATTTCCAATATCTAGCAGTTCGAGGGAAGAAATTATTAGAGTAGAAAGCTTACAGTTAGGGGTGGGATTTTGCTGCTTATCGGGTTAGTCAGGTATACTTAGGTCGGTGGTTGGGGGAGGGGGAAACACAACCACTACGAGTTTGTCAAAGCACATTCCATTAAAATACTTGTAAAATAGGTACAGGAATGCAACACTGCAGTGAAGAAGCAGAGGTTGCAGTTTGCTTAGGTTGGAGATTCTATTTTGGACCCTGTCAAAAAGCAAGATATTTGTGGTAGATTCACCATTGCAGATGTGGCAACAATACTCCATGCATAGGTGAATGGTGGCTTTGTAGAGATATAGAATAGTTTCAGATGTGAGTAGTCTCCTAGCATAGTAGAGAGAGAGAAAGAGAGAGAGAGAGAGAGAGAGAGAGAGAGAGAGAGAGAGAGAGAGAGAGAGAGACCACCTTCTTTGCATCAGCCTTGGCAATGTCTTTAATGTATTTGTTCCAATTCTTGTTAGCTGTGATCATTAAACAGAAGTTTGAACAAACGGCTCGGTTTTCATGTAGCGTATTATTAGTCATGACAATCAATGGTTGTTATTTCAAAATTTGTTTGGTTGTTTTCATTCATCCAACTTCACGAATCAAAAATGGTAGTCGATTCCTTTTTTTTTTTTAAATTCGTTAATTTCAATCAAAACTAAAAAAAAAAAAAATGCCTACTCTAATCTAAATTATCCCCTGGGACTTAGGGTTAGTGATATCATGAGCCTTTATATTGTAACTATCTTATTTTGCTTGTTTTTAATTTCTCGGCTGTTAGCTATACTATACTATTGTCTGATTAAGATTTGCAAAATAAAAATGAAAATAAAAAAGAAAAAGAAATGCACTAAAATTTAAAAAAAAAAAAAAAAAAAATTAAAACGGTTGTGGATTAATTTGTCCTGTCACTGTTAAGGAAATCAGACAAGTAATTTGGCACTATTTGGGAAGCTAACTGCTTCAATATAAGCTATTTGTTAAATTTCGTTTTAGTTTTGTAATAAATAAAAAATATCACTACCTGAGAACTCACTGTTCAAATTCTTCGGTCGAACAATCACAGGCAACATGAATTGGAACAAATACATTGAGGACATTGCCAAGGCTGCTGCAAATCAGATGGGCCTCCTCTACCATGCTACAAAAATTACTCACACATGAGAGTATCCAGTATCTCTATAAAGAGATATTCATTCATGGATATACGAGGAAAGAGACTCTCCCTGGACTGAACACGAAGAACACGACACATAGTCTTTATCTGTGCCTAAACCAAAGCGTAGATTCCATAACAAAGCTTCTTTCTTAGAACTGCACGCCTGTGGAATTGTCTTCCGTTTTCCTGCTTTCCAGCTGACTACAATATGGTTGTCTTCAAGTCTAACGTAAATAAGTTCTTGATGAACCGTTCCATATAAGTTATCAAATTTAACAAATTTTTATTACTAATGATTATTATATTGTCCAATTTCTACTGTACACTCTTTAACCCTTATCCTTGAGTGGCCTCTTGGTCTTGATAATGTGTTGATGCCTATGAAAAAAAAAAAAGAGAAAAAGTCCAATGTGAACAAGTTCTAATTGAATCGTCCCCCTAAGTAATCCAAGTTTCAAAATTCCCACTGTTTACTATGCTAAAATCACAATGACTAATGTATACCTATTAACCCTTATCCTCGAGTGGCCTCTGGGCCTTGATAAGTGGTGACACCCATGTAAAAAAAAAAAAAAAAATATGTTAATAAACTTCCCTTGTTTTCTATTTAAACCTACAGTACGTATTAATTCCTTTATTTCCTTCACGGAATATGGTCTCTTGATCATCCCTATATTAATACCACCACAGGATATTTCACCGATATCTCTATAAAGCCACCATTCTATTCTGCCCTTAACTCGCCAGAAGAAATAGCACCTATTGAAAGAAAATAAAATGCACTTGCGAATGATTACAAATCCAAACATTGGGAGAGTTAGTTGCTATTTCTTTTGACGAGTTAAGGGCAGAATAGATTCATTAATTGATTATAATAATTAAGTGAATGATTTTGCACTATGAAACAGTTGCTGCCAAAATTGTGAATGTCAACATAATTAAAGGAATAAATTATAAGATGGTCAACATCTTAAAATTTGGAATATAGATTTTTGTCATTTGTTTGTTATATGCTCTTTATATGTTATATTGAGCTTCATAAATTAGGATTAGTATATTTTAAAAAAAAACTCCTCGGCCTAACGTTCATAGGAAACATGAGTTGGAACAATTACATTGAGAGCATTGCCAGGACCGCTGCAAAGAAGTTTGGCGGTATTTATTTGCTCCCCCACTGAGCAAATTAGGCACAAGGCCGATTTTTAATGTGAGGAGTGAAGGGGAAATGAGGACCAACTCCCCGGCGAGTAGGGGAGCTGGATAGTGACAATTGGTATGAAGGGTTGCCCCTACATGGACCAGAAGATTGCCACAAGGGCAATGGTCTTTGCTTGCAGCATCTGCCGAAACAGATACTACACTTTGAGATATTAAATTTTTTTATTCACAGGAAAAAAATATACAATTGGGAAAATGAACAAAAAACTTAGGCACAAGGCCAACTCAAAAAGAAGGGGGGGGGGAATGGTGAGGTTGGTTGATCCATCTCGTCTCTGTTGTAAATTTTAAATGATTTTTCTCTCGGCCAGCCTCTTTTATCATGGTTACCCCTTTAAATTTGTATTTATGTGTGTGTGATGAGAGGGGGGGGGGCTACTTAAGCCCAATTTTAAAACATTTTTTATTTATATCAAAAAATACAAAAAAGATAACAATCTTAATAAAATTTCATTTGTGTCGAGGGATTTGGGGGGAAAAAAAACAAAAAAAAAAACAAAAAAAAAAAACAAAAAAAAAATCCACTTTAATCTTGGCCCGAAGGCCACAAAGGTGCCCCCGCGAGAAGGGCCGGCCCTTGCAAAGATCGGCTCTCTTTACCATGCTAGAAAGCTACTAATGCTCGAAAGTATCCTGTACCTCTATAAGGCCACTATTCGCCCATGTATGGAGTATTGTTGTCATATTTTGGCTGGTGCTACTAGTCTCTCGCTCCTAGATTAGGTTCAAAAGAGAGTCGCCAACCTGATAGGTCCTGAACTGTCATCTAAGCTTCAGCTTCTATTCCACCGACGAAATGTTGCATCCCTCTGCCTGTTCTACAAGTATTTTAATGGTGAATGCTCTGACAAACTGCAAACACTTGTACTCCCTTGACGTAAATACCCCCGCCAAACCCGACAAGCAGCAAAATCCTACCCCTTCACAGTTGGGATCCCTAGATGTAAGAGAACCTTCTACTCCAGTAGTTTCTTCCCCAGAACCGCTAGACTTTGGAATTCCCTTCCAGGTCTCTGCTTCCCCAACTGTACTGACATGCAGAAGTTCAAGTGTAACGTGAACCGACATCTTGCTGCCCAACTCCCTACATAGTACCTATGTAGCTTATGTCCCTGATAGTAACCCCCTACACCAAAGTGACAATGTGCCTTGTTTGGGGTGAAAAGGTAATAGAAATAAAAAAAAAATTAAAAAAAAAAAAAATTAAAAAAAAAAAAAAAAATTAAAAAAAAAAAAAAAAAAAGGTGAAATATAATTGAGAAAATCATATTTCACCCAAGCATGGAGTATTAGTTGTGGATTTACCTCTAAGCTTTCCTTCTTGGACACAGTCCACAAAAAGAGTCTCAACTCTAATAGGTTCCACACTATTGGCCAAGATCCAACCTCCTGTCTCATCGCCACAATGTTGCACCCCTGTGCTTGTTTTATAAGTATTTTAATGGAATGTGTTCTGATGAACTCATAGCATTAGTGCCCGCTCAATGTATATACTCCCAACTAATCTGATAGGCAGCAAAATTCCACCCCTTTACTATTGCTAGAAAGCGTTCTACCCTAATAGCATTTGTTTTTTCTTCTTTGAACTGATAGACTTTGGAAATCCTTCTCTGTTTCGTGCTTTCTAGGCAACATTCACCATCGCATATAGGATGCATTTCACAAATTATGGATCGAAGTTAAGTTGTTAAAAGTGAAAAATAGTTTTCGTATCGATCGAAATTGTTTGTGTTAAGAAATATTCACACATTATTATTTACATACTGACGTTTAAATATCCAAAAACGAAGAAATAAAATGCATGTGAATCGTTTGTTTAAATTGTCAGATATTTCGAATTTACCAACGTTTCGAAACATTGGTAGGTGTTATGATGCTTTAAACCAGCGGTTCTCAACCGGGGGCGAATCGCCCCCTAGTGGGCGAAAATCAAATTTTGGGGGGCGATTTTCAATCAATTTTATCTGTGAAAAATTTTGACATTTTTGCGAGTAAATTTTAAAAATTTTTTGAAATTATAAACGCGTAGCTAAACTATTAGTGCGAAACTTTGGTCACGTGACCTATGAATTGCTCTCTTATAAAAATCCTATCTACAAAATAGCACGGCCCGTATCCTGCATAAGTACCAAAACCACACACACACCCACCCACACACACACACACACACACACACACATTCATTCCATTACGTGAATTTACAAAAACAAAAACACAAAAAAACAGTTAGCGTTAATCAAGTTTTCATTATTATAATTGTTGTAAAATACTTTATTTGCATTAAATTAGTTTTCATTTAAAAATAAAGTTTAATTATATAATATTTATTTGTTTGTTAAAAGCTCAAAAAATTATATTGAGAAATAGAATATTGTTTTATGACCAAAAATTATAAGGGGGTCCACCAAGAAAAAAAAGAAGGGAAAAGGGGTCCATGGGTCAAAAAAGGTTGAGAACCGCTGCTTTAAACCATCTAACTTGGGGTTTGTATTACTGTACCCATAGATTCGAAAAAGTTGTCAAAAAAAAAACAAATATATAACAAATAAATGTTATCAAAGGCAAGATAAGTTACTTTTCTACCAAACTGGATATATTTTTCGTGCTTTTATTTAATGTAACATGTTTATTCAGCTCGAAAAGCATACAGTGTTTACCGATGTATTGGAAAATTCAAAATGGCGCCCGACTCTCTCTCTTTAACACGGTAAGTTCAGGAAAATGTGTTATAAATAATAAACTAGACGAAATACTGTTAGAAATTCGCTCAATATATGTTACCGTGACATAAGTTGACATATATTCGGTGTTTTTTTAATAGTATTTTTTCTAGTTTATTATTTATAACACCTTTTCCCAAACTTACCATGTTAAAGAGAGAGTCGGCCGCCATTTTGAATTTTCCAATACATCGGTAAACACTGCATGTTTTTCGAGCTGAATGAATATGTTACATTGAATAAAAACACAAAAAATGTATCCAGTTTGGTAGAAAAGTAACTTATCTTGCCTTTGATAACATTTATTTGTTATATATTTGTTTTTTGACAACTTTTTCGAATCTATGTGTACAGTAATACAAACCCCTAACTTGTTTACAATATTAAGTATGTAAAAGTATGTAAAAATGTAAGTATTTCTTATCTAATACTAGCGCGAGGTACCCAGCGTTGCCTGGGTGTTTGGAGGTATGTGCTGAGAAACAAAAAATAAAAAACTAGGAAGGCAGCTCAAACCCATACCGCGGAGGGGGAAAAAAAAGACGTAAAAAGAAAAATCATGACGTCTTTGATGTTGCACCCATTGCCAAAAAAGAAGTGACATAGGTTTAAATTAAGGCTAGTCAATCGAAAAGAGGGAATGACTTTCGAAAATATCGACAAAAAAAGCGACCCTTCCCTGTAGAAAAATGCCCAGTTGAGGGTGAAGGAATTAATACTTTTAGCCACTTTTTCAATATTTGTCGTGTGAAGGGTCCTGCTTCAAAACGATATCAATCTCGTAAAAATCCATCGCCTTTGTCAAAAGTTTTAGGCAGACATGCAAACATACATACATACATACATACATACATACATACATTTAAACAGACAAGTGGGATTTTTATTATAGACTAGCCTGGGTGTTTGAAGGTGTGTGTTAAGCAACAAAAAAAAAAGTGGTAGTAGGCAGGCAAGCTCAAACACTTACCACGAAGGAGGGAAAGCATGTGAAGAAAAAAAAGTGACGTCTTTGCTGATACATCCATTGTCAAACGGGAAGTGAAGAAGGTTTAAATTGAGGCTAGTCAATTGAAAAGTGGAGATGACTTTTGAAAATATCGGCGAAAAAGGTACCCCTCCCTGTAGAAAAGTGTCCAGTTGAGGGTGAAGGAATTAATTTTCGATATTTTTCGTCTGAAGGGTGAAGCTTGAAAACGATACTAATTTTGTGGAAATCTGTCGCCTTTGTCGCACGTTTTAGGCAAGCATGATGATGATGATTACAACGTCTTGTCAGACGAGTGCCACTCCCTCAGACATTTAAAATCCATGAGCCCAAATGCCTGAGGGAGTATCTATACAAAGATGTTGTTACAGAGTCTTAGCTTTGTACGACAGCTAAGTAGCTAAGTCTCTCTCTCGGTTCAAAATGTTGAGATCCAGCAACAAGCAAGAGCAAGATAGCCAGCAACAAATTAAACTGCAGACCAGCTTAATGCGGGTACTGGTCTCCCGCTTTTTTTTTTAAATCAGAGATTTGCTTTTCCTAGAAAGGTTGCCGTCACCACGGCTTACAGGAGCCCTCTCCACCCCAATACACATATACACACACAAAAATATACACGGTGCTAGTTGGCCGTTGACCCAGAAAAAGAGTTCATTCGCCCTTTGTCAGGTCATGTCATGTACTACTGGTACCATGTAACCCAGTACTACCTGCCTCATGGTCGGGTCACCGGCGACTAAACTGGTTCCCCACCAGACTTGTTTGGTGAGGAGGGTGGCTAGTCTCCCTGAAGGATTAAAAACAAGACCTTCCAAAGGGCGAATGAACATACATACATACATACATACATACATTTAAACAGACAGGTTAGATTTATATTATTGGCTAGCCTGGGTGCCCAGTATTTCCGGGGTGTTTGGAGGTGTGTGTTGAGCAAAAAAAAAAAAAAAAAAGTGGTAATAGGCAGGCAACTCGAACCCATACCGTGAAGGAAGTAAAGAACATGAAAAAAAAAAAATGACGTCTTTGCTGTTGCGTCCATCGCCAAACTGGAATTCAATCCAAAAGAGGGGATGATGTTTGAAAATATCAGAAAAAAAAGTGACCTCCCTCTAGAAAAGTGCCCAGTTGAGGGAGAAGGAATTAATGTTTTTAGCTAATTTTTCGATATTTGTCGTCTGAAGGGTCACGCTTCAAAACAATACTGATCTCGTGAAAATCTGTCATATCTGTCGAAAATTTTAGGCAGACATACAAACATACATACATACATTTAAACAGACAGGTGAGATTTATATTATAGACTGGCTGGTGCCCGGCGTTGCTTGATTGTTTG
The DNA here is from genome assembly GCF_053919585.1 of Euprymna scolopes. Classification (NCBI taxonomy): domain Eukaryota; kingdom Metazoa; phylum Mollusca; class Cephalopoda; order Sepiida; family Sepiolidae; genus Euprymna; species Euprymna scolopes. Next base: position 4,663,455 of record NC_136523.1, read on the forward strand.
GAGGTGTTGAGAACAAACATACATAAGTGGTAGTAGACTGGCAAGCTCGAACCTATACCGCGAAGGGGGGAAAAAATGTGAAAAAAAAAGTGACCTCTTTGCTGTTGCGTCCATCGCCAAACCGGAAGTGACGAAGGTTTAAATTAAGGTTAGTCAATCGAAAAGAGGGGATGTCGAAAAAAAGCGACCCCCCTTCCTGTAGAAAAATGCCCAGTTGAGGGTGAAGGAATTAATGTTTTTAGCCAATTTTTTGATATTTCTTGTCCAAAGGGTTGAGCTTCAAAACGATACCAATCTCGTGAAAATCCGTTGCCTCTCTCGAAAACTGTAGGCAGACATACATACATACATACATTCATAATACATACATTTAAACAGACAGGTGAGATTTATATTATAGATGGCTTCCATATGGTATTAAATTCCATGCTCGGTCTACTTAGTAGTTGATCTTTGTCCAGCAGATGACCTGCTTCTTTAAGTTTTACCCTTCACCATTCTGCTTGGTGTTGGAGGCAACAGACAATTCATCTATAATATAAAAGCGAAAATGTGTGTGTGTTTGTGTGTGTGCGTGAATTTTTTTTTTTGTATGTCCACCAAAAGCTTTTGGGGTGAGGGGCGTTCAGAGTGGTCATTAAATCTTACAACTTTTTATATACTGTCCAGATTATAATATGTCTGATTTACGAAACGAGGTAATCTGAATTTTCTATTATGTTACAAAATTCGCACTGTGATTTCATTTTCTCTACTACTACTATGGCGTAATGTTTGACCTAGAAAACCACACGTTCACGTTCGTTTAATCACCTGCTTTTTTTAAACATTTCGTTTCACCCTTCCTCACTTCTCTGCCCACCTAGCGTCATGGTAAGTTGTCAAGGCTTCAGGTTTGAGCCTACCTCCCTACCAAATTTTTTTTTTCTTTTACACCCGGGCAACGCCGGGCACCCCCGCTTGTATAATGTAAAAGAAAGAAAGAAATCATCTGTTGCCTGCAACACTGAGCAAAAGCAATATGTTGTAACAGCAATACATATCAAGAGAAGATGGACAGTTTAAGAGAAACTCTCCATCAAAATGACTTTCCAGTGCATGATATCAGCTCAAAGAAATCTGGACCAGACATTAAACGACACCATGCGAAAACTCACCACATTTTCTATACCATATCTGAAGGGCTTGTTGGAAAAGTTAAAAAATAGGTAATCCATATGACATCAGGATAGTATTCAGGAGCGACCTGAATCTCCAGAAGAACCTTTTCTGAATCGAACCTTTATGAAAAACTAATGACTAAGAAATGTGTATGAGATTTCCTGTATAATGTTAAAAAAACTATTCAAAGCTGAGACATATCGCCCACTAAAAGTAAGGTTAGAAGAATATCAAAAAGCCTTAACACGTAGAGAGATTGAAGGTTGAGTACGGCTAACTACATATGGAGGGAAAAGGGAAACTATCTACACTCATGGAACGAAGGAAAAATTATAAACAGAGAAGAACGGTAGAGAGTAATCCCCATCTACAGAAAAAAAAGGGAAAAAATAACCCAACTCAGCCACCTTTGTTTTAACATTTTTACCAGAAAATACTTTTAAAAGTACGTGAAAAAAAATCCCTAATCTTAACCATAACCCGAACACCCCTAAAAAGCAAATGGAACTTTATATAAAAAAAAAAAAGATAGTTTGTTTCAATTTTCCTTCGTAAAATATGCTTGAAAACAAAAGAAAGTTCTTTTCTAATATCCCTTGTTAAAAAATTAAATTATCACATTTTAAACAAACAAACTTGTTACAGAAAAATGTATTCCTTTAAACCGTTTCTGGTAAACATTATCTTCAAATTATTTATTTGACAGAAAAATACTTATAAACTTTTCCTCACAAAGGAAAAAAAAACTACCGTAATTTTTAATTTTTATAAAAAAAAAAAAAAAAATTTGCTATTTTCTTTTTGCGTAACCTTGTTATAATTTCATCGGCGACACTCGGCACAAAAGGATATACAATTACCCATCTTTAATCTTTTTAATTTGTTGTCCAGGCATGTTTAATACCAGATAACCATGTTAGTAATCTACAGGGTGGTCAAAAAGTCAGGTAACATGTTAAAGGTAGAAAAAACAATATGATCCATTATAATCTCTATTCGTTTAATATTATTTGTTTAAATATTTGAGTGTAATATATAAACTACCCCTCCTGATTTCTGGCTTTGGGGCTATGTAAAGGATAGCGTTTATGGCAAGAAGCCTGATACAATAGCGTCTTTAAAGTTATTTATTGAAGAGGAGATTGCGCGGATATCAGCTGACATGATTACACGTGTTACACAATCAGTGGTTAATCGCTTCCAGCGATTGATAGAGAGAAATGGATGACAATTAACAAAATAAACATATTTCATGTTTGTTTCATTTTATATTTCAATGTATGGTACTTAAATATACGTGTATTGCTAATATCGTTTTTCTTTAAAATGTTACCTGACTTTTTGACCACCCTGTATTTCACTGTTGAGGTCTCTAGATGCCATTTAATAGTTTCTTCCTACAAACTTCTAGACTTTAGAACTCACTCTCTTTTTCCTGCTTCCATGATTATACTAGCATGCAGAAATTTAAATGCAACGTGAACAGACATCTTGCTGCTCAACTTCCTAGATAGTGTCTACAATATGCCTTGTTTGGAGTGAATAAGAGTAACAAAAAAACAACACTTTTTAAAAAAGAGAAGATAAATCCCGAAAGAGTGGGCATCCTAGGACAATTCAGTGCAAATGTCTCAGTCTTGCTGAGTAGGACCAGCAGAGGCCAGTGACTCACTCTCCATAGGACTGATTGTCAAATATGGATTCTTGACCTTCTCGATTCTTCTATAGTATTCTGTGGTCAGTCGATTTAATCACATATATTTAATTTGCGCAAGCGATTTCATTTTTCTATCTACAAGGAACCTTAAACAAGTTTCCAGACATTTTGTACGGGCATTTAAAATTGTCGTAGATGGTTGAAAATTCAGTATGTTATTGCTTATGAGATGACTGACCGATTTTTTATGATTTCAGGTTCAAAGGAACAGCTACAGCAGGAATTGGAATGCATCCTACTAAAGCCTGATTGTCACAGTTGGTGAATTTCAAAAATACAATCTGGACGTGAGGACAATTTAGAAGAACGATATTTAATAAAATTCTGTTTTAACCCTGGGAAAAATGCCACAGAAACATATGGAATGTTTTAGACTATTTATGGATTATCTTGAAGAAATTGAGTGGTATAAGAGATTCAAGGAAGGCAAGGACTCTGTGAGGGATAATGAGAAGTGTGGGTGGAGTAAGGAAGTCAGGCCAGAGTGGATTGGCCAAATAAGGAATTTCATGGATAAGGACCGTTGCGTGTCTATAGAGACAATAAATGCACATTTTAATGTCAGTGTGGGAACTGTACACCCAATTATTCACGAAGAACTGAAGATGCAGAAGATTTATGTGAATGCACAAGTCCATAACTCCATTGTTGTCACAGACTATTTGTACCATCAATAAAAGTGACCGTACAAAATATGTCTGGAAACTTATGGAAGGCACCTCATACGCTTAACCTATGTGCTTTCGTTTCAAAATTTGTATTGTTTGAGTTAGACAGACTACTATACTGATATCTTCGGCTTTTTTCACGTTTCAGCAGATGTATTCTCCGACCTTCTTCAGGTGCATCTTTTTTATAACTTCTACTGAATTGCCAGCTTAGCTCTGTATTTAATTCACTGGCATATGTATTTCTCATTCCATCAAACATAGAAAAGTTAAGTAACTTAAAGCTCCTGGTATTTAGTTGTGCATGGTGCAACAGATAAAGGCCTTGAGCGGCAATCACTTCTAAGTGACAGTCTAATCGACATTGAAGGTTCAATTCTATCTACAGGAGAGAAAACTAGAATAAAATAGAAATTACAATTATTCACACTTCTACCTTATTAGGGCTGACAGAACGAAAACGATCTACCCCCATAGATTAAATAGAGATTAAGGAAAAGAGAGTCGCAAATCTGATAGGCCCTAAACTGGCATCTAAACTTCAGCCTCTGTCCCATCGTCGAAACGTTGCATCCCTCTGCCTGTTCTACAAGTATTATAATGGTGAATGCTCTGAAGAACTGCAAGCACTTGTGCCCCCACGACGTGAACACCCTCGACAGACCCGACAAGCTGCAAAATCCCACCCCCACACTGTAGAGATCCCTAGATGTAAAAGATCTTTCTACTCCAGTAGTTTCTTCCCCAGAACAGCTAGACTTTGGAATTCCATTCCAGGTCACTGCTTCCCCAACTGTACTGACATGCATAAGTTCAAGTGCAACGTGAACCAACATCTCGCTGCCCTAATCCCTACATAGTACCCCAGTAGATGTTTCCCCTGATAGTAGCCCCCTACACCAAAGTGGCAATGTGCCTTGTTTGGGGTGAAAATGTAATAAAAAAAAAAAAAAATTAAAAAAATTAATTTTGGAGAAAAGGTTCCCAGCTCTCAGTCACTGGTTCAATCAAGATGAATTTTTCGATACATAGACTCGTTGATTATGGCAAGGTTTACTTATATGCATTATCAGGTTTTGGGGAGGAAACAATAGTTAAGTGGCTAACAACATGGACAGAAACACTTTCACTTAGTGATGCTGGCAACCTTCACCTGGTCACTCCTTAAAAGACCTGATATATATGTTTTTCCAGAAAAGAAATATATCTGAGAAACGAACGTCAACAATTGCGTCATTTGATTCATCCAGAATGAATGAATTTACCAGAATTACGTGAATAAAAGGTAAATTATAAGAGAAGTAAAAATGGAATACTGTTGCCACACCCTATCCTACCTTGATAGAGTTCGAAACCAGCTTCGAACCCTAGTAGGTGATGCCCTTTTCTCTTCTCTACAACCTTTATCCACAGAAGAGGCGTTGCAAGCTTGTCTCTACTTTATCATTATTTTCATGATAAGTGCTCGACTGAACTCCAATCTATGTCCCTCCTTGCTAAACTTTCACAAAAAACACTCAACTAGCAACAACTACTATATACAATTTCCCACACTCTTTAATTAATTTGATTAAATTTAAACGCAGATTCCATGAACAAAGCTTCTTTTCTAGAACTGCCTGCCGGTGGCGCACTGTTCTATTGGCCTGCTTCCCGATTGTTTACAACACAGTAGCCTTCAAATCCAACGTAAATAAGTTCTTGTTGAGCCATCCCCATAAATAATCAAAAACTAATTTACACCTTTAATGATTACTACACTACCATCTCCACAATCATTATCCCTTATCCTCGAGTGGTTTTCGGGCCTTGATAAGTAGTGACTCCCAAGAAAAAAAAAGTAATAGTCAGTATGCTCTATTTAGCCATCCTGATGAGTCTTGATGTAGAGGAAACAAGTTTGTTAGTGTATATCAATATTGACTGAGACTGACAAGCTGAAGAAACACTTTCACTTAGGATGTTGGCAACCTTCATGAAATTCCTCTTGCAGGTACTCGATATTTTCCTAACCAGAAATACATCAGGAAACCAATATAATCGTCTTAATCTAATCATTAATGAAATGAATGACTTAAACAAAATAATATTTTTTGTTTTTGATCTAAAAAGTATGTTTATTTATAAACAACGATAAAACAAAGACTGCTGGATATTAATGGATAAAACGTGGTGGACAAGTCAGTCATAGACTGTGGTTTATTTGTACAAAATATGGTTAAGCGACTAGAAAGTGAACTTTGTATTTACTTTCAACAACCTCGTAACTCTCAATTCCTTACTTTTGTTCTTTAATCTTCAATTCTATGAGCGATATTTCTGACAAAGAGGGAAGAATGGCTGCTGTTTTGGTCAGAATTAATCCATCTAACTCTTATTGTTAGTTTTTGACTTTTAAGTAGTCATTTTCCCCCTTTTTTTTTTGCATCAAATGGCTTCATGCCTTGTCTGGAACGAAGACACTGAGAATGTTTTGGAACAGTTCCATGGCTGCCATATCTTTTTTAGGACAGAAAGGGTAACATGCACTTCGTATCATCCAAACCATGAGAGAACCTTCATTCCACGTTTGTTCGGTATAATTAACAGAAAGAAAGTGTCGAAAAAATATTCAAGAACTGTTACCAAAGGCAATAAAAGTTACTTTTCTACTTACCCGTATAATCATTTTTTTTTCTGAAGTTTCATCAAGTGTTTTCAATTAAATTAACAATTTCCTGCAAATCACCTTATGTTAGACTCAAAAGTCAAAATGGCTGACAGACTCTGTGACGAACATCTCCAAAGTATTTTTACTTTCCTTTTCTTTATTTTCTCCTTTCAATTACATAGAAAAGTAAATTTTAATGTGTTTAGAAAAGTTAGTTATTGTATAATTGTTCGGGGTTTTTTTTTTTCAGATAAAAACCAACTGAAAATCCACCAATCACATTTTGGATATGTTTGCCTAAGCATCCGTCGGCCATTTTTAATTTTGAGCCTAATATAAGGATGTGAAGAAAATGTTTAATAAAAAAAATCACAAAAAGAAACAAACAAACAAAAAAATGCTTTCAAAGACTTTAAAACACAAAAACATTATGCTGGTAGGCAGAAAAGTAACTTTATTGCATTTGTCGAAAATTTATTTTTTATTTCTCACCTTTTTTTTCTTATTCATGCACGATGAAAGAAAGACTGTTGGGCATTCATGAGTGAAACAAGATGGGCAAGTCAGACATAAACTGTAGGTTTACTTTCAATAGCCTCATAAATTTCACTTCCCTTATTTTGTCCTTTAGTATTCATATTTCATTAGCGATGCTTTGGACATAGGAGGAAAAACTGCTGTTTTTGCACTCAGAATCTATCCATATAACATTTATCATTAGACAGTTTACGATAGTAATAGTAGTTATTTGTTTTTCTAGGTCTTTACATCAAGTGGTTTAAATCTTGCCTCTTTCCTTTTCATTAAATGCTATTATAATAATTATTTAGGCCAACTGCTGAGATATTTGTTTTGGGCTAGTTTGCTAGATTCACTTACTATATGGTTTATCGTTTTGTCTCTTTGTCCACAGAGTCTGCATTTGCTGTTTTCTTGTGTTTTATCGATCCTTGCTTTGATATGGTTGGTTCTTATCGAGTTATCTTGTGCTGCGGTTATTAGGGATTCAGTTTCTCGGTTTATATGTCCTTTTCGCATCCATCTCCAGGTGTTTTCGTTTTGTTGATTTTTTCAATGTCTCTCACAATTATCCTTTCAGTGTTTTGCATTATGTATCTTTCTAATTCTTTTTTTTTGTGTCATGCACACAGTCTTCTATACAAACTAGTCCTTTCTCACTTCCTTCCTTTTCATGTAGAGTCGGTCAACATCATTCTTCGGATGTAGTGCATTGTGCATGGTCATGAGTTTCCTGGTCTTCTGATCGCGCTGTCTCAGTTCTTCTATAATCCACCCTATGAAGGGTCCTCAGTATCTTACTAGTGATACTGCCCATATATTTATATTATTATTATTATTATTATTATTATTATTATTATTATTATTATTATTATTTTATTATTATTATTATTATTAGTAGTAGTAGTAGTAGTAGTATTTTTATTATTATTATTATTGTTATAATAATTATCGTTATTATTATTGTTATTATTATTAATATCATTTTTATTATTGTTATTATTATTATTACAATTATTATGATTATTATTATTATTATTGTTATTATTATTAATTATTATTATTAATTATTATTATCATTGTTATTATTATCATTATGATTATTATTAAAAGTATTATTATTATCATTAATATTGTATTATTACTATTTTACTTATTGTTATTATTGTTATTATTATTATAATTATCATCATTATTATTATTATTTTTAGTTCTTCCAGGATATAGCAGAAGATCATGGCAATGGTTTAGAGCTGGGTATCTGACTAAGAATACTGAAGCTTTCGTTTGTGCAGCAAAAGAGCAGCATTAGGAACACAACTGTTCGAAAAAGTATTTCTAGGAGAGGAAGTTGCTGCAGAATGCCGGATTTGTGTTAAGACCTCAGAGTCAATTGCGCACCTAGCAGCAGGGTGTAGCTGATTGGCCCAGCGAGAGTACAGCAAAAGACACGATCACATGAGACTCTGGATATATAGGGAGATCTGTAAGAAGGTTGAGGGTGTAGTGTGCTGGAAAGTGGTTTGAGGAGGTTCCTGATGACGTGAGAACAAGTGAAGATGGCAAGGTAGAGGTATGGTAGAACAAAAGTTTCATAACGACCAAGCCATAATCGCCCGGATGTGGTCGTCATTAACAAAGTCTAAAAAAAACTGGCAGATTGTAGACTTCTCAGTACCCTGGGACAGGAATGTGAGAGAGAAGGAGAACGAGAAATGGAGCAAGTATTGGCCTTGGAGATAAGGCGTATACAAAGGGTTAAAACACAAATACTCCTTGTCATAGTTGGTATGCTAGGAGTAGTATCAAGTCGTCTTGAAGGATAATTGAAAAAACTATGAATCCCCAATGTCTTAGGCGGCCTTCAGACCTCTGCTATTGTAAGTACCACCAAACCAACATCCTTAGGAAGATCCTTAATCTTTGAAGCTTCCGGTTTGAAGCCGGGATTGAAGGAAATCCTTTGGAAATGAATCCCATCTCTTTTCAGGGAGACGTTGATAAACGAAATCAGAATTTTTATTATTATTGTTATTATTGTTATTATTTTAATTATTATAATTATTATTATTATTATTACAATTATTATTATTATCGTTATTATTATTATTACTATTATTATTATTATTATTATTATTATTACTATTATTATTATTATTATTATTATTATTATTATTACTATTATTATTATTATTATTATTATTCGTAGTAGTAGTAGTAGTAGTGGTAGTATTATTATCATTATTGTTATTATTTTCATCATCATTCTTATTGAAGTGTACAGCAAGACAAAAGGTGCACTTTTCATGTCTCTCTGTATTAGAAAGTTGTTTTTTTTCTTCTCATTGCATTGTTAGAGTTTTTTTGCTTTTGATTTTCCAAATATAGTTTATTGTGTACAATGTCCACTCTTTCAATAGCTATTATTCATCTATTTATCTAATACTAGCATGCCGTCTGGCGTTGCCCGGTCATAAAATACGCTTAACTATGATATTTTAAATTTATGCAGATTTCGTGTTTATTATTATAGAGCCAATTCTCTATTGATTATTATATTGTACCCAATATATAATATATAATAATGGTTTCCAAAGTTTGAAAAAGGAATATGTTTTGGCTGGCATAAGCTAGAATCGAAACCAAAACATTTAGCTATAAGATAATTACTGTATTTAAACTTCTTTACAGTAAAATCGTGTAGGCGATTATATATATATATATATATATATATATATATATATATATATATATATATATATACAGGGTGATCAAAAAGTCAGGTAACATTTTAAAGAAAAACGATATTAGCAATACACGTATATTTAAGTACCATACATTGAAATATAAAATGAAACAAACATGAAATATGTTTATTTTGTTAATTGTCGTCCATTTCTCTCTATCAATCGCTGGAAGCGATTAACCACTGATTGTGTAACACGTGTAATCATGTCAGCTGATATCCGCGCAATCTCCTATTCAATAAATAACTTTAAAGACGCTATTGTATCAGGCTTCTTGCCATAAACGCTATCCTTTACATAGCCCCAAAGCCAGAAATCAGGAGGGGTAAGATCCGGAGATCTGGCCGGCCATTCAACTGGGCCACGGCGACCAATCCATCGTTGTGGAAAAATTTCATCCAAGAAATAATATTAAACGAATAGAGATTATAATGGATCATATTGTTTTTTTCTACCTTTAACATGTTACCTGACTTTTTGACCACCCTATATATATATATATATATATATATATATATATATATATATATATATATATATATATATATATAAGTGAACTTGTCTGTGTGTCTGTGTGTCTGTGTACATTTCCCTACGCAATAACGCTGTCAATATTTAGTCTACAGACTCGAAATTTGATATACAGGGTACTGAGATTTGGGAAAATCTATATGATAGGTTTTCGGGCAGAAATTTGGCCGTTAAGAGGTCAAAGTTCAACGATTTGACCTTTGAGAACTCTACCAAACTCCTCCGACAATTTGGAGTCTAAACACTTGAAATTTTAGATATAGGTTTCTTGGGCATGGATCTAACTTGATAACTTGATTTAAGCCCAAAACAATGAATTTTAAGGGGTCATAATAGGGGTCAAAGTTTAAAAAAATTGAGCGTTTTTTTTTTTTTTTGCTCAACATACACCTCCAAACACCCGGGCAACACCGGGCTGAAATGCTAGTATATCTATAAGAGTGAACGTGTCTGTCTGTGTGTCTGTGTACATTTTACTTTGCAATAACTCTGTTAATTTTCAATTTACAGACTCGAAATTTTGTATACAGGATACTGAGATTTGGGAAAATCTATATGATCGATTTTCGGCCAGAAATCTGGCTGTTAAGGGATCAAAGTTCAACGATTCGACCTTTAAGAACTCTACCAAACTCCTCCGACAATTTGGGGTCTAAACACTTTAAATTTTAGATATATGTTTTCTTGACATGGATCTAATTTAATAACTTGATTTGAGCACAAAACAATAAATGTTAAGGGGTCATAATAGGGGTCAAAGTTTAAAAAATTACCGTTTTCTTTTCCTCAGCATACACCTCCAAACACCCGGGCAACACCGAGCTGAAATGCTAGTATATCTATAAGAGTGAACGTGTCTGTCTGTCTGTCTGTCTGTCTGTGTGTCTGTGTTTCTGTATACATTTTCCTTTGCAATAACTCTGTTAATTTTTAGTCTACTCGAGATTTGATATACCGCGTACTGAGATTTGGCTGTTAAGGGGTCCAAGTTCAACGATTTGACTTTTGAGAACTCTACCAAACTCCTCCGACAATTTTGGATATAAACACTTGAAATTTAAGATATAGGTTCCTTGGACATGGATCTAACTTAATAACTTCATTTGAGCCTAAAACAATAAATGTTAAGGGGTCATAATAGGGGTCAAAGTTTTAAAAAATTGACGTTTTTTTTTTTTTTTTTTTGGTCAGCATACGCCTTCAGACACCCGGGCAACGCCGGGAACCCATGCTAGTATATATATATAGTAGTAGGGATGGAACGATTCCCATATTTTTCCTGATTCCGATACAATTACCGATTCTGCACTAAATTTCCGATTCCAATACAATTACTGATTCTGCTTCTGATTCCGATTCTTTATAAATCTCTAAACATTTTAATATAGAGTTGTTATTTTACCCCGATTATCATAAAAGACGCATGTTTAATGTGGAGATAACGAACAAACACACTCATTAATAGTTAAAAACCAATAAATATTTATTATTTTATAATTATTACCAGCGAAAGAAGATTTTGCTTTGAATATATTCAAATAAAAAAAAAAAAGACAATTAAAACAATCGTTTTGGCATTGGAAAATATGCACAAATTTTTCCGATTCCAATACCAATTCCGATACCCCCAAATATTCTGATTTTTCCGATTCTCGGTTCCAGTTTCAATTAATCGTCCCAACACTAATATATACATATACACACATAATATATATATATATATATATATATATATATATATATATATATATATATATATACACACATAATATATATATACAACACTAATATATATACGTATACACACATAATATATATATATACAACACTAATATATATACATATACACACATAATATATATATATATATATATACAACACTAATATATATACATATACACATAATATATATATATATATATATATATATATATATACAACACTACTATATGTACATATACACACATAATATATATATATATATATATATATATATATATATATATATACAACACTAATATATATATATACACATGTAATATATATATATATATATAAATATACAACACTAATATATATATATATATATATATATATATATATATATATATATATATATATATATATATACACACACACACACACACACACAGTGGCGCCAAAAAGAAAGTTCGCACTTGTCATTAAAAAAAAAAAAAACACAAATTTAGGCTAAATTGAATGTAACTTCTATTTTGGATCTGGAGGGAAAACCAGTGTTAAGAACTTATCCTCAATCTTAGTGTTGGTATTGAAAGGAGAGAAACTAGGTTGGTTTCAGAGGTGTTAGATGTAACAAACCACTTTTACTCCCATTGCCCTAGATGCTCTAGGTAAATGGTGACCCTAAAGATCATCATCATCATCATCATCATCATCATCATCATCATCATCATCATCATCATCAGTTCAACGCCTATTTTACATGCTGCCATGGGTGAGGTAGCTTTTAGAAATTGACTTTAAAACTAATCCATCTCTGGCTAAGTATTTATTCCTCTTTCTTTCAAGTCAATTCCTTTCATTTCTTTCTGATAATTTCCTTGGCATTCCCCTATAGTTTAACCCTTCTATATCAACTGTTATACACTTATCGATCAAGTAATTCTCATCTATTCTTTCAACATGACCATACCATCAAAGCCTCCATTTCCGCATCTGTCATGCCAACATCTGATTATGACTCGACACACCTTAAAAACCTGGGTGTTTAATCATTGAGTAGTGTAGCTCTCGGCATGCTCATTTTCTTTGGACTTGACAATCCTAATAAGACCAGATGTTTTATTCTTGAATGCCTTAACTCATGTGAACGAAATCAACACTTTTCTTTCTGGACATGTCCTCACTCAAGCCAACCAATCAGATCTCAGCAAACTGTTGTACCAGCAAGAGACAACAACATGCTATAAGGGAGTCCCGATTTTCACGTTGAGTTTATTCAAGGCCTTTTGCACATAACCTAGTCTGATGCCGTCTTCTCCATCGCTGCTGACTGCACTTCACCTCATGGACCTTTGGTAGGCATTATGTCACCCTTCCCCCCCCCCCCAGCTCTGACTCTTGTACACCTCTGCTTGTGTTTCTGTTCACTTACCTCTTCAGTTCATTCCAATGCAGTACCTGTTTCAGCTCCTTCCTGCAACACTTGATCCAGCTCTTTGTCTTATCAAATCTGCAAATCCACTTGCAAACGTTCAAACGTCATTCATTCAGAGCCAACTGCACACTTGGCTTCGACCACAATGCACCACCAATCTTGGCAATTCAATGTTTGTTCCTTAACTCCACAACAAGAGAACTAATCAGCCTGAATGATGGAACCAACAAGTGCTGACTCACTTGCACTTGTCACCTTTCAACATTGGAGATTCATTGATGCTATAGTTTTCAACCACAAACAAATGCTAAGCTGCCCTATAGATTTACCCAGCAGTGCATACCCACTTGCATTCAACTTTACCCGGCTTCAAACACAGCAAACACTACTTTGCATCACTAATTGCATCAAGTACAGAAACACATGTACAATTTGCACTTCAAACGCCTTTACAGATAGACTTTCAACATATCTGCACATCCGTTTATGTCATGCATCTTCAAAATGTTTTGTAATTGATATGATCAATTATCCAGGGAGAGGGCTTTGTCATGTCGGCATCTGTTTTATAACTCGGCACTCCTAAAAATGATGTTTAATTTTTGAGTGCCTTAACATATGTGAGAGAAATCAACACGATTTCTTTCTTTCTGTGCATGTCCTCACTGCATCCAATTAATCAGATCTCAGCAAAGCATTGCACCAGTAGCAAGCACTAATACAAAAACCGCCTATTTCCACTTTTAGCTCATCTGGAAGAAGGGGCCTTTTCCTCTGATCTATCATCTCCTTCCTCGCTGACGACTTCACCTTGCTACACAGACCTTTGTCAGACATGGCATCTTTTTCTCCAGCTCCGACTTCTGTAAACCCCTTTGCCCCACTTCCTGCTCCAGCCTGCCTCTCCAGCTAACTCCATGCAGCACCTTCTCCAGCTCCTTCCAGCAGCTCCTGTTCCACTTTTTCCAGAAGTTTTTTTTTCATGTCGATCCAGCTTTTCTTGCAGTCCAAGTTCCAGAAACATGCTTTCAATTTCCTAATTCCTGTCAATCCATTCAGGAATATTATTCCTATCTTTCCAGCCTGGCCTGCTTTCAGAGACATCATCAATCCTCTTCCTCCAGTCCTTCTCTCTCATTTCCTCTTGTACGTATGGTGTAATAAATACAGCAATTCTTTTCCCTTTTTCCCCATTGTTTATCCTTGTTTCTTTGCCATTGCCATATCTTTGCTTGTGTCTACTTTTCCATTGTAAAACTGATCACCCAATGACTAGAATAGTGATGCTGAGTCAGCTAAAACTCCCCAGATGATTGGACCCTGCAATACTGTCCAGATTTAATCTTTTTCTGAGCTAATCATGACAGGATATATACTCAGACTTGGAGTTTATATTCATAACAACAACAGGCTCCTTCAATCTTTGACAGACCATGGATACCCACGTAAGGGTGTCTGTGTGTGAAATTTTTTGTGCCAGGAAGTGAGCAATCTCCAACCACACCTCTCCTGAGTCGACATTGTTAAATACCAGTGGCAAGGGAAGTATATGTACGGGACGACTGGAAACAAATGCCGAGATAAGCAGAGAGCACATACAGTGCCTAGAATTCCAAAATGGTCACCCATCTGGTATTAACAAGGCTCAACGTTGCTTAACTTTGGTGATTTGATGAGAACTAGTGTGTCAACACAATTATGCCGTCTTCGTAACACTATCCCCTTTACTAGAAGGTATAGTCTAGGATCAGATGACGAGGTCTTTGTGTGCTTAAGACTAGCCTTACAACACTGTGTTACTTATATTTTATTTATTGTTCTCCCTTGAATTAGGACTGTACTATAATCAACAATGTCTCTGACAATATAAATGCAATACTTTTCTTAGATAGTAACTCCCAGGTCCTTGTATTTGGGGATTTTAATGTCGACCACAATAGTTGGCTTAGTTTCTCGAGTTACGCAGACTCACATTGCACATCCATCATAGTCTCATATCATTTCTTCCATGGATATGTTATTTCATCTCATTAATAGAATGATATAATCAAGTCAGTAATATGATTTTTCATATGTAGATTATTGCTATCATTTCTGGAGACTTCCAATAAAAAAACTTGACTTTTTGATTATTGTTGAGTATATCTTTCCGAATATATACTCGACACAATCACATTGACACATCGATTCTCGACAGATCACTGAAGTTAAGCGACATTGAACCTGGCCAATATCAGATAGGTGACCATTTGGAAGACGAAGTGCTATATGTGCTGCGAGGTAAAAATACCAGGTTGAGAAACTGATCTGTCCTTCTCTCAAGGGTAGATGCGCCTCTCTTAAGCCAGTCGTGATGGCATCACAATAAAAAAAAATACCTTTGTTAGCCTTGGTGAAGCATCAAGTATTTCTAGAAAAAAACGTGAAACATTCTGCGGAATTTGTTCATGTTTCACTTGTTTGAGATGGCTTTTTTAATTGCTATTTGCTTTCTTGCTTCTCCTAAGCACGTAAAAAAAGTTTTATTCAAGGGCTAGAAAAAGGCAAATGTTTTACTCGTTAATTGTAGGTTAAATTGTAGATTGTAGGTTCAACCCGCGGAAAAGGAGGGGAAGGGTGGTAGTCTAGCTGTGATACAACGAAACAGTACTGTATATGAATGACTATATATATATATATATATATATATATATAATGTTTTACTCGTTAATTTTTGTGTGACAGAATGGATGTACATATATTTACATGTCTTTGTATATAAAAAAGATGCCTTTAACATGCATTGAATGGGTGCCATAATACTTAGCTCACTGCACCTTATCAAAACAAAGGTCCATACAAAATTTCAACCAGATCGGTTCTATAGTTTCTGAAGAAACAACAGTTGTATAATATCAGGATAGCTGTAGTGCTATGTAACACATGGAAAGTGACCTTGCAATTATTTTCGGTGGCCTTGAGAAAGTCCACAACCATCTCTACAAGAATGGAAAAATTAAATAAAATGATATCCAAAGTAAATATGTTGCATATGAATGGGGCAGATAATTATAGAAACAAAGTAAATTAGGTTTGAAAATACATTTATTAAAAGAAAAGGCTAGAACCGAACCCTAGTAATCAGAAATTGAAAAGAATACATATAGCAATACTAGGAATGTGGAGCAATTGTGCATTGTGTTTAGAAATAACTAAATATATTAATGATGTCAGAGTTAGGAGAATGAACAAGTCAATTTAGGAATTTTCTTTGTGTGGTCGAAAACGTGTGGAGGCATATGTATGAGGGGAATCACATGTCTGAGCACGTTTTGACGTCACAAAGAAAGATAGATTACAAATATTCAGTTAAGTTGAGTCAGAGTTAAGAAACACAGCTGAGAGTCACAGCTAGGCGACTCAGGAGAGAGGAGAGTTGTTTAACTTTAGTGATATGTCAACGCGATTATGCCATATTCGTAACACTATCCACTTAACTAATGAGTGCACTCTAGAATCAGATGACCTTTGTGTGCTTTAGAGCAGCCTTACAACACTGTGTTACATATATTTTCTTTATTGTTCTCCCTTGAATTAGGACTGTACTATAATCAACAATGTCTGACAATATAAATGCAATACTTTTCTTAGATAGTAACTCCCAGGTCCTTGTATTTGAGGATTTTAATGTTCACTACAATAGTTGGCATAGTTTCTTGAGTTACACAAATGCAATTGGTACCAGCACACAAAGCTTCTCTATAGTTCATGCCCTAACACAGATAGTCATGTTCCTAATCCGTCTCCCAGATCATGAAAATCAGCAAGTCTCATTCCTAGATCTATTCCTAAGTACAGTATATAAGGATTGTGTGACAAATGCGCATAGTCCATCTGGGAATGCAGATCAATTTGTAGTATTGGTAAAACGTCACCTTTAGTTCTCGACCCCAAGCTGAGGAGCTTCAAAACGGCTGACTAGGAAGCAGTTAGAGATCAGTTCACAGATACCCCTTTCCTACTAACGAGACAACTGAATGATACAAAGCAGGCATTGATGCACATGTTCCTATGCATGCCCCACTCTCCTTCAATATTTTCAACTGCTATTGCACAAAAGCAGCATGCATTTCGCTGATTCATCTATCATAAATCAAGTACAAATAGACAAGAGTTTATAGAAGCTAAGAGAAGGCATACCGAAGTGATCAGGAAACATAAAATTGAAGAAAATAGGCTCTCATGATTTCTGGAAAATTTATAAGAGTGATTTATAAGAGTGTGGTGAATAATGAAAAACATTCCTCCACTTTCCAACAACCATGGGATCGCTTGCACAGCAACCAAGGAAGCTGACATGCTTGCTCAATAGTTTGGTTCCAACTCAACTCCTCAAACCACCTCCTCCCAAATTTCTGTTTGCGGACAAAAACCATAACCAAAGATCTGAAAATCACCTCTTCTCATGTCCATGATATCATAAAACCTACACGCTTCCAAAGTGTATGGACCTGATCTCATCCCTGCTATACTAATTAGGAAATTTTCTGCCAAGCTAGCCCCTGTCCTCTCCAAACTCTTTAAATGCTTAGCCAAAAAATTGAAAAATTGCCTCTGTTGTACCAGTATTCAAGAATTCTGTCAAAAGAACTAACCTGCTCAATTATCGCCCCCCCCCCATCAGTCTCCTCCTTACTCTTCACTAAAATCTTTGAGTCTTGAATTAATCAAACACTAGTCCACCATCTAAATGCTAAGCTTCTTTCTGGACAAAAATATGGTCGCTCTACTGTGGATATTTTAACGGTCATCTCTGAACACCTACCTTGAAGTATACAATTCTTTATCCACATCACAGGATTAGGTATTAAATAAACCTAAAAGGGTTGACATGCCGTAAGAAAATAAATCCCAACCCTAACTCTAACATCTCCATAAAAGAAAAGCAATTGGTTTACTTTTTTCCTTCCGGATTCTTTATTTTTTAAATTCCTAATAAAAGCAAAATGGGTTTCAGGAATAATTGACTTGTCACCTTTCAAAACTAAAATATCTTTAAAAATTTTATGTCTATATATTATATTTCTCTTAGTCTGTCTGTTTGTCTGTTTCACTTTTTATCAGAAATTACTTGCTGAAATTTTGTATTGATCTTTGTTATGATAAGGTGCAGCAAACTAAGTGTTATGGTATCTGTCCAGTGCACAGTTAAGGATTAATAGGGATTAGTCATCACAATACCACATCTATGAAACCGAAAACAGTTGATATGCCGTAGAACCAATCAAGAAAACTAAACAACATAAATAAGTATTTGAAGATATTAAGAATTTGAAGAATAAATTCTTTTACCAAAATGATTTGATTTAGACTTTAATAAACCAAAAAGAGTTGATATGTTGCAAAACCAAATAACCCCAACCCTAACCTTAATATCTTCACAAAACAAAACTGATTCAATCAATGTTCACCTTCCAGGATTCGATATTTTGTGGAATCCTAATAAGAAAAATGGACTTGAGCAATAAATGAACTCTCACCTTTCGAAAGTATAATGTTTTTGAGATTTATTCAAGTGGGTCTTTCAGAATTGCTATGAGCAGACCAAATAATTAAGTTACTTGGCTTTGTGATTTTAATCTGAACACAATGGTACATTTGGAATTGATTTTAAAAAATGTGTCTCGCTTTGTTTTTTATTAACGGAAGGTTATCATTTCTCTATTGAATTCGTTTTTCTTTGCATAACATAATCAAAAAGTCTACCACCTCAAGGAACTCGGTTTCTATCAAGACAATGTCTGCGAGTGAGCATTGTTCTTTTAGTTCTTTTGGAATTTGAAGCAGTGTAATTATTCTTGCGTTGGTTTAAGAACAAGTCCGTTAAGGATTTGGAAAATACGAAGTGCCTTAAATAAGTTTCCAGACTTTTTGTAGAGGCATTTAAACTTGTTGTATACTCTTGAAAATTTAGTATGTTATTGCTATACAACTTATGAGATGACTGACCAATTTTTATGGTTTCAGGTTCAAATGAACAGCTACAGCAGGAATTGGAATACACCCTACTAAAGCCTGATGATCACAGATGGCGAATTTCCAAAATGCAATCTGGATCCAAGGACATTTTAGAATAACGATATGCAATAAAATTCTGTTTTAAACTTGGAAAAAAATGCCACAAAAACGTATGGAATGCTTCAGACTGCTTTTGGATCATCTTGCATGAATCAAGCAGCAGTTTTTCAGTGGCATAAGAGATTCAAGGAAGGCAGGGAGTCTGTGAGGAATGATGAGAGCTGTGGGAGCAGTAAGGAAGTCAAAATATCAGAGTTGATTGGTGAAATAATGAATTTCATGGATAAGGACGGTCGTGTGTTTATAGGGGCAATAGGTGCTCAGTTTGATGTCAGTGTGGGAACTGTAGATATTAATACAATTATTCACGAAGAACTGAAGATGAGGAAGAATTGCACGAATGTACAAGTTCACAGCTCCATCCTTGTCACAGACTATTTGACCAAGATGAGCATCAAGACAGTTCCTCACCCTCCATATACTTCAGACCTTGCTCCCTGTGACTTTTGCTTATTCCTTAAGCTCAAGGAAAACCTCAGAGGCTATCGTTATGAAACAATTGAGGAGATGAAAGAGGCTGTGACACAAGGGTCATTGGCATGCTCACACAAGAGGACTTCCACGGGGCCTTCCAGAAGTTGTTGGAACGGTACAACAAGTGCATTACAGCTGGAGGAGATTACTTCAAAAAGGACTAGATTTTCAGGTGTGTACTATCAATAAAAGTGCACACACGAAAAAAGTCTGGAAACTTACTAAAGGCACTGCGTATATACTCCCTATTTACTTGTTCTTAATGTGGGGGAAAAATCTAGCTACCCTCAAAGAAGACACTGGTTTGGAACAAAAATTAAAAAAATGTTAAATAGAAATATTCAACTAGATGACGACTTCCGGTTTTGAAATCAGAAATTGAACAGCAGTGTTTATCGAAATGCAGTCCCCCATCAGGCAAGTTAGGTTAAGGTTAGGGTAAAAAAGCAGCTAAGTTCAAATTTTGTAGAAGTACTAAAAATTTTTTCAAACAAAAAATATCCTTCCAATTATATAAAAGGTTTAATTTGATTATTTGTAATAAAAAATGAATAAAACTTTCCAGTTATAAAAACCAGTTTCATATTCTTATGTGTTAATAATAAAAAAAATATGTTGAAAAAAATATTAATTATCCCTCAAAGCATCCGGCCATATAATGAGGAACTATTATTTTATAAACACTGACTGTCAATTTCCGTTTTTAAAACCAGGAGCCATCACCAAGCAGACTCTTTCTATCTTACCCCAAAATTGCCCCAGTATATAAGGACTCCACTTTTGCTGCCTGATGACTGAAAAGATGAAAAGCAGAACCAGAATAGATACTACACTTTGCTCCTGAAATATATGTGTCGAACTTTTGAAGCCCTCCATTTTAATTTGGGTTATTTCATCCCCTAGAGCTTTCGATTTGTGGTGCCACTCCTGGTTTAAGATAATTCATTTTGACGACGGTAACATCTTTGCAAAAATGCCAAGAAGAGCATGTTGTCAAAATACATCATCTGAAACCAGGAGCGGCACTACAATGCCTTTTCTTGGCCTTCGGGCCAGGATCAAAGTGTAGTATCTGTCCCGGCAGATACTGCAAGCAAAGACCATATGTGGGGGCGACCCCACATATAAGACCTTGGTCAATGTAGGGGCAACCCTTCATATCAATTGTCACTATCCAGCTCCCCTACTCCCCGGAGAGTTGGTCCCCATTTCCCCTTCACTCCTCACTTTAAAAATCGGCCTTGTGCCTAATTTGCTCGGTGGGGGAGCAAATAAATACCATCTGTTCTTCAGATGCTGCACTTCTATTTCTTGTTCTCTTTCAGTGGAGGAGAAATCCTTCACGACTGAGACAATTTTTATTTTTGTACCTTTTCTCCACGTTAAAAAACGACCCTGGTGTCTAACTCTGTCCCGTGGGGAGGCATAGTAAATAGGTACAATAAAAATTCTCGAATAAAAAAAACCATGGATAAAAACAAGAATGTTATGAATGGGTCACCAGTTAGTAAGTGCTAACTTAGTAACATGATTTTGATAATGAAACGAGAAAACATGAGTCAACGAACACAATATTTTTATTAAAGTTCTGAATTTTTTAGATGAGGGTTGATTGTTTATATTACTTATATACCATCCATAGCCTTAAACCCCTGCAGGGGCATAGGCCATCTATAACTTTGTAGATGCTTTTGTAGCTAGGAGTTCTTTCCTCGGAGTGAGGGTGCTCGCCCCACGTCCAATCTTCCCAAAAGGTACGAACAGCTTCTAGCCTTCCCAAATGGCCACCCATCTGGTACTGGCCAGGCTCAATGTTGCTTAACTTTGGTGATTTGGCAAGAACCAGTGTATCAATATGATTGTGCGGTACACTATTACCTATATTACACCCCTAAAAATTTAGCAACAGAGAGAGATAATCTCCTGTCGATCTTTATTAGAGTTGCCTCCCCCTTGTCAATAAATTTTTTCAGAGATACGAAACCAAAGCCATAAAACAGAGACTAACCTCAAGAATAGGAAAATGTCTACGGAGCCAATAACCTTTCTCTTTTCTTTTCAAAACAACAACCAATATGCCTGACAAAGGTTGAAGGCATAACCGACTGAAATGTCGCATAAATAACACTCAAGATGAGAACAATAGTTCAATCAATACAAGTAGTCTATATATCTATAAAAGTGAACGTGTCTGTCTGTCTGTGTCTGTGCGTCTGTGTAAATTTCCCTACGCAATAACTCTGTCAATTTTAAGTCTACAGACTCGAAATTTGATATACAGGGTACTGAGATTTGGGAAAATCTTTGTAATCGGTTGTCGGCCAGAAATTTGGCTGTTAAGGGGTCAAAGTTCAACGATTTGACCTTTGAGAACTCTACCAAACTCCTCCGCCAATTTATGGTATAAACAATTGAAATTTTAGGTTCCTTGGACATGGATCTAACTTCATAACTTTATTTGAGCCCAAAACAATAAATTTTAAGGGGTCATAATAGGGATCAAATTTAAAAAAAAATTTGACCTCTGTGGTCTCTACCAAATTACTCAGACAATTTCTGGTCTAAACATTTGAAATTTTACATAAAGGGTATTCAGAGATAGGGCAAGCTTTTTAATCGGTTTGGGTCGAAAATTTTTAGTTACCAATATATAAATGTATGTATGTATGTTTGCATGTCTGCCTAAAACTTTCGACAGAGGCGACGGATTTTGACAAGATTAGTATCGTTTTGATGTTCGACCCTTCAGACGACAAATATCGAAAAATTGGCTAAAAACATTAATATCTTCACCTTCAACTAGGCACCTTTCTACGGGGGGGGGTCACTTTTTTTCGCCGATATTTTTGAAAGTCATCCTCTCCTTTTGATTGTCTAGCCTTAATTTAAACCTATGTCACTTCCGGTTTGGCAGTGGTCGTAACAGCAAAGACGCCAGATTTTTTTCCCCCGTTCTTTTCCTACTTTGCGATACGGGTTCGAGCCTGCCTTCCTACTACCACTTTTTAAATTTTTTTTGCTCAACATACACCTCGAAACACCCAGGCAACGCCGGGCCGAAATGCTAGTATAAGATATGTTTGCATCAGACTTTGAAAGACCAAAGTTTGTTGAGAAGTTTTAAAGTTCTTGAATAAGCAATAAGACTAGAATGTCTAAAAGTTTGTTTCAATGTTCTATTGTGTGTGTGTGTGTGTGTGTGTGTGTGTGTGTGTGTGTGTGTGTGTGTGCGTGAGTTTATCTTCTAGTTGGCTGAGTTCATTGAAGATATAGCGGCAGGTTTAAAGGAAGGACACTATGAGGCACTCCAGTAGATATTTTTAGTAGACGCATTGTTAATGCTAAAAGAGTTAAGACACATTGCATATCTCACCCTGGAAGAACTGATTTCAGTTTATAAGTTTTATAAGCTTAGTTTATTTGATACAGGATTGTTGTAATGTAGCATTGCCACTCTTTTGAACTGTGTTCAAACCTTTCTCGGACCCCCATGCTGTTTGGTACCATCGCAAAGGAGCAAACAAACAAAAATAAATAAATCCGACTCAGTATTTTTTAAAGTACAAATAAAATGCATTTATTCGCAGTTCTTTCAAAACTAAGCATTTCATTATTTGTCCAAAGGCTCTTCACATACATATATGCTTTTCTTAAAAATCTCTGTCGCACCAGTCCTTTCTCGCCCTCGACTTTCACACATCCATCTTGCTCAGTGTGCACTTCGATCCTCTCCTGACTACGTAGAGTATTTTTCTCTCCTTTATATATGACACAAGCTCACGCACACTTGCTAATTTGCATAGTGCTTTAATGGCTGCTGCTGCTAATATTTTCTTATACGTGCCCACACGAGCTCTGTTACATTGTTACTTTTTGGGGTTTATAACGATTTTCATTGGTTGAAAATATTTTGAGTTAACACATTCCTGTGAAAACTAACTGGCTTTTGGAAGTGACAAGTTCAGCGAATCTTAAATGAAGCAAAGAAAAAAGGGTAGCTATTGAAGACATTTACTTTTTATTGTTAATCTGAATCTCTTGTTAATGTAAAAATTTGATGATAAACTGCATTAAATTAAGCAAAAAGGAAAGAAGAAGAAAGAGTAAGCTTAATGAACACAGGAAGAAAAGGAGAAGCTTATATTAGCTTGATGACTTTCCTATGCCCGTTCGTCTTGCATATTGATTTCTAATCATCCATAGATTCTTATAGTCAAACTTTTGCGTGTAGACTAAGTGTTGCACAAGTTTCAACTACAGCAGAAATTCGTATTATTTGGATTCTTCAAACTACTGTTCTCATCTTGAATGTTATTTTCACAACGTTTTAGTTGATGTAATCCCCTGTTAAACTCGGAAATCTTTCTGTTGAACGAGATACACCTGAAGAAGGTTGGAGGTTACATCGACTGAAACGTTGTGAAAATAACACACACCTTGAGAACAGTAGTCCGGAAAAATCTAAATAATATAAATAATAAATCCTCATCTTAAAAATTCAGTTGCAACAGAAATATTCCATCGTCAGTGTACTTCCTCTGTCAAAAATAACAGAAAGAAAATTATGCGTTTGCAGTAATATGTTCATATTAAATAACGTCTCAATCAGTGAAGTAAAAAAAGAAAAACAAGAAAGAAAATGTCTCAAAGAGGAAAATATTAAAGAAGAAGAAACAACTAAAGAAAAAAAAAACGTATAAATCGGTATAAAAAGCAGAAAGAAAAAAAAAAGAAAGGAAACGTCTCAAACTGGGCAGTTTAAAAAGTAATTTCTTTGAAATTAAGATTTGCATTGTATTGCGGTTCTGAAAAGAAAAAGACAGTATTTAATGGAAGCAAGATATATTGAACAGAAAAGCAAATGCAACAAATGAAGGGTGTTGTTATACGTCAGTCCGACTGCCACAAGTGCACGACTTGCGCATAATTGTATGCTAACATATCCTCCTGGTCATTATAATAAATGAAGAGTTCATTATTATCCATAGAGTGGCCACATTACAATGGCTTGAATTTTATTCAAAGTCATTAGTAGGGCTGTGACAACAGCATATTCTTTTCATTGTTTTGACTCTTGAGTATATATTCGTTAATATCTTATATGTTTTGATATAGACGGATGTGGTTCTCGGTTGATTGAGTGTCAGATATATACTCGAGAGTCAAAAGAACGAAAAGAATATGCTGTTGTCACAGCCTAGTCATTAGAAATCAAATTAAGCAAGATTTACTGAGTTACATGTTTTTCTTAAAACCCCTTAAGCTTTAGTCATGAAATTTAAACATTTTCTTGAATTAATGTAATGGCATTCTAGAGTCATTCAATATTTAAGGGGGATTTTTTTTGGCGTAAATACTTCTAATACAGATAAAAGCTTACTTTAATTTTTTTTAATGTAATCTCCCAACAATGTCACGCAATTTTTTTTAATGTAATCTCCCAACAATGTCACGCAATTTTTTAATGTAATCTCCCAACAATGTCACGCAATTTTTTAAATGTAATCTCCCAACAATGTCACGCAATTTTTTTAATGTAATCTCCCAACAATGTCACGCAATTTTTTTAATGTAATCTCCCAACAATGTCACGCAATTTTTTTAATATAATCTCCCAACAATGTCACGCAATTTTTTAAATGTAATCTTCCAACAATGTCACGCAATTTTTTAAATGTAATCTCCCAACAATGTCACGCAATTTTTTTAATATAATCTCCCAACAATGTCACGCAATTTTTTAAATGTAATCTCCCAACAGTGTCACGCAATTTTTTTAATGTAATCTCCCAACAATGTCACGCAATTTTTTTAATGTAATCTCCCAACAATGTTACGCAATTTTTTTAATGTAATCTCCCAACAATGTCACGCAATTTTTTTAATGTAATCTCCCAACAATGTCACGCAATTTTTTTAATGTAATCTCCCAACAATGTCACGCAATTTTTTTAATGTAATCTCCCAACAATGTCACGCAATTTTTTTAATGTAATCTCCCAACAATGTCACGCAATTTTTTTAATGTAATCTCCCAACAATGTCACGCAATTTTTTTAATGTAATCTCCCAACAATGTCACGCAATTTTTTTTAATGTAATCTCCCAACAATGTCACGCAATTTTGTTAATGTAATCTCCCAACAATGTCACGCAATTTTTTTAATGTAATCTCCCAACAATGTCATGCAATTTTTTAAATGTAATCTCCCAACAATGTCACGCAATTTTTTTAATGTAATCTCCCAACAATGTCACGCAATTTTTTAAATGTAATCTCCCAACAATGTCACGCAATTTTTTTTCATCTGTGTACAAGTTTCCGTATTTCTTCAGCGTAAAAATCTTCGGACTGATGTCTTAGCCAGTCACTCACAACACTTTTGACTTTATCATCACTTTCAAACTTTGTTCTTGTGAACATTTTTCGAGAACCAAACATGTGAAAGTCTGAAGGGGCAAAGTCTGGACTGTAAAGAGGATGAGGGAGCAGTTCCCAGCCCAGCTCGATGATGATCTGTACCATTTGAGCTACTGTGTGAGGCCTTGCATTGTCGTGATGCAAAATGACAACTTCTGACTGATGACCCCTGTGTTTGTTCCTTATGTCTTTCTTGACCTGCATCATAAAGGAATGAAATAGTGATGAGGCCTTGTACATCTCTATATAAATAAAATGAACTCATTTTTTTCGCGTCTGATTTTGACCTTAATAGGATTAAAAATCAAGATATTTCATGCAAATATAATATGCACAAACGGCAGAAAAATATCTGAGGTGTGTTATAGGCTTATTATTTCTCAAATTCCTCGATAATCTTAGATTTCTATACTTTTTCTGCTGAGAAGTCACGGCCAAAATCGGTTAAGATCAATGGAAGTGGTAAAATATTTTCTCTCTAATAAATTCCTCCCCCCCCTGCCACCACTTAACACCGTTTGGGGATCGTCACAAGGAACAGTTGAGAAGAGAACACCAGTTTGGCTTCGTAGTTCTTTCATGTGAAGTTATTTAAAATCACTAAACTAAGCTGCAGTGCTCTGTGGCGTAGTGGTTAGCGTGCTGGACAATTCACATTATATTTTCACGTTCGCGCCGACCTACCGTAGTCGTTTTTTTTTTGTTTTTTTTTTCCTAAACAACTGGAATGGACTTTTCTTGGTGACCGAACTGTTAACGTTGCAGATGTTTTTTTTTTTGTTTTTTTTTTCACACTTTATTTTCCTACTTTTACTCATGACTCCGGGTTTGATCCTTCCTACTTACCTACCATAACATTTTTTAAAACTCCCCCCCCCCGTCCCGGAAACAAACACTCGAGCAACGCCGGGTACCCCCGCTAGTTCAAAATAAAAAAAAAATAAAATAAAAAAATTTAAAAAAACGTGAGCATCATCTTCTTCATGGACCGCTAGGACTTGAGCTTCTTTTTCACTATAAAGCCTTAATGCTTCCATTCCATGGACTCAAGCTCATTGTGCCAAACTCACGTCTCGTCACATGTTACCACATTCTTCAGAAACTCATCACCAACCTTTTTATAGCAGAAGAGGTACTGCCCTCCTCTATTTGTGCTCTCAAGTAAGCATCTTTGGCACCATTTCGAGTAATCAAATCATCATGAACAATTTTGTGTGCTGTCCCAACAGAGAACTTCAAAATCCTTGTAATATCATCCACTATTCTTCTGATGCCAGATTGAATGAGGTCATTGACTGATTCGATCACCTCAGAAGACCTAACTTCTCTAGGTCTCCCAGACCTGTTTTCATCCTCAACACTGCTTCGTCTTTCTTTAAACAATTTAGCCCAATTGCAGACATTTTTTTTTTTACGACTGAAACATGTAACACCATACACAGTTGACATTTTCCTAATTTCAACTGGTTTGCATCCTTCAGCAATCAGAAACTTGATAACTGACCGCTGTCCAATCCTGGATCATGCTGCTTGATCGGCTATCTTTGTAAATTGCCAAAAGTCTCAAAGTGTTTCTTGAATCTGTAAAAGAAATTAAATCCATTAAAAAAGTAAAAAAATATAAAAAAAGAGTAATCCTTAATCCGTATTAGAAATCCTGATACAAAAAAAAAAAAAAACCCACCGTATTTATTGAATGACTCTGTTATAATGAATCCGGTAGTAAAGCCATAATTTGGGAGCTTCATTGAGTGTTAAGAAATACTTCAATTACTATTAGTTCCAAGTTTAATCTCATATGAAAGTCGAAGTACCTGTTAAAGAGTATCTATAGTTTTTCTCTGTGAATTAATACCTATTTTATGACATAAATTCGTTCGCGTTGAGAGCGAACGACGTCGAAATTGTGTTTGTGTTTCTTTCACGACGAAACGTTGGCTAAATCTCAAAGCAGCGAAAGCATGGAAAAAGTGTCGGATTTGGAATTCTTCTTAACAATCAGTGTTCTATTTATTCTACTTCACTGCCGCCGTCGTAATTCTGTTTTCGTCCTCTTAGCAATTGGTAGCAACCTCATGTGCACGAGATTAAACTATAATTGCACATGGAACAAAAACAAAAACAAAAACCTTTTTTATATACTGCAACTTCGAACCATGATAACACCTGAATTTGCGTTTATCTTCTTATTTTACGTATCAGACAGGTTTTAGGTTCGAATGCCAGCACTTCTCCACAAAGGGTACACGCCACCCGTGGGTGCCCACCACTGTGTCTCTCCATACTGTCATTACAATCTCTTAGTGCAAAACGAGAAATAAAATGAGTTAGACAAAACAGGGGTTAAATGAGCAGAGATGGAGAATAATGTAACGTTTCAAATCAGTCGATGGGAGCCGAACTTAAGGCATCGAATAATGCGAGTCTGCCAATGACTAATGATGTAAAGAAACTTTGAACATCGCCAAGTGCAAAATAATTACCCAACGATCTCCGTTTGTTCACATTTTTTTTTTACACAGTGATCACCACTTATCAAGGCCCGGAAGCCACTCAGGGATAAGGGTTATTGCAAGTACATTACGTTAGTGTGAAGTGTTTACTTAAATTGGTAGCAACCTAATGTGCACGAGATTAAACTATAGTTGCACATGGAACAAAAACAAAAACAAAAACCTTCGAACCATGATAACACCTGAATTTGCGTTTATCTTCTTATTTTACGTATCAGACAGGTTTTAGGTTCGAATGCCAGCACTTCTCCACAAAGGGCACACGCCACCCGTGGGTGCCCACCACTGTGTCTCTCCATACTGTCATTACAATCTCTTAGTGCTCCATCTATGGGTTAAGTAAAATTCTTTTCTTGTGAATAACACCGAACCACCTAAATCATTCTTTCCTCCCCCTTTTCTAAACCCTATCAACGGCTCGTTGTCTCTACCCGCAAAGGCCTCACAGGATAATAATAACTTCGGATACACTCCACTTCCACTCATTTGCTTCTGTGTTACATAACAGAGAGGCTCTATGCAAATAGTAAGTGTGGATTTTGACAAGGGTCGCACCAAGTACATGTTATAATTACACAGAACTTGCAAAATTGAATCGTTCCCAGAGATTAAATCGTAAATGGGTGACACGTAAAGTTAAAACACAAAACGAGAAATAAAATGAGTTAGACAAAACAGGGGTTAAATGAGGAGAGATGGGGAATGATGTAACGTTTCAAATCAGTCGATGGGAGCCGAACTTAAGGCATCGAATAATGCGAGTCTGCCAATGACTAATGATGTAAAGAAACTTTGAACATCGCCAAGTGCAAAATAATTACCCAACGATCTCCGTTTATTCACATTTTTTTTTTACACAGTGATCACCACTTATCAAGGCCCGGAAGCCACTCAGGGATAAGGCTTATTGCAAGTACATTACGTTAGTGTGGAGATTTGATGAAGTGTTTACTTAAGGGGGCGGTTCATTAGGAATTTGTTAACATTAGACTTGAAGACATCCAAGTTGTAGTCCGGAGGGAAGCAGGCAGACGGAACAGAGTTCCACAGGCGTGCAGTTCTAAGAAAGAAGCTTTGTTCATGGAATCCGCGTTTTGATTTAGGCACAGATATAGAGTGGGGGAAAATTTTCACAGTGGATTCAGCTAGACGGGTGTTTTTCGTGAAAGATTGGCAAGGGGGACCAGGGATTGGAGTTCAGACGAGCACCTGCCATGAAAATAACGATAAAACAAGGATAGGCTCGCAACGTCTCTTCTGTGGGAGAGGGGTTGCAGGGTAGAGAAAAGGGCATCCCCCACTAAACCACGAAGTCTATTTTGTACTCTGTCAAGGCATGATAGGCTGTTTTTGGCAGCTCCTGCCCAGATATGGCAACAGTATTCCATCCTTGGACGTACTTGGCTTCACCTATCTTTGTTAAGTAGATGGGTTAGTTAAATAATTAGTTCAGAGAACTTTAACCTCTCTCTTCCCACAGTGAGTCAATTCTCTACAAAAACAAAACCTTATAAACTTTACTAGGATGGGCCTCTGTTATGGGTGGGTTTATTTCAGAAGTGACATCTATATAAAAATTTTTTTTTTTAGAAATTACGTTTCTGAATTTTTAGATGAGGACTGATTGTTTGCCTTATTTGGATTCTGAATTAGTTTAGTGAACTTCAGTCTCTATCTCCTGTGTGGGTCAATCTTTCGGAAATAAAACCTTAGAAACTCTCAGCGAACGTCTCTATATTCCTTTCTGCATGAAAACAAGGTTTATTTGTCAAGCTACACTGATGACGTATCACGGCCAAGGAGAAAAGGGACAATATTCACCGGTGGATTCACATTCGAATTTAAAACCGGGAGGGGAAGAAGAAATAGAGAAAGAAGGAGAAAGTTAAAAAACAGGGAGGCAAGAAGGTCACCAGTTCTGATTTATATCTTTAATAAGTATCAGCATTTACTAATTACCATGTATGTTTAATTGTACAGTGTTACAGGAAAAAGGTTGTCCTATTTCCATGTAAATAAGAAGAACATTAGATAAGTGAAAATGAGATTCGGATAAGCCGAGATTTGAACATTGTAAGCAGAGATAGAATGTTAGAAATCGGAATATTAAAAAGGTCTATTATTAAATTCTATTATAAATAGTTAGATATTATTTATATCGTAAAAAGAATTGATTGTTCATTCTTTTATAAAACTGAATATTAAAAATGTTAGCTAGCAAGAATGAACAATACAAATTAAAAATACATTGTTAAAAAATAGATTAGGTTAAAAATAGGTTAGGAGAGGATTCTTTGTTTGCAGAAGTGTATTTTGAACAAACATGCATAGCCACGTGAATT
This sequence comes from Euprymna scolopes, assembly GCF_053919585.1. Classification (NCBI taxonomy): domain Eukaryota; kingdom Metazoa; phylum Mollusca; class Cephalopoda; order Sepiida; family Sepiolidae; genus Euprymna; species Euprymna scolopes. The sequence goes on from NC_136523.1 coordinate 4,694,454, forward strand.
AGTCACGTTTGAAAAACACACTTCTGACGTCATAGACAAAGGCCGATTCTCCATATAGTTCTATGAGTTCGAATTTCAGAGTCCGTCAGCTAATCAGTCAGAGAGAGAGAGAGAGAGAGAGAGAGAGAGAGAGAGAGAGAGAGAGAGAGAGAGAGTTGAGAGTCAGTTAGTTGGCAGCCGACCCTTTGGAAGCGAAGGGCAGATGATTAAACCATGTAGATACAAGTGAATTCCTGACGTCATCATCATTCGACCAATCCAATGAATAAAGGATCACCTTTGTGCTTTTGTAACTGTTGTCGTGTGTCATCTTTCAACACTCAAAAGGTGATGTGTTCATCATTTGTAATGAACATTCTGTAAACCTCTTCCAAGAATATGTATCTCTCCTCCTTTGTGTTAAGAACTTGTGTACATCTCTAGTCAGTATATATGTGAAATCCCACGCATCTCAGAACCGTATAAATGTCTCTCGTTTTCTCTCCCTCATCGTAATTCGTGTATTATATCGCCCCAATATGAATCCCGCGTCATCCTTAAAAATGTCCCCTGCTATTCACGGTTAGCATGTTGAGTTCGAATCTCGCTGTGTGGCCTAACTATTTTTACTCTGATTTTGTCTCCCAAATAAACGAACATCACAATAATAATCAGACTGATGTTATTTTATTGATTTTTTTCTGTAATCTATACGTAATTTACAGAAATATCTCTTGTTGCATCATATAATACTAATTTGGGCAATTGTCTTATCAGTAGGATCTGCTTTGCTCTCACAGGAGTTAGCCTAACCAAACTGTTATGGGTGGGGTTATTTCAAAAGTGATATCTATAAAAAAATATCCTTAGACATTATGTTTCTGAATTTTTAGACGAGGACTGATTGTTTGTCTTATTTGAAATCTTAATTAGTTTAATGAATTTTAATATCTCTCCTGTATGAGGCATTTTAATATCTCTCCTGTATGAGGCATTTTTCTACAGAAATAAAACCTTAGAAACTTTCAGCGAACGTCTCTATATTTCCTTTTGCATGAAAACAAGTGTTATTTGTCTAACTACACTGATGACGTATAACAGCTAAGGAAAAATGGACGAAATTCACCAGCCTTTTCATATTTGAATTTAAAACAGAGAGGGGAGAGAAAAATTGGGAAAGGAGAAGAAAGTTAAAAAAATAAGGAAGCGACTCAGGTCACCAGTTCTGATTTATATCATTAATAAGTGTCACCATTTACTAATTACCGTGTTGGTTTAATTTGTTGGGATTTTGTACGTAGAAAAATAGAAAGTTGAAACGAATCATGCAACGACCACTAGACGAAACAGTGAGGAAGAGAAACAACAAAGTCGGTCAACAATGAAAGGGGGAAAATAAGAAGAAAGGTAATTATATTTCTTTCTGTGTAAAAAGAAGTTTTATTTGTATAGCATCACTAATAGATCACGGCTTGAGTAGCCCAAAGCAGACAAAGAAAATGAAGCAACCGCTGGATGAAACAGCGATGAAGGGAAACATTAAAGTCAGTCATGAAAAGGAAAAGATGAAGAAAAAAAAAATAAATCACGTTTTATATCTATTAACGTTTTAAAGTTTGAGAGTTGATGTGGTCAGAGTAAAGGAAATGTTAGTAAAGGAGGAAATCCAAATTGAATGGATAAGGGGACAGGAACAGGTCACAAACTGTTTGACAAACATGGCAGCTTGTACTAAAATTCTAAGAGACTTGTGTTAATAACTTGTTTTCTTTCTTTTCTATTCTTTTTTTTTTTTTTTTTTTTTAACTCTAACTTACACCGGACACCAAAAGACAACAACAATGTTAAAGTTGGAATCATCAAATTTAATGTTTTTTTTCTATATATTTAGTTATGTCCCTTGTCTGGAGTGGATATTCAATATGGCGTCCGTTAATAACATGCATTTATCCTACATTGTGGAAAGTACTAAGTGAACTAACTAACATAACGGACAGGTAAGCTTGTGCCTGACTGTAAATATCCCCATGGACATTGTTTGATTTATTGAAAGCATAACAATAATGAAAATAAAGTTTATTAAAATAATAATAATAATAATAATAATAATAATAATAATAATAATAATAATAATAAAAACAAAGTTTACTCTTGGCCTTCGAGACAAGATCAAAGTGTAGTATCTGTTCTTCAGATGCTGCACTTCTATTTCTTGTTCTCTTTCGGTGGAGGAGAAATCCTTCAGGATTGAGACAATTTTTATTTTTGTACCTTTTCTCCACGTTAAAAAATGACCCTGGTGTCTAACTCTGTCCCGTGGGGAGGCATAGTAAATAGGTACACTGATGAATATCACGGCCAAAGAAAAAGAAGTTGAAACGAATCGTGCAACGGCCACTAAAAGAAACGGTAAAGTCAGTCCACAATGAAAGGGGGGGGGAAGAAGAAAGGTAATTGTATTTCTTTCTGCAGAAAACAACGAAAATTTGACGGTGAAAGAGCGGCATCAGACAAGGCGATAAAAGAGGAACACGTATAAACACCTCGGAAACATATTTAAACGAGAGGTTTACCGGGTTTGGTTCGGATCATCGCACGAACGACTTTAGAAAAGCGAAGATTTGAAGTTTATTGAATAACGGTAAAACGGGAAAAAGGAGACATACAATGGGATGTTATGGCGCGTACGTAACTACTTGAAGAATTATGCGGCGCATACGACAAAGACATTTATTGGGAAAACTGGGGAGAAAGATGAAGAATGAAAAGCACAAATGGACGCATGGATGAAATACAAGAAAAGTAAGTTTTCTGAATGAAACCAGCAAATCTTTCGTTTTGATGATTTCTTCCTGTGTAGAAGTTATTTTATATATATATATATAAATAGTCAACCACCTCAGCTGGAATAACCTTCTTAGTGACACACAATATGGTTTCCGCTCTGCAAGATCTACCGCAGATGTGCTGACGGTTATTTCTCACAGGATTAGTGAATCTCTTGACAAAGGCTTCCTTTCTAGGGCAATTGCTCTCGACATATCAAAGGCCTTCGACAAGGTATGGCATAAGGGTCTACTTCACAAGATTTCCAGCTACGGTATAACTGGAAATGTTTTCTCAATCATTAAATCATTTCTCTCCGATAGGCTCATAAGAGTAGTGGTAGATGGACAAAAATCGGAGGCCTGCAATATAAATGCTGGAGTCCCTCAGGGGTCAATCCTCGGCCCAACTCTCTTCCTGATCTACATCAATGACCTCCCTAAACACATACTTAAATCATTCGTTGACATCTATGCTGATGACACGACCATCTACGGCAACACATCAAAGGCTGTAAATGACAAAGTTCTCTCTGATTCTCTCTCCTCTGATCTCGAGCGCGTGGTTCAGTGGGGGAAGATGTGGCTGGTTACCTTTAATGCATCCAAAACCAAACTCCTATCCTTACATCATCAACGCTCTGATCCCCAGCTGGCATCAATTGTGATGGATGGCTCTCGTCTGGGTGAGGCCCCGTGTTTTGACAAGCTTCTGGGTTTGACCTTTACTCCTGATCTGAAATGGAACACGTACATCAAGTCTGTTGCCAAGGTCGCTGGAAAGATGGTGGGATCCTTCTACCGCTCCAGAAGATATCTCACTACGGATGCAATTCTCTATCTATATAAAAGTCAAGTACGTCCAAAGATGGAATACTGTTGCCATACCTGGGCAGGAGCTGCTAAAGACAGCCTATCATGCCTTGACAGAGTACAAAATAGACTTCGTGGCTTAGTGGGGGATGCCCTTTTCTCTACCCTGCAACCTCTCTCCCAGAGAAGAGAAGTTGCGAGCCTGTCCTTGTTTTATCGTTATTTCCATGGCAGATGCTTGTCTGAACTCCAATCTCTGGTCCCCCCTCGCCAATCTTTCACGAAAAACACCCGTCTAGCTGAATCCACTGTGAAAAATTTCCCCCACTCTATATCTGTGCCTAAATCAAAACGCAGATTCCATGAACAAAGCTTCTTTCTTAGAACTGCACGCCTGTGGAACTCTGTTCCGTCTGCCTGCTTCCCTCCGGACTACAACTTGGATGTCTTCAAGTCCAATATTAACAAATTCCTAATGAACCGCCCCCTTATGTAAACATTTCAGCAAATCTCCTCACTAACGTAATGTACTTGCAATAACCCTTATCCCTGAGTGGCTTCCAGGCCTTGATAAGTGGTGATCACTGTGTAAAAAAAAAAAAAATATATATATATATGTTCATCAACGTTTCGCCTTTATTTTATCCAGAGGAAGTCTCGAAATAAAGACGAAACGTTGATGAACACGTAACAGTTATATATATATATATATATATATATATATATATATATATATATATATATATATATATATATATATATATATATATATATCTTGATCTGTTTGAGCTATTATGCCGTATCTGTACTCTTGTTCTATTGTTCTGAGATCATTCTCTCAGGTACTACCTCCTCCTGTGGGGAGGGTGGGGAAATGCAACAGAAGCGATGGGGTGCATATTTGTGTAAATAAAACAAAAATAAAATGCACCGAAACGATAACAAAATCAAAAAGTCATCAAAACAAAGTTGGTGTGATTTATCAACTTCAAAAGAAAAAAATAGCTTTTATGTTATTAAATATCACTGGTGAAAGAAAAGAAAACAAAAAAATCAGGAAATATAAACAAACTGAAATTTAGTCAATTTTTGCATTTATTTTGTGTTCGGTGCGTCGAAAAGAAATGTTTTAAAATATTCGCGATCGTTAGATTAAAGTCACTCAAATAAAGAATCAGCAGGAGCAGTTGTCTTAGATTTGTCGTACATAAATAGTAAAACCGTTAAGTTAATTGAAAAGAAACGAAAAAGAAAAAGAAAAAAAACGAACGAATTATTTCAGATCTATTAGTATTATATCACATATACTGTACTAAAATGTGAGCTAATCAACATTTATTTCCTTTGGGCTTTTTTCTACATATTTTAAGCACACAAAACTCACGAGAAAATTATCCAAAGTTTTTAGATTCAATTATATTTGAAAAAGATCCCATTTGATCTTTTCTTGATCTACATTAATGATCTTCCAAATCACATCCTTATATCATTTGTAGACATTTATGCTGACGACACTACCATTTATGGTAGCACATCTAAGACAGTAAACGACCAAGTTCTCTCCAATTCTCTCTCCTCTGATCTTGAGCACGTAGTACAATGGGGAAAGGAGTGGCTGGTTACTTTTAATGCATCTAAAACCAAGCTTCTCTCTTTACATCATCAACATTCTGATCCCCATCTGGCATCAATTGAAATGAATGGCTCTCGTCTTCAGGAGGCCTCAAGTTTTGACAAGCTTCTGGGCTTGACCATTACTCCTGATCTTAAATGGAACACGTACATCAAATCTGTTGCCAAGGCCGCTGGAAAAATGGTGGGATCTTTCTATCGATCCAGTAGATATCTCACTGCTGATGCAATTCTCTATTTATATAAGAGCCAGGTACGTCCAAGGATGGAATACTGTTGCCACATCTGGGCAGGAGCTGCTAGAAAGGACTTGTCCTGCCTTGATAGAGTTCAAAATAGACTTCGTAGCCTCGTAGGAGATGTCCTTTTCTCTTCCTTGCAACCTCTATCTCACAGAAGAGATGTTGCGAGTTTGTCTCTGATGTATCGTTATTTTCATGGAAAGTGTTCGACTGAGCTTCAATCTATGGTCCCCCCTCGCCAAACTTTCACAAGAAACACTCGTCTAGCTGTAAACACTATCAATAATTCCCCCCACTCTTTATCTGTGCCTAAACCTAAACGTAGATTCCATGAACAAAGCTTTTTTTATTAGAACTGCACGCCTGTGGAATTGTCTTCCGTTTTCCTGCTTTCCGGCTGACTACAATATGATTGTCTTCAAGTCTAACGTAAATAAGTTCTTGATGAGCCGTTCCATATAAGTTATCAAATTTAACAAATTTTCATTACTAATGATTATTATATTGTCCAATTTCTACTGTACACTCTTTAACCCTTATCCTTGAGTGGCCTCTTGGCCTTGATAATGTGTTGATACCTATGAAAAAAAAAGAAAAGAAAAAGTCCAATGTGAACAAGTTCTAATTGAATCGTCCCCCTAAGTAATCCAAGTTACAAAATTCCCACTGTTTACTATGCTAAAATCACAATGACTAATGTATACCTATTAACCCTTATCCTTGAGTGGCCTCTGGGCCTTGATAAGTTGTGACACCCATGTAAAAAAAAAAAAAAATCTAATTACCCGTAATTTCTAATTAGTTTACCACTTACCAACAAGTAACCAACCTCATTTTCTCTGTTTATCTATATATATAAAAGCCAAACGTCTGTGTGTATGTATGTATGTTTGTTTGTAACGCTAAAACTTTTGACAGACACAACCAAACTTGACAAATTTGGTATCATATCGAAGCCCCATCACCCAGATGACAAATATCGAAATTTCACGTCAAACGGACCACTAGAAGTTGGTCAACTGATCAGTTATCTTCGAGGGGGGCCCCAAAAAAACCTGTCATTATCTATATATATAAAAGACAAATGTTTGTTTGTAAAAACTTGAGATGAAAGATTCCTCTCCCCTAAGAATAAAACATATGTTCAATATCTGCTTTTGTTTTTTCATTGTTTATACGGTCCCGAGCAACGCCGGGTAGCCCTGCTAGTATATATATAATCAGCAGACGTAGCCGGTGCTGTTTGGTATTAAACGTAACGTTAAATTCCATTTAAAAAATAAGGTAAAAAATAAACTGATGCGACTATTATGTTTAGGGAGTTGAGTTAATGCTTTTCGGGCACTCCCTAATAAAATAAATATTTCAACAGAAGCTACTGAATAAACGAACAAACGACTTCGTAAAACTTGCAAGGAAAATGTTTATTGAAGTAAGGCAAGATGCCATTCAGATATAGCTAGGATAAAACTCACCTGCCTTTGCCCGGTAGTTACTCCCAAGTATATATATATATATATATATATATATATATATATATATATATATATATATATATATATATATATATATATATATATATATATGTATATGTATATAGTCTTTGAAGTTTTTAACATTTGAAACGATATAAAAAATTACTTTTTATCATTCGTTAAAAAAAAACCCCCAAAAACCCCCCAAAAAACATCTAGTCAGTAAGTCATTTAATCACCTGAAATCACTGCATCAACTCTCTCGAATTTGCTATAATACCAATTTTTTTTTTTTTTTCAAGGGATCATCAGTTGTTTACCATGAAACACTGTTTCGGGGATTTATATATATATATATATATATATATATATATATATATATATATATATATATATATATATATATATGTATATATGTATGTATATATATATATATATATATATATATATATATATATATGAATATTCAAGCTGAGATCAAAACTGAACTCTAAAGACAGTGAGTCAAGTACGATAACCATTAGGTCAGCTTGTCACGATTTTCAAGCCAACTTATTCTTAACATAAGAAAGCTGTCATGTGAACGATTCGCACATGTCGAGTGGAAACAGTTGACAAACAGATAAAAACCCGATAACGTTCAACTACCAGTATTTCAATTTAGATACCTTAGTAACGATTTTGAAAACACATGTTAAATGTGCAGATAATTTATCGAAAATCAAAACACACTTGTTGGGCTGATCTATAGATTTTAGTTTTTAGTGATAATTTAATAATAATAATAATAATAATAATAATAATAATAATAATATATATATATATATATGTGTGTGTGTGTGTATATATATGTGTGTGTGTATATATATATATGTGTGTATATATATGTATATATATATGTATATGTTTATATATATGTGTGTGTGTGTATATATATATATATATGTGTGTGTATATATATATATGTGTGCATATATATGTATATATATATATATGTATATGCATATATATATGTGTGTGTATATATGTATATGTGTATATATGTGCATATGTATATGTGCATATATATGCATATATATATGTATATATATGTATATATATGTGTATATATATGCATATATATGTATATATATGTATATATATGCATATATATACATATATATATACATATATGTACATATATATGCATATATATGTATATATATGCATATATATGTACATATATATGTATATATGTATATATATGTATATGTATATATATGTATATGTATATATATGTATATATATGTGTGTATATATATATGCATATATATGTATATATATATGTATATACATGTATATATATGTATATATATGTATATATGTATATATATATGTATATACGTATATATATATGTATATATGTATATATATATGTGTATATATGTATAAACATATGTATTTATATGTATATATATGTATATATCTATATCTATATGTATATATATGTATCTATATGTATATATATGTATATGTATATATATATATGTATATATATGTATATGTATATATATATGTATGTATATATGTATATATATATATATGTATATATTTAAATAAATGTTTAGAGGTACAGAATTTATAGTTTTAAAAAAAAGTAATAGGCGGAAGTTTCTCGAGAGCTCTTTCGGCTATCATCTCGTCAGGAGAAAATCGATAGCGTACAAAATAATATTGTGTCAAAAAATAAAGAGTTCTAATGGGGAACTTATTAAATGTGCCAAAAGTACGGGGACACTAAATAAATTTATTAACGTTTAAAAACGATTAAAATATTGGCACAACGAGGGAGAAAAAAAAAAAAAAAAAAAAAAAAAAAAAAAAAAAACAAAAGCGGGAGAAAAAAATTCAAAGTTCCCCAAAGAGAATTTAATGGCCTATATGTGAACTGGTTGTCTTTTGTACCTAAATCACGTAAGGTCGGCTTAATTAATACTTTGGTACATAGAGCACTCATGTTTTGTTCGCCTAACAGATTAGATGTTGAACTCGATAAGATCAGGGAAATATTCATCAATAATGGTTATCCTGTTGACCTTATTGATGACTGTATTTTCAAAAAGGTTGCGGATTTTAAATCCCCTAAAAAGTTTGGATCCTTGAAATGCCTGGTTCATTTGAAATTATCGTGGATTGGGGAGGGGAGTAATAGAATTTCCAAACAGATTCGAAGAAGTATTTACGACTGCTTCAATTCGGTGTCCTTGCGTTTGGTACATACTACGAGACCTGCTTTTCCGTCTTTTCGCAAGGATAGTTTGCCTTACATCCAAAATAGTAATACCCCAATAATACTCCGCTTTTTGCGATTCCGATTCATCGTCCGAACACTAAACAGTACTGTATGTGGATGACTATATATATATATATATATATATATATATATATATATATATATATATATATATATATATATATATATATATATAAAAGTAGGTAGTAGTTTGCTTGAAGCATTGTTGGTAATGAAATATATATATATTTTTTTAAAGTCAAACACAATGCGGAGGAAGACCGGAAAAGATGAAGTAAAAAAGGAAAAACAAACAAATGTAGACGAGTATGGTTGAATAGAGGAGTGTCTAACCTTTATTTGACTATCGTTCTTCACTCCAATGTATAATTATTTATTACCAAGTTGCTGGTATGTCCGGTGTATGTAAAGTCCGTGGGTGGTGTGGAACTTTGATTAATTTCGAGAGAAAGCTACCTCTGTTTTTCCAAATATAAGACATTTTTTTTTTGAAAAAGAGAGGTACCTTTCTCTCGAAATTAATCAAAGTTCCACACCACCCACGGACTTTACATGCACCGGACATACCAGCAACTTGGTAATAAATAATTATACATTGAAGTGAAGAATGATAGTCAAATAAAGGTTAGACACTCCTCTATTCAACCATACTCGTCTACATCTGTTTGTTTTTCCTTTTTTACTTCATCTTTTCCGGTCTTCCTTCACATCGTTTTTGGCTTAATATATATATATATATATATATATATATATATATATATATATATATATATATATATATATATATATATGAACAAATGATTAATAAAATATGCTAAAAGACATCTTGAAAAAGAGTTAAAAACATATTTAATTTTAAAAAAGGAAGCACAAGATAAGTGGATAGTCCTTAATCCACGGAGTTTCGAAGAAATACTCTCCTTCTCATCAGAGGGCAGGAATTAGCAAAATGCGGGGTCGGATTTTGCATATAAAAGTATTTAATGAAACTACAAGTAAGTCAAAGATCTTACTTGGTTAAAAAAAGGGTGAGGTAAGGGGAACAGGAGGCAAAAGAAAAATAATAAAAAGATTTCACATGAATGGATAGTCCGGTGAAGGGTAAAAATCCAAAAATGGTAAAATCCAAAAGGGTCGAATTTAAAATTTCAATCCGCTGGGTAAATTCCAAATGGTCCAAAATCATCCAAAAGGCAGAGTTCTATAATAATCGTAGGAGGACCACGTGAAGTTTGCCAGCATCCATAAAAGTAAAAGTGGTGTTATGAAACTGCTAGGATTCGAACTTGGCAAATCTAGGTCATCAGTTCGTGTCATTATTTATTTCAGAACTGTCAAAAACTCCAAAAATGTTACCAAAGGCAAGATAAGTTATTCTGCTTCCTGTGTATTCTGTATACTCATAACCATGTAACACTAATACTGTTAGAAATTATGTAGATCTCGACTCTCCTGCCAGAAAGTCGAGATCTGCGTACTGTGAACAGTGCTTTGCGTCATGTTAAACCTTTTTCTTTTTTTTTTTGTTTTGCTACATAATTTCTAACAGTATTAGTGTTACATGTGTCATGAGTAAGTTGTTGGAATCCATATTAAATAAAGAAGTAGTCAACCGCATCAGCAGAAATAACCTTCTTAGTGAAATGCAATATGATTTCGGTTCTGCTAGATCTACAGCAGATGTGCTAACGGTTATATCTCATAGGATTAGTGAATCTCTCGACAAAGGCTTCCTTTCTAGGGCAATTGCTCTTGACATATCAAAGGCATTCGATAAGGTATGGCATAAAGGCCTACTTTACAAGATTTCCAGCTACAGTATAACTTGGAAATGTTTTCTCAATTATTAAATCATTTCTCTCTGATAGGCTCATAAGAGTAGTGGTTGATGGACAGAAATCAAATCAGAGACCCACAGTATTAATGCTGGTGTCCCTCAGGGGTCCATCCTGGGCCCAACTATCTTTCTGATCTACATCAATGATCTCCCAAAACATATACTTAACTCATTCGTTGACATATATGCTGATGACACGACCATCTATGGCAACACATCCAAGGCCGTAAATGACAAAGTTCTCTCTGATTCTCTCAACTCTGATCTTGAGCACGTGGTACAGTGGGGGAAGAGGTGGCTGATTACTTTTAATGCATCTAAAACCAAGCTTCTATCTTTACATAATCAACGCTCTGATCCCCATCTGGAATCAATTGAAATGGATGGCTCTCGTCTTGGGGAGGCTCCATGTTTTGACACGCTTCTGGGATTGATCTTTACTCCTGATCTGAAATGGAACACGTACATCAAATCTGTTGGCAAGATCACTGGAAAAATGGTGGGATCCATCTACCGCTCCAGAAGATATCTCACTACTGATGCAATTATCTATCTATATAAAAGCAAAGTACAAGGATGAAGTACTGCTGCCATATCTGGACAGGAACTGCTAAAAACAGCCTATCCTGCCTTGACAGAGTGCAAAATAGACTTCGTAGCCTAGTGGGGAATGCCCTTTTCTCATCCCTGCAACCTCTCTCCCACAGAAGAGGCGTTGCGAGCCTGTCTTTATTTTATCGTTATTTCCATGCAAAGTGCTCGTTTGAACTCAAATCTCTGGTCCCCCCTCGCCAATCTTTCACAAAGTCACCCGTCTAGCTGAGACTACTGTCAATAATTTTCCACATTCTTTATCTGTATCTAAAACAAAACGTAGATTCCATGAACAAAGCTTCTTTCTTAGAAGTGAACTACTGTGGAACTCTCTTCCGTTTGCCTGTTTCCCACCTGACTACAACTAGGATGTCTTCAAATCCTACATAAACAAATTCCTGATAAATCGCTCCCTTAAGTAATCCACTTTATAAAATCTCAATTATTAACGATTACCACGATATTATTCCATTGATTACTGTACACGCAATAACCCTTAGCCCCGAGTGGCCTCTGGGCCTTGATAAGTGGTGACTTCTATGTAAAAAAAAAGGCTCGTTGTTTAGATAAGACATAGATAATTGTCGCATCTTTGAATGCATCAAAACCCACGATAACCATTAATCTTCTCTCTCTCTCTCTCTCTCTCTCTCTCTCTCTCTCTCTCTCTCTCTCTCTCTCTCTTTATATATATATATATATATATATATATATATATATATATATATATATACGCGTGTACGTAGATTACTGTTTTAAAAATAATAAATAAATAAAAATGTTATATACGTCCAAATTAAAAAGGGCGACTTTCTAAGTAAATAAAAAAATGAGCTCCGAGGCGGCGCCAATATTAACCGTATGTATCGCTTGAAAAAAAACAACAATAACAAAATCTAAATTTATAAGCGATAAAAATAAACAGTATAATTAATCTAGGGATTATGGCCTAACGGTTAAGGCATCGGACTGTGGTAAACATGGTCTGAGGTTCGATCCCTAGAAACAGTTAAACTACGCTGATGAGAGGTAAAAACCTTGAAACACGTACGTAGATTACTGTTTTAAAAATAATAAATAAAGAAAAATGTTATATACGTCCAAATTAAAAAGGGCGACTTTCTAAGTAAATAAAAAAAAAAATGAGCTCCGAGGCGGCGCCAATATTAACCGTATGTATCGCTTGAAAAATAACAACAATAACAAAATCTATATATATATATATATATATATATATATATATATATATAGAGACTTGAAGAAATTCTGGTTATGTGAAAATTTTCAAACGCCATAATGCTTGAAATTGTCCGACTGGTATGGAAACAATTGTAACTTAAAATGAAATACACTTTCTGTTGCTATCAATTCATTTTTTAAAGTCTTGGTTTTGTTAATACAGTATATATATATATATATATATATATATATATATATATATATAAAATTATTTACTATAATAATTATTAAATACCTACAGACACTAGTGTTTCATCCTTTCGGGAATCATCAGTGCAGGGTCTCACGATTAACGCGAGTCGAGAGATTCAAACCCCGACAATAGAAGTCAAGTCTAGCTTCATTAGCGAGGACCCGAACCATTCGACCACCGTCAACTGCGAGAGATACAGTTGAAATTAGAAAAAAAATATTCTTTTTAAATGATTTTACCATCATTATTATTAAATACCTACAGACACTAGTGTTTCATCCTATATATATATATGTATATATATATAATTATATATATATATATATATATATATATATATATATATATATATATATATATATATAAATCAATGATATGTGTGATAGGAAGGATCTACAAAAAGGCATCGAATTGTTAGCGAAGTGTAGTGTAGCGTTTCTATCTGATCAGGTGCCGCCATTGTAATCGAGACTTGACCATGCAAGTTTGAACTATCTTTTAGAACACCAGCATGGCATCAGGCAGTTGTCCAATCAAATGGACCCTTTCGTTTTGTGCGTAGACGGGCCCACCGTAGATAGGTCACGTGTGAACAGCGATTGTTTAAAATCATATCGGCAGGGACAGACTTCCAAGTGATCAAGCCTCTTTCTCGAAATTGATCGCTCGTAAAACAACGCAGTAAGCGGAAACAAAATGCCGCTTTATGAAAATTAGAACAAAAGAAATGCCTTTGCTGAAAGCCACATTGAGACAGGTAATGATCTTATCTTCTAAAGAAAAGAACAGTGATCGAGTGTTCCTTTGTCACTGTTTACGTGTCTCCCCACGGGGGCAGAATACAACACAAGGCCGTTATTTAATAGTTGTCGATTCGATATATTAATGGAAGACGCAAAACTATTATTTGAGAGTCGTGGACTCGACACATTAAAAGAACGCATATAACTTTTATTTGAGACTCGCGCATTCGACGCATTAAAGAACATTATGAGATCGTAATTCGGGAGTCGCGGATTTTCTGTTAATTTCAAGGAAAGCAAATAAAAGGAGAGATATAGAAAAAGTGTAACGGATGACGCCACGCTATTGGATATTTTCGAGTCGATCATCTGAGGAAATTATTCACACGAATATATCATCGAAAAGAAAAAAAGGTTGGTCATGGAGTTCTCTTTATTCTTTGCTTAGTCTCGGTGCCTTTATCGATTGTTTGGAAGGACTTGTTGAATTATTATTTTCTGTCGAAATCTTCAGTTTGAAATTTAAGTAACTTTAAAATTGGCGCGCATCAGCGCACGCGACAACTTGGATTTTCACAACCATAAGGACTTTCCATTTCGACGTTTCCATTTCTGCAATGCAGGAACTTTGAATGATTTTCATTTCTCATTATTATTCTTTCTAATCTTCGTTATTTTGTTGAGTTTATAAAATAATAAAAAGAGAATTAAACAATATTGAAAAATATTTATTTTACCCCCTCCATTTGTCTCTGCTAAATACATGCATACTTTGTGGTAATCTACCAACTAACGGTACCATTAACACTCCAAGTTGCTATTCCATGAATATAGGAATATTAGCCCATGCACAGTTCGGTATCATTTGATTTGAAGATTAATCCTCATAGGTTTTCATTTGATGGGAAAGAGTTTAGTGGCGCATCTTTGCTGGTGGACTTCCTTACCCGAAAATGTAATAGTAGGAATCAATGTATCATCCTAAAAGTAGACTATGCTGATGAATAAAGTCGATTTTTCTACCACAATGAATAAAGATTGTCCTTTCTCACTCTATAAAGCCAGTATGAGGTGAAATTTGCGTGGGCAGGGCTCCTTTGCAAAGTCGAATTATTACTGTTGGATTATTAATTAGTAGGGCTCTGACAACAGCATATTCTTATCATTGTTCTGACTCTTGAGTATATATCCGACACAGACACAGTTAATCAACCGAAAACCGCATCACTCTATATAAAACCATATAATGGCGTGACAATAGATCGTGAAATTGTGAAAGTGCAAATTATATGTATTAATGCGGTAATAAGTTACTAATTGTAGCATGACATTGAAACTGACATAAAATTTAAGTAGATATTATTGTTTTTCATAAAAACTGACATAAAAATAAAGTAGATATTATTGTTTTTCGCTGAAACTGACATAAAATTTAAGTAGATATTATTGTTTTTCATAAAAACTGACATAAAAATTAAGTAGATATTATTGTTTTTCATAAAAACTGACATAAAAATAAAGTAGATATTATTGTTTTTCATAAAAACTGACATAAAATTTAAGTAGATATTATTGTTTTTCATAAAAACTGACATAAAAATTAAGTAGATATTATTGTTTTTCGTTGAAACTGACATAAAATTTAAGAAGATATTATTGTTTTTCATAAAAACTGACATAAAAATTAAGTAGATATTATTGTTTTTCATAAAAACTGACATAAAAATTAAGTAGATATTATTGTTTTTCGTTGAAACTGACATAAAATTTAAGTAGATATTATTGTTTTTCATAAAAACTGACATAAAAATTAAGTAGATATTATTGTTTTTCGTTGAAACTGACATAAAATTTAAGTAGATATTATTGTTTTTCATAAAAAACTGACATAAAAATTAAGTAGATATTATTGTTTTTCATAAAAACTGACATAAAAATTAAGTAGATATTATTGTTTTTCATAAAAACTGACATAAAAATTAAGTAGATATTATTGTTTTTCGTTGAAACTGACATAAAATTTAAGTAGATATTATTGTTTTTCATAAAAACTGACATAAAAATTAAGTAGATATTATTGTTTTTCATAAAAACTGACATAAAAATTAAGTAGATATTATTGTTTTTTATAAAAACTGACATAAAAATTAAGTAGATAACATAGCTTTTCGTTGAAACTGACATAAAAATTTAGTAGATAACATTGTTTTTCGTTGAAACTGACATAAAAATTAAGTATATAATATTGTTTTTCATTAAAACTGACAGAAAAATTAAGCAGATAATATGGCCTTTCAATAAACTGCCATAAAAATGAAGTAGATAACATCGTTTTTCGTTGAAAATGACATAAGATTAAGTATATAACATTGATTTTCATTAAAACTGACACAAAAATTAAGTAGATAACATAGCTAATTTTTTTTTATAAAATCTGACATAAAAATTAAATAGAAAACATTGCTTTTCATTAAAACTGACATAGAAATTCAGTAGATAACATTGTTTTTCGTTGAAAATGACATAAAATTAAGTAGGTAACATTATTTTTCATTAAAACTTACATAAAAATTAAGTAGATAACATTGCTTCATTGTTTTCCATTAAATCTGACATAGCAATTAAGTAGATAACATTGTTTTTCTTTAAAACTAACATAAAAATTAAGTAGAAAACAATACTGGTCATTAAAACTGACATAAAAATTAAGTAGATAACATTGTTTCTAGTTGAAACTGACATAAATATTAAGTAGATAATATTTATTTTCATTAAAACTGACACAAAAATTTAGTAGATAACATTATTTTTAGTTTAAACTAACATAAAAATTAAGTATATACTATGGCTTTTCTTTAAAACTGACACAAAAATTAAGTAGATAACCTTGTTTTTCATTAACACTGACATAAAAATTAAGTAGATAACATTGTTTTTCATTAAAACTTACATAAAAATTAAGTAGATAACATTGTTTTTCTTTAAAACTAACATAAAAAATTAAGTAGAAAACATTGTTTTTCATTAAAAATGACATGAAAATTAAGTAGATAACATTGTTTTTCATTAAAACTGACATATGAGTTAAGTAGATAACATTTTTTTTATTAATACTAACATAAAAACGAAGTAGAAAACATTGTTTTTCGTTTAAACTAACATAAAAATTAAGTAGATAATATTTATTTTCATTAAAACTGAAGTAAAAATTAAGTAGATAACATTATTTTTAGTTTAAACTGACATAAAAATTAAGTAGATAACATTGTTTTTCTTTAAAACTAACATAAAAAATTAAGTAGAAAACATTTTTTTTCATTAAAAATGACATGAAAATTAAGTAGATAACATTGTTTTTCATTAAAACTGACATATGAGTTAAGTAGATAACATTTTTTTTATTAATACTAACATAAAAACGAAGTAGAAAACATTGTTTTTCGTTTAAACTAACATAAAAATTAAGTAGATAATATTTATTTTCATTAAAACTGAAGCAAAAATTAAGTAGATAACATTATTTTTAGTTTAAACTGACATAAAAATTAAGTAGATAACATTGTTTTTCTTTAAAACTAACATAAAAAATTAAGTAGAAAACATTGTTTTTCATTAAAAATGACATGAAAATTAAGTAGATAACATTGTTTTTCATTAAAACTGACATATGAGTTAAGTAGATAACATTTTTTTTATTAATACTAACATAAAAACGAAGTAGAAAACATTGTTTTTCGTTTAAACTAACAAAAAATTAAGTAGATAACATTGCTTTGCATTAAAACTGACAAAAAAATTAAGTAGATAATATTGATTTTCTTTAAAACTGATATGAAAATTAAGTAGATGACATTGCTTTTCAATAAAACTGACATTAAAATTAAGTAGATAACTGCATTTTTTAATAGAAATTCAATTTTTCGGCTTTAGATTTTCGTTCTTATTTCTAACATGCACCATATATTAATATAGTCGACAGAAAATAATCAATTTTTTGTTTAGCTTTTGGTGAATCGCTTTTATTTTTAGGTTGCATAAATCAATTGGGAATTATTCGTCAATTACGATAAGATCTCATGCAGTCTTCATTCTAGCCGGTAATCTTCCATTTAGGCGGCTTTGAAAAGAATAACATTAATTGTGTTGGAAATTTTCCAGACATTTCAGATAGTCTTATTAAATTATCGCCATAATCTTATTAGTAATGCATTATTATCGTGACACTGAAATTTAATAAAATCGTCAGAAATTAAGTTTTAATCTGTCTTATTTTATTCTTATTTGCGTCGTATTAAACTGGGTCGATTCATAACAGAGCGAATACAAGCACATATGAAAATATCAGCAACAGCCGAAGGATGGATGGCAAGCGATTGTATTAGCAACAGGAGCAGCGTTTGAACGCGTATGCAAATTGGCAAGTGTGCTCGGGCTTGCGTCTGAAGAAATAGAAATACGTGGTCAGGAAGAAAAAAATGTCGACGCTGAAAGAGACGGACGTGGAAAATGAAGGCGAGAAAGAGCTGGCTGTGCCCTGCGTGCGGTTGAAAAAAAAGCAAACGCCACCAGGTGAAATGGGCATGTGGCAGCGAAATACTTTTAAGCTGCCTCGGGAGGAAATAGTAACGGTAATAAATGCTTTTGTTTAAAAAAAAAAGAAAAATACCGACTTGGATTTTTATTTTTTTCCGTTGTTTGTTTGTAACGTTGCAGATTAAGCCTGCATGATTATGACGATAAGTTGGTATTTTAGGATCCAAACGACTTCCGGTTTTGAAAATATTTGGACGTAAATGACGTTACTTAATTTGAAGAACTCACTGAAAATGTAAGTCGAACGTAAGAATATCCGTAAACTGATTTTTGCAAGAAATAATAGTGAAAGTAACAAATAATTTGAATATAATGAATTAAAATACAATAAAAAAATGCATATGAAACTGAATGTATGTCTATATAAATAAATTGAATGTATGTTTATATAAATAAATTGAATGTATGTTTATATAAATTGAATGTATGTTTATATAAATAAATTGAATGTATGACTATATAAATAAATTGAAATTATGACTATATAAATAAATTGAAATTATGTTTATATAAATGAAATGAAATTATGTTTATATAAATAAATTGAAATTATGTTTATATAAATGAAATAAAATTATGTTTATATAAATAAATTGAAATTATGTTTATATAAATAAATTGAAATTATGTTTATATAAATAAATTGAAATTATGTTTATATAAATATATTGAAAGTATGTCTATATAAATAAATTGCATGAATGTCTATATAAATAAATTGAATGTATGTCTATATAAATAAATTGAATGTATGTCTATATAAATAAATTGAATGTATGTTTATATAAATTGAATGTATGTTTATATAAATAAATTGAATGTATGTTTATATAAATTGAGTGTATGTTTATATAAATAAATTGAATGTATGACTATATAAATAAATTGAAATTATGACTATATAAATAAATTGATATTATGTTTATATAAATAAATTGAAATTATGTTTATATAAATAAATTGAAATTATGTTTATATAAATGAAATGAAATTATGTTTATATAAATAAATTGAAATTATGTTTATATAAATAAATTGAAATTATGTTTATATAAATAAATTGAAATTATGAATATATAAATAAATTGAAATTACGTCTATATAAATAAATTGAATGTATGTCTATATAAATAAATTGAATGTATGTCTATATAAATATATTGAATGTATGCTTGTATAAATAAATTGAATGTATGTCTATATAAATAAATTGAAAGTATGTCTTTATAAATAAATTGAATGTATGTCTATATAAATAAACTGAATATATGTCTGTATAAATAAATTGAAAGTATGTCTATATAAATAAATTGAATGTATGTCTATATAAATAAACTGAATATATGTCTATATAAATAAATTGAATATATGTCTATATAAATAAATTGAATGTATGTCTATATAAATAAATTGAAATTATGTTTATATAAATAAATTGAATGTATGTCTATATAAATAAATTGAATGTATGTCTATATAAATATATTGAATGTATGTCTATATAAATATATTGAATGTATGTCTATATAAATAAATTGAATGTATGTCTATATAAATAAATTGAATGTATGTCTATATAAATAAATTGAATGTATGTCTATATAAATATATTGAATGTAATTTTATATAAATATATTGAATGTAATTTTATATAAATAAATGTAATGTATGTCTATATAAATAAATTGAATGTATGTTTATATAAATAAATTGAAGGTATGTCTATATAAATAAATTGAATGTATTTCTATATAAATAAATTGAATGTATGTTTATATAAATAAATTGAATGTATGTCCATATAAATAAATTGAATGTATGTTTATATAAATAGAAAATAAATTAATTAATCTTAACATTGTCCAAAAATTATTCTTAAAGAAAATATGTCCATCATCATTAACATATCGTATGAATTCAACAATTCGATTGTTGGCATTGGTTTCCATATATTTTCGCAGTCAGAAGTCTTTCGAGAAAGACATCGGGTACTTACAGGAGGGACCACGAAGCGGTTACTAGCATCCGAAATGAAACTGATTTTTGTAGAACAGACTAGACTCAGACTTGGAACACCACGGTCGTCAGTCCGCGCTGTTGACCACATCCCCATCCCCATCCCCATCCCCCAAGAAAATATTTATTTACAGCAAAATATTTATATAAAATATTAATAGTGAATATAAAGTATTTTTAAATATAATAAATTCAAATAAAATTTAAAAACAGAAAAGAAAATGAATAAAAAATGTTTTTCTAAAACGTATGTTTATTTACAATAAAAGTTTTACATAAATAATTAATACGAAAAGTAAAATAATTTTTAACTATATTAAATTAAAATATGTTCTTTAAAAATGGAAAAAAAATTAACGTAATTGATGTGGTCCTAATTAGGGGGCCACAATATTAAGGTGAAAGAGTCCGGGTGTTCTCGGTATTTATTTGTTTCTCCACAAAAACACTATACGGCCGATCCTGTTCTTGATTGTCCCCTGATCACAGAAAGTTTTATTATCTTTGTGCATCTGGAAGAATATTTTTCTCCTGATACTAAATTCTTCTTGTGAACGGTTGTCTTTGCGAGTTTTACCTGTTTTGGCAATAGTTTGTCAAAGACTAGCTGTATTTTTCTCGCGAATATCATTTCCACCGGAGATACCTGGGATGGTGTATTCCTGGACGCTTTTTCGGATGGAGTGTCCTTTGGCTTCTCAAAGCCTCCTTCAAGGTGTCCACAAATCTTTCGGCCTGTCCATTTGACCAAGGGTGGTAAGTCGGAGTTGTGATGTGGTCCACTTTTAAGTCCTCCATGAACTCTTTAAAGTCCCCAGATGTTAACTGAGTGCCGTTATCTGACACTAAACAGTCGACCACTCCGAACCGTGCGAATAACTCATGGAGAGTTCTCGTAGTTGGGTTTTTGCACCAAAAGACTTCAAGGCACGTAGAGAAGCTATCCACTACTATGAGGTAGTATTGGCCATCAGGTGATCCCGCGTAGTCCACGTGTATCCGTCAACATGGATAGTCAGGTTTGGGCCATGAGCTAAATTGAATGGGTAGCGCTTTAGCAGCTAATGCACATTCTCTGCATGCTTCCACCCTTTCTTCAATATCCTTGTCCATGTTTTTTTCAGTACACGTATGAATGGATTAAACTTTTCATTCTGGTGGCGTCAGGGTGTCTTGTGTGAAAATCCTTTAAGATGCTTTTTGGAGGATCGCTGGAACAACTACTCTCTCCAAATATAATAATACCTGGTCACACGTTGAGAAAACCTCTGCTACTTCTTCATCAGTCTGCAGTTTTTCCTTGGCTTCTCTTATAAAATCTTCGCTTTCGGCTTCTTTCCTTATATCATCAAGAGTAATAGGAAGTTCTTTCACGGTGTTGCATAGGATCTAAGTATAATCTCTCTCTGATTGTAGTGATGCGATCACCGAATCTTCAAGTGGTTCACCATTCCTTTGCATTAATCAGGATAGCCCGTCTGCGTGCCCTAACTTCTTTGACGGAAGGAACTCCATATCAAAGTCGTAATTTAGTAGGATTGTTCCCTATCTTTGGAGTCTGTTTGCCGTATGTGTAGGCAACCTTTTTTTTCGAGCCAAAAATAGATATCAGCGGCCTGTGGTCCGTTTGAAGTTTGAAATGTCGTCCATGAGGAAATCTGTGCAATCTTGTTACCGCGAAAATGATGATTAAGGATTTTTTCTCTATCTGGGAACAATTCCTTTCCGCAGGTAGTAGGGTTCTCGACGCGTGTGCTGTCAGTTTCGTAGAACAGTCGGGTATTTTATGTAGGATGTACGCACCGATTTCATATGTTATTGTGTCACTTGCAACGATGATGTCTGGGTTGTAATGGGCCAGGAATAGTTCCGATGCGAGTACCTCTTTTAGCTTTTCGAACGCCATCTTGCATTCCGTGGTTCAGTTCCAAACCTAGTCCTTCCTAAGTAATTCATTTAAAAGTGCGCGCAATGTGTGTATATTAGGAATGAAGGCTTAATAATAAGTAGCTTAGCCCAAAAAACTTTGCAATGTTGTTATGTCGTATGGCTCAGGCATATTTTTTTTTATTTCTATGGACCTTTCTGGATCGGGCGGTCTACCATTCCTATCTATTATCTACCCTAGGTATTTAATTTGGTTGAGGAAAAATTCACATTTGATGTCTTTAAGTGTGGAGCCGTACTCATTTATCTTTTCGAATACCTGAAAAACGTGATTTCTATGTTTCTCTATAGATTCACTTTTCATTAGTCTAAGTATCCGATGGAAAAATCAAGGCTGCTCAACATCGTGTTGATCATCTGTTGAAAGATAGCTGGTGCGACTTTGAACCACGAAAGCTAACCTATTGAACTTAAATATTTTTTGTGAGTGGTAATGCACAAACGCTTTGAGCTGTCTTCCTCAACGGAAATCTGTAAATATGCTTCACTCAGATCTATTTTGGAGAATATTTTCCCTCCATTTAGTTTCGTAAAAACTTCCTTGGGGTTGGGTAACAGGCAATGATGATCCTTAAGTGATGCATTTAAACCGGTCTAGAAGTCTGCGCAGACTCTGATATCCTTCGATTCTTTCTTTATATACAAAATGGAGGCAGCTCACTCGCTGTAGTCGACTGGGATCAAAATTCCTGCTTTGACGAGTCTGTCCAGTTCAACGTCAATCATTTGTACACTATGGGATGGCATTGTCTTGTAACTTGAACTTCGCCTCCATTTTTGTACAACGGTATAGTTTGTCTGAAAAAACATTGGGAAACGACGCATTCAGATCTTTATTCAGTTTTTCAGCTTCAGCTGTGAGGTTGTCCACTTTATGACAAAACTCGATAATGAGCGAGTCTCAGAGTTCAAATTTTGTAATCCAATTTGTCCCAGAAAGGTTATTAGTATTTTTTAATACAAGATTTAGTGTTTTCCCCCTTCAACGTTACGCTAATGATAACCTCAATTTCAAATCTTATTTTTTCTCCAGTTATTAAACGAGAAATTTTCTTGGTTCTCATCATCTTCGGTTTTCCGATTTTGCATTAAGTATGGTGGTTTATAATGGACAAATCCGAACCACTGTCAAGATGAAACCTGACATTATTATCCTCAATTTTTACAGTCACATACTTCCGTATATTTTCATCATCCGTTTAAGTCCTCGTTGTTTTTACTTGACTCTTGCTGGGTCCTTTTGCTTTGCTATGTGAGGCTTTGTGTCAGTTGCGTCTGCACCGATCACATTTCCGGTATGGACAATCAGAGTTCTCCACATCCTTGGCATGGGTAACTATGGCTTCTTTTGAAATTTTTCCGGAGGGTTATGTTTGGCTTCGGCTTGACTATTTGTAGAGTAAAATATTTTGTTACTTCGTACCTTACTAATGCGTACTATACATGCCTCTTCTATATTTTTAGAGCATTGCGTCTCCGAGATGATTTATTCGCATTCCTCAGCTAATTGTTGAGGGGTCATATTTAGTTCCTTTTCCAATCTGGTTAGGGCCCGGCGTCTGAGTTCAGCCTCCTTGGCCGACACTAAACCTTGAATGAAAATCAGGACCTTAAAGTTGTCGGCCGTCAATGAGGATAGTCCGAAGTCGTCACAGTGCCTATTTACGACTGAAGCAAATGTAGTGTAATCTTCGTCTTCCTTGCGTGTCAGGTTGATGCATCTCCATCTTTTATGGAATAAGCTGATTTTTGGACAGTATAATTCCATCAAAGATTTCACTGTGTTGTCGAAGAACAGTTCGCTCGTATTTTTTGATGATGTAGTCCACATTGATATTTTTTTATGATGTAGTCCACATTGATATTTTTTGATGATGTAGTCCACATTGATATTTTTTGATGATGTAGTCCACATTGATATTTTTTGATGATGTAGTCCACATTGATATTTTTTGATGATGTAGTCCACATTGATATTTTTTGATGATGTAGTCCACATTGATATTTTTTGATGATGTAGTCCACATTGATATTTTTTGATGATGTAGTCCACATTGATATTTTTTGATGATGTAGTCCACATTGATATTTTTTGATGATGTAGTCCACATTGATATTTTTTGATGATGTAGTCCACATTGATATTTTTTGATGATGTAGTCCACATTGATATTTTTTGATGATGTAGTCCACATTGATATTTTTTGATGATGTAGTCCACATTGATATTTTTTGATGATGTAGTCCACATTGATATTTTTTGATGATGTAGTCCACATTGATATTTTTTGATGATGCAGTCCACATTGATATTTTTTGATGATGTAGTCCACATTGATATTTTTTGATGATGTACTCCACGAACATATTCTGTTCCGCAGCTCCCAATTTTTGTAATAAAAGATGAACCTTCATCTGTTCGATCTATGACTTATAATCAATCCTGAATACATCACCAAATCTGCTAAAATAGGCTTCAAAAGTCCACTCCTCTTCAGGACGGTAGTGAAATGTTTCTAATGCTGACCAGATCGCGGTTTGGGGGGAAAACATTCTGGTCTGACTCGTTGCTGTCTTTCTTCGCTATTAATTTAGTTAATAGTTCTAATTATTAATCTATTATAATTATAATAATTATTATCGCTATTAATTAATTTTTTCTTTTCCTGTGACTGCATTTCCAGTATTTTTTCGCTGAATTGCCTTTTTTCTTTATTTATCTTCTTTTTGCTTCTCTTTCTCTTTTCTTCTCTTTCTCTTCTTTCTTCTTTTCTTTGTTTCTGTAATCCCAAAGTCTTAGTTGTTGTAGACGTATCATTTCAACTAGTTGCCTGGAAAGCAGAATGGATTTTGAAATATAAATAGGCTCACAAAACAAATCTGGGTCTAAGAAATGATAAACAGAAAAACACGAAGAAAAAAAAACTTACATATGATTTTAACAGAAAAAAAATGTTCAATTTTCCACAGAGAAGAAAAGACAATTGAGAATTTCGAGAAGAAAAAAATACGAAGAATTTTGAGCCCAGGAGAGTTTGGAATAATAAAACGAATTGAAATCACTTTTCGTAGCAAAAATCCAGTCCAGTATTGTTTGTTCTTTTGTTTAGAAAAAAGAAAGACAACTGCAGTGAAGTCCCGTTCTACCAAATATGACGTTGGAAAAGCAGTAAAATATATTTTCCCCTTGTTCCATAATGCTGGAAATAAGTCAGAGGTCTTTTTTGTAGCCAACATCTTTGATAGGATTTCTTGAACTTCAGACTTAGTTCATTGGCGTTTTGGATTACAATTAATTCTTCCTCTGCCTCTCCTGTTACCTCACTGCTGACATCTAAGAATGGATTGATTACCTAGTCTGGATTTTTTTTACCAATAAAAGACCCTGAAATCTTTCAGAAATGTCTCTTTGCCATTCTTCGAGGTGAGCGTAATATACTTGAAATTCATCATCTGATATGCTCTTTTCTTTATCCAATTCACAGAGGCTTGGAAACTGGTAAAGTTCCTGACGGCTTGTTTCGTTTGAATAACTTACACTTAGACAGGAAGGTGAGGATAGCAGATTTGACTTTGATCAGGTTAACATTATTTGCTTGCAACTGCAAATTAACGTCATTGAATTTTGTGAATATATCTTACAAATAAGCAATGTGGTTCTTGATGTTTTTTAGACCATCACAGAGCCCAGTATTAGACTCTTGGACAAATTCTACAACTCTATCAAGCAAAGAATAAGAATGTTTCGGACAGTTTCTCCTCGACAGCTATTTAACTTCTGTGTAGCAATAAACGTTCAAACTCTTCATCATCATCAATGCAAAGCTGTCGAAAGAGTCTGGAATTGAGAGAATGTCTCTTGATCTTATTTACTGCTGTGATAACAATATTCATTGATTTGTAAAGTCGACCATTTAGGTTTTTTTGCTACCAGCTGTGGATTACACAGTGCACTGTAAGCACACCTGGTACGGCTGTTTTCAAGAAATTGATGAAGCTACGATGACGACCTATCATACATGGTGCTCCATCTGTTGCACACGCAAGAATATTAGAAAGTGGGATGTTTTTCTCTTTGAAAAAAGTTCTCAACAACATGAAATACTGACTCTCCTGTAGTTTCTGTTTTAAGTTGTCTTGCAAATAAAAGTTCTTCAACCAACTTTTCATCTTTGATAAAACAAACATACGTGAGAAACAAAACTTCAAGCTAAATTCTGTTGTGGCAAAAATGTTGCACAACGCTTTCAGCAATTTCATCAACTCTTCTTTGAACTGAGTTGTCACTGAGGTGTGGCTTTTATAATTTGCTCAGATGACTTATGTATAACTGTGCGCAGAATCTATTTTACTGCAGACAGAATAAGTTCCTCTGCAATCGTACGACGCTTGACAGATCTATCAGTCAGCAAAGATATGCTGTATGAAGCACGCAAACCGTCAGTGAATTTTTGTGAAGTGGTAGAAAGCATATTTCCAATAGTTTTTCGTTTTTGGAACTTTTCTTAAAGTGACTGAAAATATGCCATTGTCTGCTTTATCAGAGTGTATTTTTGTCAAATGTTCCAAAAGTCTCGAAGGTTTCATTGCTTAAGTTGAAAACACTTCCTCACAAAGCAGACACATAGGTTGCTGTTTGGTTCTGTGGTGCCGATACAAAGCCATGTTTCAGATATTTAACACTATACTGCCTACACTGCTTTTTCGCCTGCTGATGAGTTGCCAGCCTTTATTCTGGGAAAAACATTTAAGATATATATATATATATATATATATATATATATATATATATATATATATATATATATATATATCTTAAATGTTTTTCTGAGGTGGTTGCCTGTCTAGCAGCACTGATGAGCTGTGAAACAGCGAAACAGTACTGTATGTGGATGACTATAATGCTCCTCACCTTGAGTTGAGCATATTGAGAAGTGATACACGAATTACCATTAGCGTATAAGCGACGCTCTTTGTGTAAACAAATCGAGCGGCGGTATTTCGGACGATGTCAAAACATCGTTAAATTCACTACTCGTTCAGCGGCCGCCAATAGCGTAATGGTTAGGAGCCTTGACTGCCATACAGACAGTCGGGTTTCAATCCTGGCTTGAGGTGGTTGCCTGTCTAGCCGCACTGATGAGCTGTGAAACAGCGAAACAGTACTGTATGTGGATGACTATATATATATATGTTTTTTTCTTCAATGTTTTTCCCAGAATATATATATATATATATATATATATATATATATATATATATATATATATATATATATATATATATATATATATATAGTAAATATGTGACATATAAAAGTAAAGGTAAAGCTAATGTGTGTGTTTCCATGGCAGATGCTCGTCTGAACTCCAATCTCTGGTCCCCCCTCGCCAATCTTTCACGAAAAACACCCGTCTAGCTGAATCCACTGTGAAAAATTCCCCCCACTCTATATCTGTGCCTAAATCAAAACGCGGATTCCATGAACAAAGCTTCTTTCTTAGAACTGCACGCCTGTGGAACTCTGTTCCGTCTGCCTGCTTCCCTCCGGACTACAACTTGGATGTCTTCAAGTCCAATGTTAACAAATTCCTAATGAATCGCCCCCTTAAGTAAACACTTCATCAAAGCTCCACACTAAGGTAATGTACTTATCCCTGAGTGGCTTCCGGGCCTTGATAAGTGGTGATCACTGTGTAAAAAAAAAAAAAAAGATAGGCTATGTCTGTATGTATGTGTATGCTTCTGTGTATATGTCTGTGTGTTTGTTGATGTGGGCGCGTGTGTATATATCCGTGCGTGGGTGTGGAGAGGTGTGTGTGAATGAATGTGTGTACGTGCGTACGTGTGTGTGTTTATGAAATAATATAAACATATATGAACGCTTTGCTAAAAGTGGAAAAATATGCAAAAAAAAAAAAAAAAACCTATCAGAACTAACTTAACATTTCAGATTTAGCTTTTTTAGAGAAAGAAAAATAAATAAAAAAATCAAGTTCCGAGGTTTCGAATGCTTCCGACTTTAAGTATACACTGCACAGTAACCCTTTCCAACCATTTGGTAGTGTTCTTACATTAATAGACTCCTATTCCGTCACATCTTTAGTATATTCAGAAATTCTGAATATTACAGAATTGCAATTAAAGTGAAATGTTCACATACCTGAGACGCGTTTTGGAAACGAAACATGTAGTCTAACTTTTTATTTACTGTGAGTTGATCACTTTGACAAGTTCTATTTATACAGAAATATGACAGAACTTCCTACTGAAAGTAAATAAGAATTGCAGAATTAATGGATGAAATCTTTGACTATGAGTCACCAAGCAGAAACACTGAAAATTGCTTTTATCAGAACCAGGTTAGTTGCAGTTGGATATGATTAAAAGATGAGAATTACAAAATAAAGAACAGGCGTGGGAACCCAATGTCTAAAGGAGTCGCCGTAGGAATGTTGATTCCTTTGAAATTCACCGAGACCATGCGGACATACATTTTGTGTAATTATTATATATAGATATAGACATGTATATATATATATATATATATATATATATATATATATATATATATATATATATACTCAACTGCATCGTTGTATTCTTACAAAACACGCATGCATACATACATATATATATATAATTACATATAATACATTTATATATATATATATATATATATATATATATATATATAAATGTATATATGTACAAATATTTTAAACCTTTATATATCTAATTTTAAATAAATAAGAATGTAAATATACTAAATACTAATCATAGTGGGGGTGATAAGTAGTTAAATGGATTTAACCTAATCTTATAAATACAAGACTGATAAATTAAAAAATATAGCCATTTTTAATTTGGAAATTAATGAACCACACAGGTAAGAAATTCATTTTTATAGCATGAAAAGATTAGTAATTGCAATTAAGAATAGTAAATTGAATCAAATATTTGTAATATGTCTTCTTCCTAAGATTAAGGGAGGTGGTGTTTGATCAACACTGCTGGGGAGCCATGATGTAATATACTGTTTTGTTTTTAAATCCCCGAAACAGTGATTCATGGTAAACAACTGATGATCCCTTAAAAAATAAATTATTGGTACTATAGTAAATTCGAGAGCGAGCTGATGCAGTGATTGCAGGTTATTAAATGACTTACTGACTAGATGGTTTTCTAACGAATGATAAAAAATATTTTTTTTGTATAGTTATAAAGGTTAAAAACTTCAAAGACTATATATATATATATATATATATATATATATATATATATATATATATATATATATGAATAAAAAGGAAAAACCTAAAAGAGTAAAAACAAAAATAAAATCAACGTTTCGTCCCTATTTTAGGGGACATCATCAGGATTTCTAGGCGAGAATGTACAGGAAGACGGTCATATCACATGCGAAAGAGGAGAAGTTTAGTTCTCTTTCTGTACTGAAGAGAAAAATGGACGTGCAAAAATCTTAAAATCCATCCCAGATAGAGCAAAACGGAGACTTATTGAATCTGCTTTAATTTCAAACATTAACACCATCAAACAAAGAAAAGGATTTTATAATGTAGCCCCAATCATAGGTAATATAATAATAAATGAACAAAACATTAATTTAGATCCTGGTTGATAAAAAAAAAATGCATATATGTATATAACCCGACCCCCCTCCACACACTAGATATAAATTCTCTTTTCATCATGGAATTTTATATATATATATATATATATATATATATATATATATATAAATATATATATTATTTTTAAAACATAATTATCCGCTGACACGTGTTTCGCCGTCTATGATTCATCAGACTGGCTGAATCTAGCGAGATTTGAAATCAGGACACCATGGTAAGAAGCGCACCCCCCTACAACTAGCCTATCTCGCATGACTGAATGTATCGTGTTTTTTTTTATATATATGTTATTTTTTTTTGTTTTGTGATACATTTTTGTTTTTTTTAAATGAATTCAATTATATATACAAAAGTGCACTTTTACTTTAATGCGAGTTGGTAATGATTTTCCTTTTAACTAAGTTTGGTACCCCAAGAAACGCGTGTCAGTGGATAATGACGTTTTACAAATAATGCATATGCCGCTGCCTATTTGGGGGTACAAAAATTGGTTAAAGGGGAAATAATTCCTAACTCTACATACACATTCTTCCATATATCTGTATTCTTTAGCAGAAAATTTTGCCTATTTTCTGTGTGTGTGTGTGTGTGTGTGTATAAATAAATAAATATTTATATATTTATTTATTTATTTATTTATATGTTGCACTTAGCATGCAGTCTCCAGCCACAATCTATCTTTACAGAATTGAGATTGAAGTCTACTATTTATATAGGCAACTCTTCGGGACAAGATCAAAGTGTAGTATCTGTTCCGGCAGATACTGCAAGCTATGACTAGCTATGACTAGCAAAGACCAGATGTGGGGGCAACCCCACATGCCTGACCTTTAACCAGCTCCCATTTCCCACCTCTCGGGAGCTGGTCCCCTTTTTCCCTTCCCCCTCCCTTCACTCCTCACATTAAAAATCGGCCTTGTGCCTAATTTGCTCGGTGGGGGAGCAAATAAATACCATCTGTTCCGGCAGATACTGCAGGCTATGACTAGCTATGACTAGCAAAGACCAGATGTGGGAGCGGCCCCACATGCCTGACCATTAACCGGCTCCCATTTCCCACCTCTCGGGGGCTGGTCCCCTTTTCCCCTTCCCCCTCCCTTCACTCCTCACATTAAAAATCGGCCTTGTGCCTAATTTGCTCGATGGGGGAGCAAGTAAATACCATCTGTTCCGGCAGATACTGCAAGCTATGACTAGCTAGGACTAGCTATGACTAGCAAAGACCAGATGTGGGGGCAACCCCACATACCTGACCTTTAACCAGCTCCCATTTCCCACCTCTCGGGAGCTGGTCCCCTTTTTCTCTTCCCTCTCCCTACACTCCTCACATTAAAAATTGGCCTTGTGCCTAATTTGCTCGGTGGGGGAGCAAATAAATACCATCTGTTCCGGCAGATACTGCAAGCTATGACTAGCTATGACTAGCAAAGACCAGATGTGGGGGCAACTCCACATGTCTGACCTTTAACCAGCTCCCATTTCCCACCTCTCGGGAGCTGGTCCCCTTTTCCCCTTCCCCCTCCCTTCACTCCTCACATTAAAAATCGGCCTTGTGCCTAATTTGCTCGGTGGGGGAGCAAATAAATACCATCTGTTCCGGCAGATGCTGCAAGCAAAGACTAGCTATGACTAGCAAAGACCATATGTGGGGGTAACCCCACATATCTGAACTTGGTCAAGGTAGGGATCATCCTACGACCACAGTTACTATCCAGCTCCCATTTCCCACCTCTCGGGAGCAGGATCCCCATTTCTCTCCCCCCTCCCTCCATCTCCACATTAAAAAACGGCCTTGTGCCTAATTTGCTACGTGGGGAAGCAAATAAATAAACAAAGTGTAGTATCTGTTCTTCAGATGCTTCACTTCAATTTCTTGTTCTCTGTCAGTGGAGGAGAAATCCTTCACGACTGAGACAATTTTTATTTTTGTTCCTTTTCTCCACGTTAAAAAACGACCCTGGTGTCTAACTCTGGGGAGGCATTGTAAATAGGAACTATTATTTTATTCTAATTATCTCGACGCAAAACTCTCATTTACGTCAGATTAAAGCTGACCTCTCAAGTGTAAGAACAGCATATCTTTTTATTCACTTTATTTTAACCGAAAACTATCATTTACTTTCGACCGGGGCTGACCCCATAATCCCCAGTTTAAAGAGCCGCATATCTATTGAAATTTGATATTCAGAATTTTTATTACTTGTGTGATTTTTGATGGTTTCCGCAAACAGTTTGGGACGACGGTGTAAGTATTGCATCAGTTACAGCTGCTCTACTATCACCCCCAATCGACTATTTTTTTTGGTTATTGCTCCCAACTGCCTATTTTTGTGGTATCGCCCAACAAAGGCCGCTTTTTACGTTACCCCCCCCCCCCCCGATATTAAAGCACCATCTCCAAGGGGGGAGCGGTACCGTCCACTTTAGGAAACATATATAGAGGATTTATTTTTCATCACGTCGAAAGCCATTTATGTCAGCCATATTGCTTGATGCGCTGGAATTTAGAGTTAAATATAAGAGATTTGCATCGTGCGACTGGAGTGAATTGTTATTTTTACTTTTTACACTGATGATTCCAGAAGTATGAAATGTACACATATGTAGATATTATTATTATTATTATTATTATTATTATTATTATTATTATTATTATTATTATTATTATTATTATTATTATTATTGTTGTTGTTATTGTTATTATTATTATTATTATTATTATTATTAATATCATTGATGTTATTATTATTATTATATTTATTATTGCTGTTTTTATTATTATTATTATTGATATTAAAATTATTATTATTATTATTAATTATATTATTGAGATTATTATTATTGTTAATATTATTATTAATAATAATATTATTGATGTTATTATTATTATTAATATTATTATTATTATTGTTATTATTATTACAATTATTATTATTATTGCTATTATTATTATTTTTATTATAATTATAATTATTATTATTGTTATTATAATTATTTTTACTATTATTATTGTTATTTTTATTATTGTTATTATTATTATAATCATGACTATTATTATTATTATTATTATTATTATTATTATTATTATTATTATTATTATTATTATTATTATTATTACTACTACGAGGAATTGTCTTGCAAACGTTCGGATGTTTTATGTTTCTGTTTTTGTGTACATTTTTACCGGCCAACAGCAATATCAGCGGCGGAGTTTAAAAAAAAACAGCAGACGAAACATGTAAGCGTTTCTAACTGAAATTATAATTTGAACCTAAACGTTCGGATGTTTTATGTTTCTGTTTTTATGTACATTTTTTTCCGGCCAACAGCAATATCAGCGGCGGGATTTTAAAACAATAGCAGACGAAACAAGTAAGCGTTTCTAACTAAAATTATGATTTAAACCTTAAATTCACGGTTAAACGAGGAATTGTCTTGCGAACGTGCGGATGTTTTATGTTTCTGTTTTTGTGTACATTTTTTCTGGCCAACAGCAACACTAGCGGCGGAGTTTAAAATAATAGCAGAGGAAAAAAGTAAGCGTTTCTAACTGAAATTATAACGTTACACGCGGAATTGATTTGCACATGTTTGGATGTTTTATGTTTCTGTTTTTGTGTACATTTTTTCCGACCATCAGCCACAGCAGCGGCGGAGTAAAAAAAAAAAACATAGCAGACGAAAAAAAAAACCTAAGCGTTTCTAACTGAAATTATAATTTAAACCTTAAATTCACGGTTAAATGAGGATTTTTCTTTGACATCTATTATTATTATTCATCGGACAACTATTCTCATCCTGAGTGTGATTTTCGTAACGTTTCGGTAAATATAACCTCCAACCATCTTCAGGTATATCTTGTCGAACTCGGGAATGCTTTTGTCGAACTCGAGAATTTGGATGGAAATTCGAGCAAAACCCTTGATTATTATTAATATTATTGTATTGTTATTATTGTTATTATTATTGTATTGCTATTATTGCTATTATTGTTATTATTGTATTGTAAATATTATTGCTATTATTATTGTTACTATTCGTATCATTATTGTTATTATTATTATTATTATTATTATTATTATTATCATTATTATTATAACAATTATTATTATTACAATTATTATAATAATTATTGTTATTATTGTTAATACAATTAAAATTGTTATTATTATTGTTATTTTTATTATTGTTTTATTGTTATTATTTTTATAATAATTATTATAATTGTTGTTATTATTATTATTATTATTATTATTATTATTATTATTATTATTATTATTATTATTATTAGCGGACAAGGAGCTTTAAGACAGGTAATCAAAGATCTCATTGTATACAGCTTATAATGTTCCCTGGAAGCTGAGTATTGCATTATTATTATTATTATTATTATTATTATTATTATTATTATTATTATTATTATTATTATTTTTATTATTATTATTATTTTTATTATTATTATTTTATTATTATTTTTTTTATTATAGTTTTTATTGATATTATCATTCTAAATATGAATTTTATTATTATTATTTGTTATTATTATTGTTGATATTATCGACATTATTATTGTTATTATTATTATTAATAGTTTTAATTGTATTATTATTAATTATAACAATAATAATACTTATTATTGTTGTTATTATAATTGTTATATTTATTTTTTATTATTATTATTTTTATTATTATTATTTTTATTATTATTATGTTTTTTATTATTATTATTTTCATTATTATTATTTTTATTATTATTATTTTCATTATTATTATTTTTATTACATTTTTGATTAATATTATTTTTTTAATTATTTTTTCTTCGTATTATTATTGTTTATATTATCATCATTATTATTTTTATAATAATTATTATTATTGTTAATCATTTTAGTTATATTATTATTGATTATAATAATAATAATTATTATTATTGTTATTAATGTTATTATTATTGTTATTATTATTTCAATTATAAATATCGTTATTATTATTATTTTTATTATTAATATTATTTTAATTGTTATTATTATTATTATTTTTTTTTATTGTTATTATTATTATTGTTGTTGTTATTATTGTAATAATTATTATAACTGTTATTATTAATATTATTATTATTGTTATTATTTTTAATATTGTTACAATTATTATTATAATTATTGTTTTTATGATTTTTATTATCATTATTAGTTTTTATTATTATTGTTATTATTGTTATTATTATTATTATTGTTATTACTGTCTTTATTATCAATGTAATTATTATTGTGATTATTATTATTGTTGTTATTATTATAATTTTGTTATTGTTATTATTGTTATAATTATTATTATTTTTATTGCTTTTATTATTTTTATTATTATAATTAATATTATTAATTTTTATTATAGTTTTTATTATCATTATTATTTTATTATTATAATAATTATTATTATAAGATTAATGATAATAATA
Organism: Euprymna scolopes; assembly: GCF_053919585.1. Lineage (NCBI taxonomy): Eukaryota > Metazoa > Mollusca > Cephalopoda > Sepiida > Sepiolidae > Euprymna > Euprymna scolopes. Next base: position 4,729,985 of record NC_136523.1, read on the forward strand.
ATAATAATTATTGTTATATTATTATTAGTGTTATTATTCTTCTTATTATTGGTGTTTTTGTTATTATAATAAGTACTATTATTGTTATTATTTTTAGTATAATTATTATTATTAATGATAGTGTTATTATTATAGTTATTGTTATAATCATTATTATTATTATAGATTTTATTATTATTACTATTGATATTAGTGTTATTTTTTGTTTTTAGCATTATCATTATAATTATAATAATTATTATTATTATTACAATTATTGTTGACTTTGACAAACGTGTAGTGGTAAGCAGTGACAAGTAAACATCTGACGAAGAGATCTTTCTCGAAATATTATATTACACGGACATATCACCAGACCGACTTTCCCAGGTAACCACTGTGCAAATATAAATATACTGCGTATATGAAATATGAATATGTACACATGTATTTATGAGTTGTATTAATAAATTTCTCACCTGCTTCAGCTTGTGTCTTTCCGTTACTTCTGCATTGTACCGCCTTCTACAATTCCATTTAAATATATATATATATATATATATATATATATATGTATGTATATATATATATATATATATATATATATGTATGTATATATATATATATATATATATATATATATATATATATATATATATATATATGGAATTTCGTGGCAGGTTTCGAATTCTTCGACCAGAGACAATCATCATTTCCTGCACTGATGATTACGAAAGCATGAAACACTAGTGTCTTCAGGTATAAAAATGACGATTCCTAATTTATAATTCATTGGGCAACAATTTTTTACTGTCTGAATCTTGACTAGATTTCTACAACTGATTTAAGGTAATTTTACTGAATCGGGAATTGGCATCCGTTTCTCTCCGTCCGGTTAGGTATCTGTGCTAAGTTAATTTGAAAACCAAAAATCAGGTAACAAAAATCGAGTACTTTTTTTGCCGCATCATTAGCTGATTTTTGTTACCACATATCATCTTAAATATGTTTTTAAGAGAAACGAATGTGCTGCAAATGACATATATCGATTACCTGATGGAAATATCGATTACTGTTAGCTGAATGGTGAGCATTGATAAAAGTAAGTACATGTAAATTGCATATTGCTTCACAATTGTTAAAACTTTACGGATTGAGCTTTTATTTCTTCGAACGTCTGCAATGCTCAGCGGTATGGAGGTCTCTCTTCAGATTCCAACAGTAGTCAGCTAGTATAACTGCATCCCAGTTACCCTGATATCTGGTTTTTCACCTGATGGAATCTCTTCCTCTGCTTATTGGACCCATGTTCTCAGGAAATCGGTTCATATGTGAAAATATGTGAAAATATATGAAAATATGAAAAAGTATGTGAAAATAGGTGAAAATAGGTGAAAATAGGTAAAAATATGTGAAAATAGGTGAAAATATGTGAAAATATGTGAAAATAGGAAAAAAATATGTGAAAATAGGTAAAAATATGTGAAAATATGTGAAAATATGTGAAAATATATGAAAATATGAAAAAGTATGTGAAAATAGGTGAAAATATGTGAAAATATGTGAAAATATGAAAAAGTATGTGAAAATAGGTGAAAATATGTGAAAATATATGAAAATATGAAAAAGTATGTGAAAATAGGTAAAAATATGTGAAAATAGGTGAAAATATGTGAAAATATGTGAAAATATCTGAAAATAGGGGAAAATAGTTAAAAATATGTGAAAATATGTGAAAATATGTGAAAATAGGGGAAAATATGTGAAAATAGGGGAAAATATGTGAAAATATATGAAAATATTTGAAAATAGGGGAAAATAGTTAAAAATATGTGAAAATAGGTAAAAATATGTGAAAATAGGTGAAAACATGTGAAAATAGGTAAAAATAGGGGAAAATAGGTAAAAATATTTGAAAATAGGTGGAAATAGGTGAAAATATGTAAAAATAGGTGAAAATAGGTGAAAATAGGTAAAAATAGGTGAAAATAGGTGAAAATATTTGAAAATAGGTAAAAATATGTGAAAATATGTAAAAATAGGTAAAAATATGTGAAAATAGGGGAAAATAGGTTAAAATAGGTTAAAATAGGTGAAAATTGGTGAAAATAGGTGAAAATATGTGAAAATATCTGAAAATAGGTAAAAATAGGTGAAAATATGTGAAAATAGGTAAACATATGTGAAAATAGGTGAAAATACGTAAAAATATGTGAAAATAGGTGAAAATAGGTTAAAATATGTGAAAATAGGGAAAAATAGGTGAAAATATATTAAAATAAGTAAAAATAGGTGAAAATATGTGAAAATAGGTAAAAATAGGTGAAAATAGGTGAAAATAGGTAGTGCACTTCGATGCTCATGTTGCAGCCCAGATTTCTGAAAGTAGTCCGCATATTGTTGACAAGTTCTGCGTAGTTTCTAGCCTTATTGTTACAAGAAAGTTCTTCACTATCAGAACAAATGATTCCCCTCTTTTCCAGTTTCGTTCATTGAGCTTTCAAACTCTAAATCTCTGATGTCTTGTCATTAAAATA
>NC_136523.1:4735000-4737500 GCF_053919585.1 Euprymna scolopes
TAATGGGAGATAACTAAATATAATTATGAAGGTAAATTATCTCCCTTGAATGGAGAAAATAAACAAACGCATTAAAAAAAATCTATTATATTAATGTAAAAAATGGTTAATTAAAACTAACTAAATGTCAATAATAGAAATCGCAAGGCTCGTCTAAGCTCCAATCTATTGCCCCCCCCCATTCGCCAAACTTTCACGAGAAATACTCGTTTAGCTGGAAACACTATCAATAATCCCCCCTACTCTTTATCTGTGCCTAAACCTAAGCGTAGATTCCATGAACAAAGCTTCTTTCTTAGAACTGCACCACTGTGGAACTGTCTTCCATTTGCCTGCTTTCCAGCTGACTACAATATGGTTGTCTTCAAGTCTAACGGAAACAAGTTCTTAATGAGCCGTTCCATATAAGTTAACAAATTTACCGAATTTCCGTAACTAACGATTACTATATTGTCCAATTGACTACCGTACACTCTTTAACCTTTATTCTCGACTGGCCTCTGGGACTTGATAAGTAGTGATGCCTATGCAAAAAAAAAAAAAAAAAAAAAAAATCTGGTTAAACATAGAAATATACATAATAAAAATATTTATTCAAAATTCAACTAATAATTATCGTACGCAAATCAGAGGATTTGATAATTAGTTTCGTATAAAATAAGCATAAAAATTCTAGATTTGACTGTTATCCATATTATATTAGTAAATAAATATAGCCCAATTATAAATAATAAATTTGTAAATTATTAAATAACACCCGACAGTATCCTGTACCTCTATAAGGCCACTATTCGCCCATGTATGGAGTATTGCTGTCATATTTGGGCTGGTGCCGGCTACTAGCAAGACCGTCTTAAAAGACAAGATATATATATATATATAACGAAGGCCACGCTACTAGTCTCTCGCTCCTTGACAGGGTTCAAAAGAGAGTCGCAAATCTGATAGGCCTTAAACTGGCATCTAAACTTCAGCCTCTGTCCCATCGTCGAAACGTTGCATCCCTCTGCCTGTTCTACAAGTATTATAATGGCGAATGCTCTGAAGAACTGCAAGCACTTGTGCCCCCACGACGTGAACACCCTCGACAGACCCGACAAGCTGCAAAATCCCACCCCCACACTGTAGAGATCCCTAGATGTAAAATATCTTTCTACTCCAGTAGTTTCTTCCCCAGAACTGCTAGACTTTGGAATTCCATTCCAGGTCACTGCTTCCCCAACTGTACTGACATGCATAAGTTCAAGTGTAACGTGAACCAACATCTCGCTGCCCTAATCCCTACATAGTCCCCCAGTAGATGTTTCCCCTGATAGCAGCCCCCTACACCAAAGTGGCAATGTGCCTTGTTTGGGGTGAAAATGTAATAAAAAAAAAAAAAAAATTTTATGATGATAATAACAATATGATTACAGTTTATAAATACATTATGCGTTGGTGACGATACATTAAAATTCAAAGATGGCGTAACAAAAAAGATTTTCGGATTCTTTAATTATGCCCATCATCCTTTATTTTCTTTGGAAATTGATGAGTTCCTTTTCTACTGATGAGTTAAGGGCGAAATAAATAATAATAATAAAAAAAGATGACATAATAATTACATGAATGATTCTGCGCTACAAAACAGGTGCTGTCAAAAAAATGAACATTACAAAATACTTAAAAGCACAAATGATAAGATGGTCAACAAAAATTTGGAATATAGACTTTTGTCATTTATTTGTATATTGCTCTGTAGTTACATCGAGCTTAATAAATAAATAAAAGGTGAAATATAATTGAATAAACATATTTTCAATTGAAACAATATATATACACAATATATGTTTTCCCATAAATATAATATATATATATATATATATATATATATATATATATATATATATATATATTTTTTTTGTATAATATATACAGGAATTTACATCGGTAGTCGGTACCGGCGGTTTCAAGCCCGGTAGTTGAGGACTGCTCTTAATGTCCGCCTCAGGCTCTCTTCAGCCGACTCTCATCTGAAGAGAGCCTGAGGCAGACATTAAGAGCAGTCCTCAACTACCGGGCTTGAAACCGCCGGTACCGACTACCGATGTAAATTCCTGTATATATTATACAAAAAATATATTGCTCTTATTTCGAGAAAGGTTTTTTTCCCTAATAATAGAGCACTGTATGGGATTTCTTTTTCTACATATAAGTACAAGTATATATATATATATATATATATATATATATATATATATATATATATATATAAAATGGGTTAATAAATTCCAACGAAAGAAAGTTACGATATATATATATATCGTAACGAAAGAAAGTTACGATATATATATATATATATATCGTAACGAAAGAAAGTTACGATATATATATATATATATATATATATATATATATCGTAACTTATGAAAACATATATGGCAATTAAGCTACATAGGATATTTCGCGTTTAATTCTCGTGAGAATTCGTTAGCCTGGCGAATTCTCACGAGAATAAAAC
>NC_136523.1:4742500-4755000 GCF_053919585.1 Euprymna scolopes
CGGATGTTTAACTTGATCAAATAAAACTCATGTGTTTAAACGATGGATACTTGTTGCGGTTTCAACTGTTTTATTCAGAGAGTTTTCTCTTTGAGACGGAGACAACGTGAATTACTTCTTACTTAATTTACTTACTTAGCCTTAAAAAAAAGTCGAAGAACCGACAGAGTCTCGAGGAAATATTCACTTAGATTTTTATAGTGTCTGCTACGTCTTGTGTATCTGCTCCCTCGAGTCGAACTAACTAGAAACTCCCCAATGCTCTGAATACATGTGATCTTTATGTAATAATTCGAAACCTTCATTTCTAGTGCTTTCACTACTCGTCCTGGCCCTCACTTCAATAACGCCAGCTGCAGGTCTATTTCTGTTTGCCACTAGGTTACTCTGAGATGTACTCTGTAATTCTAACTGAAATGCATACTAGTTAATACAATCTCTATTTACTGTTATAGGGTCCTAATATATAGCAATAATAGTTGAAAATGTGTCGGCTCGTAGAAGCATCTTGAAAGAAAATGAAAAATTTCAAATAGAAAAACAAACTGTTTTAAAAACGCGCTAAATATTCACATTAAATGTCCCCAAACGCTTCTATCCTCCCAGAAAGTATCTCACTCTCGGCTCGATCCTTTACTTGTCTAAAAATCTTCGACAGAGTTTGTTTTTTTTGATCTGTGAATGCCATCTCGTTCGCTTGTGATTTTGTTGTTGATTTTGAAGAAAAGAAAGAAGCTGTTTTTCATGTGAAAAATAAACATCATTTTGAGAAAAAGAACATAAAATAACCCGACTCGTGTGTGTGTGTGTGTGTGTGCGTGTGTGTGCGTGTGTGTATGTGTGTGTGTTTTCTTTCTAACTCATAATAAATCATGTGATTGAAATAGGAATTCGTTGCCTAAATACATATCACATGGAAAACAATAGAGACTTGTTAACGTTCAAAGGTTTTATTCAGTTTTTTGAAGATGAGGTTACATAAATTATTTCTTACTTAATTTACTGACGTAGAAATGGTCGACGAACGGACAGAGTATCAAAAAAATATTTACTTAGATTTCTATATCATCTGGCATGTCTTATCTGTCGGCTTCCATGACTCAAACTGCCTAGAACTCTATTGTGTACCCCAGATTTAATTAATTAATTAATTTATTTTTTACTCACGTTCACCCTTACAAGGCATACGATTTGGAACCATGCATAAGAAAGAGCAAATCGGTTGGCCTCAACATGCACCTTGGAAAAACCAAGTTGATGTTGAACCAGCACGCTGCCAAGTCGCCAATAATTGTTGATGAAAACACCATTGAGGAAGTTGAAAGCTATATCTACTTGGACAAGAAAATTACGAAAGATGGTGATCTCATCCTTGGGATAAAAAAGAGAATAGCATTGGGATGGGCAGCTTTTGGAAGAGTGAATAATATCAGAAGCAGAAAAGCAAGTATAGCAATCAAAAGAAAGATCTTCAATGCATATATACTACCTGTAGTGAAACGTGGGCCATTAGGTCTCTCCAAAGTGAAATCTTCGCAGTGGCACAAAGGAAGATGGAGAAGATAATGTTCGGCATCACTCTACAAGACAGAAAGACAAACATCTGGATCCGCCAACAAAAAGGAATTATTTACATCAATACTGCCATCAAAACATCCAAACACAGATGGATAGGGCACCTAATCAGACAACATACCAACAGATGGTCCATCAGGACAACGGAATGGACACCTCATGAACATAAAAGGCCAAAAGGAAAACCAAGAATGAGGTGGAGGGACAACCTCATACAACACATGGGTCCCACATGATAGCGGATAGCTCAGGGCAGAGATAGATGGCTAAAGTCCAGGGAAGGGTTCCTCATTGAGTGATAAAACCCTTATTGATTGATTGATTGATTGATTGATAGGAAAGATTAACAAGATGTTGGTTTGTGGCACTATTTCCTTGTGCCACTGTTTCTAACACACTCTGCAGCATGGACGGGTGGCAAATTGTCCATGAGCGTAGAGATACAAAGAAATCCCTTCCCATAATTCCCTTGCTATCTTTCTCTCTCTTTCCTGCACGACCACCATGATGTGAGGACGCATATTCTGTCTCTCCGTACATGGGAGGGGGAGACCCCCTCCCTCAACACTAGTTAGGGTAGGTTAGTTAGCTTCGAAAAGCCTATTATCCAGTTTTAATTGTAAAAATTAATTGTAATATGCATTGTAATATATATTTTGTAAAATAAAATAGTTAGTTATACCTTATGTATATTGCAATTGTGTCGCGTGTCATTTTTCTTGTGTCTGCCATGAATGCCTTCATAAATGTCTGAAGCCGAAAGGCGGCCCTGAGGACAAAGAGATGAAGATTCCCACCAGAATGCCACCAGGGTGAAGAGATCATCTTGAGAAAAGAAAGGAGCCACACCCAGATCCAACATCTCAGGTATGATTTTCTTCTTACTACACAGACCCTAATGACTGGCCCATCTTCATATCTTCATGAGACCGCTTTAAGACATTTACTATAACACGTCTGTCGGTCACACCTCAGTGACCGGCTGATTGTGGTATAGGTTTACCTTGAATTTAAACTTCTGTATATAATTACAGTCAGGGAAGCAGGTGGCTGGAAGGGGATTCCAAAGTCTAGCTCTTCGAAGGAAGAACCTATTAGAGTAAAAATCTTTCTGGTATTTCGAGACCTCAACAGTGAAGGGGTGTGATTTTGTTGATAAGCGGGTTTGTCGGGAATATGTTCGTCGAGGGGGTACAAGTGCAACGAGTTCATCAGAGCACATTCCATTAAAATACTTATAAAACACGCATAAGGATGCAACATTGCGGTGATGGGACAGGGTTTGGAGCTTAGTTGACAAAGTGGGATATATTAGATTGAAAACTATTTTTTGACCCTATCCAAGAGGGAGACACTAGAGGTAGATGCACCAGTCCATATGTGGCAACAATACTCCATACATGGGCGAATATTTCTCTTTAATATCATTCAACACCTGACTTCTAGCTTCGTTTTGCCTACTCATATTAGCTACATTGGGTCTACTTCGGTTTCAGGTTATAGCAACATGTACTCTATGTAATCCTCGTCGAAATTCATACTAGTTAACATAATCTCTATTTACTGGCGTAGGGTACCAATATATAACATAACGTCACGCTTCTTTTTAGATAATTGAATGAAAATCTCTCATCTCATCTCCGTCGTTTTTCAGGATGCTTCAATATTGAAGTTTCGGTTGCGCATTGCATAAAAGCATGGGGCGCTGCTCCACATGCAGTTTCACAGTTCTCTGCTTGTGTGCTTTCCCATTGCCAATTTTATTTGATCACCTGCAAAGCAATGTTGTTCTCAGATTCACAACATAAGTTTGTCGGGGAGCGCAACTGGAACTACTGTTACCCATGGAATGACAGGATTGATTATCGAGTTTTACTCCTCTAGATCAGCCGTGTTCTCTTTATGCCTAACCATAATAACAGAGTAACTTCTAGAAGGATGTAGCTCTTCACCATGCATTGGTGGTCATTCGCTATGGAGAGGCTACGTATTGCACTTCACATAACGCTGGGATGCATGGAAACCAGTCTAGGGCGCCTGATAGCCACTCGGAAAGGTACTACTCCTCTGCATAATATTCTTAACCCTGTGGAAAATGGCGCCACTACAACAGGGGCAGCCATTTGCAAAAATAAGAAGACAAAGAATAGAAAATTAATCTGATGAGAAAATGAATGTAATTAACACTAGATCTAGAATTATTTTTTCAAATTTAAGTATTTAGCAAACTGTGTATAAAGTAGACATTTTATCCCTTTTAAGACAAGCAAAAGTTGTAGACCGTTGACTTAAAACGAGTGTTTTGTGCTAATTTGATAGTTGAATACGATTACATTTGTGCTCATTGTTGCATTAAATACTAATCCCTATTAATCTCTAACTGTATGGAACGAATATCATAACATTAATTTGCTGCACCTAAACATAACAAAGATCCATACAAAATTTCTACAAAATCGGCCAAGGATTTTCTGTGAAAAAGTGGAACGGGCAGACACACAAACCTAGAGAAATATAATATAGATTTTGTAAAAGCTATTTCAAAAGATAATTTAAGTATTGCATGATTTGTTTTTATTTTGATAGTCATCGGTGCCTCAAAAGTTTGTCCCCACCTTAATATCTGTTTAAAATATTTTCGTAAAAAAAACTGAATCATCTTAAATATAAATCTCACCTGTCTGTTTAAATATATGTATGTATGTATGTATGTATGTATGTATGTATGTGTGTATGTATGTATGTATGTGTGTATGTATGTATGTATGTGTGTATGTATGTATGCCTAAAACTTTTGACATATGCGATGGATTTTCACGGAATTGGTATCGTTTTGAAGCACGACCCTTCGGACAACAAATATCGAAAATTGGCTAAAAACATTGATTGTTTCACCCTCAGCTGGGCACTTTTCTACAAGGAGGGGTCGCTTTATTCGCCGATATTTTCGCAAGTCATCCCCTCTTTTCGATTGACTAGCCTTCATTTAAACCTTCGCCACTTCCGGTTTGGCGATGGATGCAACGGCAAAGACGTCACATTCCTTTTTTTTTTCACGTTCTTTTCCTCCTTCGTGTCTGCCTTCCTACTACCACTTTTTTTTTTTTTTTTGCTTAACACACACCTCCAACGCCGGACACCTGGGCTAGTAATAAAATATATTTGCAAGCTTAGTGGGGAAAAGTCGAATATACTAAGTCGAATCAAATAGAGATATGTCTGGACATAATGTTATTTTGGTATGGTTTGCGCGACTTAATTTAACTTATAAAGGCCCAGAGGCCACTCAAGGATAAGGGTTAATGGGTATCCATTAGTCGATGTGATTATAGCATAGTACACATAAGTAGTGGGAATCTTGTAAATTGGATTACTTGGGGGGGGCGGTTCATCAAAAATCTGTTTACATTAGACTTGAAAATAATCAGATTGTAGTCAGCTGGAAAGCAATCGGAAGAGAGTTCCACAGGCGTGCAGTTCTAATAAAGAAGCTTTGTTCGTGGAATCTACATTTAGGTCTAAGCACAGACAAGGGGTGTGGGAAATTATTGATAGTGGTTTTGGCCAGACGAGTGTTTTCCGTTAAAGTTTAGCGAATGGGGAACCATAGATTGTAGCTCAGATGAGCACTGCCCATGAAACTAACGATGTGGGAAAGAGGTTGCATGGAAGAGAAAAGCCCCCCCCCCCACTAAGATACGAAGTCTATTTTGAACTCTGTCAATGGAGAGTAGAAAACGCATTGTGGATGCGTTATTGGCAGCTCCCGTTACTCTCGCTTCTCCTTATTTGTCCCTCAGTCTTCATCTTTTAATGAGTGATTTTTCTGACAAAAGGAGAAAAAAAAGCTGTTTTCTAGGTTGGCAGTATTTTCCGCGAACAGTTAGCAGAGATGGCGGAAATTTTCTGTTTCTATGTCTATCCTTGTAGCTATGTCACTAGTAAGGATGCTGGAGGTAAACGTTTTATCTGGTCTGACGTAATCCACCTGATAGTCAGGGACCCGAACCTTGGATTAACCACTAAGGAGGCTGTCCTATCAGCAGGTGCAAAGTACTGGGGCTGCTGTATTGCCATTTGGTGAATGGATTCTGGACCATGCTGTAGCTTCTGGTGAGGCCTCTCGATGCCATATTAGTGGGTAATTGTTACGGCTTTACCTTATCATGTTCTACAAAAAGAAAAAAAACATCTTCATTTCTTTTTCTCTCTTAGTTTCCCCTCTCTGTCCTGCTCTAATGAAATCTGACTACCTAGTCCACAAATTCCAAAATTCCATCATGACAAGTTTCAAGAAAAAAATACACGATTAAACCTGGTTCTCCAACTTCCAACATAGACCCCCACTACCATGTCTTCTTCTCCAACATCAGGGGTCTACGTTCTAACCTTCCAGAGGTTGAAACCCAATTACAGGAGACTAAACCAGACCTTTATTTTTAAGTGAAACTGGCATTGGACAAGCTATTTCTCTAGAAGAAGAGTTCGCAATTAAAGGATACTCTAACATAACTTCTAAATCGGACCCCCAAGATCGCCATGGGCATGGAATATGTGCTTATATTAAAGATGGCTTTCCATGTGGTAGGGACATCTCCAGAGAAGATCCTAACTTACCCTATATGTGCTTCCAGGTTGCATTAGTTAACAATACTGCATTTATATTTACCCTCTATCGCCCCCACAACAGCAGAGTTACTATCTTTAAAAGCATATCTGAGAAAATTGACCAAGTCCTATCTGCTTATCCTTCAGCTAACATTCACGTATGTGGAGACTTCAATGTTTACAACGTGGAATGGTTGACCCACTCAAACAAGACCTATGATGAGGGGAGGTTCTGTCATGATTTCTCCATTGCTTATGACCTCACTCAGATTGTTCACGAACCACCCATGTGCCCAACAATGACGGGCAGTATGCGAGTCTACTAGACCTTTTTCTCACAACTTACCCTGAACTATGTTCAGTTTCTGTTCTGTCTCCTCTTGGATCTTCCGACCACTCTGTTGTATCAATTAAGATAAAAATGAAATGTAATAAGTCCCCAGACGTACCTCTCCATCGTACAGTATATCGATACATTAAGGCTTACTGGGATAGCTTCCGTACGTTTATATTGGATCTACCTCTGCGTTCCATGTTTAAAAAGGATGTGTCCTCTATAGTATCAGACCTGACGGAAGGGTTAATTGTAGGTATAGACCGTTTCATACCCTCGAAAAAGTTCCAGCAAAAACCTAACAGCCAGCCATGGTTCTCTCCAGAATGTGCTGCTGCCATTGTGCACAGAAATCACTTTTTCCACTGCTTCCAACATAATAGATGTATGGAAACTAAAGCCGCTTTTAGGACTGCAAGCAACCATTGTAAGAAAGTAATAAAGAATGCAATAGAGTTGTATGCTCAGTCCGTCAAGTCTAAAGTAGCCGAGCAGTGGCTTGGTTCCCACCAGTTTTGGCAAATAGCAAACAGAATCCTGAACAGAAGCGTGTGCTCTATCCCAACTATCATCAATGGACCTGAGGTAATCTCGTCAGCATCAGACAAAGCCAAACTCTTTGCCAAGACATTTGCAGCTAATTCTACCCTTTGTGACCAAGGCCGCCAACCCCCAATATTTCCTCCTGTATCAGAAAACACGCTATGTGATATACATATATCTGTACGTGATGTTGCCAAGCTAATCAAAAACCTTGATTCCAGTAAAGCAACAGGCCCTGACAGTATTCCAATTATAGTACTCAAAAAACTTTAACCAGAATTAGCGCCGATACTTACAAAACTATTTAAACATTGTCTTAAGGAGAATATCTTCCATCACCCTGGAAAATGTCATCAGTATACCCCGTATTTAAGAATTCAGGTGATCGCTCATCCCCCTCTCAGTACAGGCCAATAAATCTCCTGTGCGTCATGATTAAGTTGCTGGAATCTGTGTTAAATACAGAAGTAATCAACCATCTCAACAAAAATAACCTTCTTAGTGGCACTCAATATTGTTTCCGTTCTGCTAGATCTACAGCAGATGTGCTTACAGTTATATCTGATATGATTAGCGAATCTCTCGATGGAGGCAACCTTTCTAGGGCAATTGCTCTTGACATATCTAAGGCCTTTGATAGGGTATGGCATAAAGTTTACTTCACAAGATCTCTAGCTATTGTATAGCTGGAAATGTCTTCTCAATTATTAAATCATTTCTTTCTGATACGTTCATAAGAGTAGTAGTTGAGGGGCAAAAATCAGAAGCTCACAGTATTAATTCTGGAGTCCCTCAGGGGTCCATCCTGGGCCCAACTCTATTCCTGATCTACATTAATGATCTTCCAAATCACATCCTTACATCATTTGTAAACATTTATGCTGATGACACTACCATTTATGGTAGCACATCTAAGACAGTAAACGACCGAGTTCTTTCTGATTCTCTCTCCTCTTATCTTGAGCATGTGGTACAATGAGGAAAGGAGTGGTTGGTTACTTTTAATGCATCTAAAACCAAGCTTCTCTCTTTACATCATCAACACTCTGATCCACATCTGGCATCAATTGAAATGAATGGCTCTCGTCTTGGGGAGGCCTCAAGTTTTGACAAGCTTCTGGGTTTGACCGTTACTCCTGATCTTAAATGGAACACATACATCAAATCTGTTGCCAAGACCACTGTAAAAGTGGTGGGATCTTTCTATCGATCCAGTAGATATATCACTGCTGATGCAAGGATGGAATACTGTTGCCACATGTGGGCAGGAGCTGCTAGAAAGGACTTGTACTGCCTTGATAGAGTTCAAAATAGACTTTGTAACCTCGTAGGAGATGTCCTTTTTTCTTCCCTACAACCTCTATCTCACAGAAGAGATGTTGCGAGTTTGTCTCTGATGTATCGTTATTTTCATGGAAAGTGTTCGACTGAGCTTCAGTCTATGGTCCCCCCTCGCCAAACTTTCACAAGAAACACTCGTCTAGCTGAAAACACTATCAATAACTCCTCCCACTCTTTATCTGTGCCTAAACCTAAACGTAGATTCCATGAACAAAGCTTCTTTCTTAGAACTGCACGCCTGTGGAATTGTCTTCTGTTTTCCTGTTTTCCGGCTGATTACAATATGGTTGGTTTTCAAGTATAACGTAAACAAGTTCTTGATGAGCCGTTCCATATAAGTTAACAAATATACCGAATTGATAACTATATTGTCCAATTTCTACTGTATACTCTTTAACAATTATTCTCGAGTGGCCTCTTGGCCTTGATAATGTGGTGATGCCTGTGTAAAAAAAAAAAAGGATAAGTTGCTTGTAGCAGCTCTTGCCCAGATGTGGCAACAGTACTCTATCGTTTGCCGTACCTGGCTTTTATATAGGAAGGGATTACATCAGGAGTGAGATATCTACTCGAGTGGTAAATGGATCTCACTGGATTTGAAATATGAGAACAATAATCTGAAAGAATCCAAATAACGCTAACAATCAAAAACGTAATATTAAATTTGTATTATTCAGATTATCCAAACTATGAATTCTTCTTCTGAAAACTGATGAAACATAAGTTTAAATTCCATTTCTGAATGTTGTTTTTCCTTTTGTTCTTTTTCTAATTCTTTCTTCTTCCTAAAAAATGGAAGAGGTTCAAAAGTGTACGAGGGTCGTGCAATAAGTAATGCCCCTAACCTACTTCCAGTTTTCTGATCTAGCTGAAATTTTGCATGTGCAATGATTTATATATCTACGAGTTATGTGGCAAATTACAGCTCTGAACTAATTGTGGTTTCTGTTTTACAGGTGTTTGAACTGAGTCAGGTTGAAATGGAGCCTGTTGAATGTTGAGCAGTGATCCGGTTTTTGTATTTGAAAGCACGCACACCACAGGAGACTTTTGATAAAATAAAATAAAAACAACTTATGCTGATAATGCCCCATCATATGACCTTGTAAAACACTGGCATCGTGAATTCAAACATGGCCGGAAGTCTGTGAAAACAGCTCCCAGACCTGATCACCCCCCTTCTGCCGTTGATGAGGCATCTGTCCGTCAAGTTGAGGCTGTCATTTTGGAAGATTGGTGCATTACTATTCGCCAAATAGCCCAAGATCTCAAGATTAGTGCAGTGTCTGTGGAAATTATCATTCATGACCATTTGCATATGCATAAGGTGTCTGCCAGATGGATTCCCAGGTTGCTCACACCATTCCAGAAGTGAGAACACGTCGAGTGCTCGAGGATGAATTTGGAGATGTGCCAAGAAGATGAGTCAAAGTTTTTCAAAAGGCTGATTACATAGGATGAAACCTGGATCCATCACTATGATCCAGAGACTAAAGCTCAGTCAATGCAGTGGAAGCACTTGGACTCACCACCTCCAAAGAAGACAAGGGTGCATCCCTCCACTGGCAAGGGCATGCTCAGTCTTCTGGGACCAGGACGGAGTAGTGATGACAGATTTCCTGGCAAAGGGTACCACAATTACAGGAGCCTATTATGCTTCACTTTTGAGGAAATTAAAAGAAGCTATCAAAATCAAGAGGCGGGGCAAGATCAGTAAAGGTACCCTCCTCCTGCAGGACAATGCTCCAGTCCACAACTCGCATGTCGCCAGATCAGAAGCACGGGTGTGTGGTTATGAAATCTACCCCCATCCTCCCTACTCTCCTGACCTTGCACCCTCTGACTTTCACCTTTTCCCAGCCATGAAGTTGTTTTTGAAAGGAAAGCGTTTTCCAAATGATGTAGCCTTGATTTTTGAAGTCACGTCGTGGTTGGAGGACCAACGTAGGGGTGTTCTACAAAAACGGTCTCCAGAGCTGCATCAAACGATGGGAGAAATCCATAACTCTGGGTGGTTCCTATGTAGAGAAAGACTAATAACTGTGCCACGTTTTGTTGCTCTACTGCTATGGGAAGTTGGTAAGGGGCATTACTTATTGCACGCCCCTCGTATGTATATTAAAATATCCTTATCTTTATCAAACCGTCCTTCTATCTTTCTCTCCGATGTCCCCGTTTCCCCATTGCAAATTTTGCATTTATTATTATACTCGCAGGGGTACTTGCTTGGGTGTGTCATGGTGGTGTAGTAAGGAATCCCGGGGTGGGGATCAAAAAGTGTTAAAAACCAAAGGGCTGTAAAAAAGTAGTAGTAGGAGGGGACAACAGTTCGAAAACTTGCTTCTGAATTAGGCGTAACGTATACGACGATTTTCAACCACTTGAGAGAAATTGGAAAAGCTTGATAAATGAGTGCCTTACGAACGGAATGAAACCCCCCTTTCGTTGCAACAACAAGAATATCCCGTTTCTCGACAGGGTTGTGACTTTCAATGAAAAGTGTGTTCTTTACGACAACCGTAGACGCTCAGTTCAGTGATTAAACACCGAGGAAGTTCCATGACACTTTCCGATGCCAGAGTTGCATCAAAAGAAGGTCATGCTGACTGTGTGGTGGTCTGCGACAGGTCTGATTCACTAGTTTTTTGAATGCAGGCAAAACCATTACGGCAGAGAAGCACTGTCAGCAAGTATATGAAATGCATCAGAAACTTCAACAACACTCAACATTAGTCAACAGAAAAGACCCATTCCTCCTCCACGATAATGCCCGACCGCACGTTGCTAAACCGACCCTGTAGAAGTTGATGAACGAATTGGGCTGAGAAACTCTACCTTATCCGCCACACTCTCCAGACCTCTCCCCTACTGACTACCACTTTTTTAAGCATCTCGCCAAATTTTTATGTGTAAAATACTTCAAACAGCAATATCAAAAATGTCTTCAGCAACTTCATTGCCACCTTCTGGTTAGATTTTTTTTCCGTTACTGGCATAAATTCACTTGCTTTGCGTTAGCAAAACTGTGTTGATTCTGATAGTGCTTATTTCGATTAATAAAATTTTGTTTAAGGCGAGATATGTTCATCTGAATTTAAAAGTTAAAAACTGCAAGAATATTCTTGTCAAACTAATAGTAATGGTTTCAAAAGTAAAAAAAAAAATAAACGTGGGTGCCATCTGATAGAATCGAAATCAAAACATTTAACATCTCATCTTTAGTCGTTACCGTTTGAGCTAATAAGCGATTTTCGTGAAATATATTTGCACATATTGCAGTCAGTATGCGAACATTTAAGCAATATTTGCAACAGCTATAAAATAGTGGGTATTATGATATCGCGGTAAAATACGAGCAACAAGATAGAAATAAGGACAACAATAAACATAGAAGAAATATATGTATTATATGTACATATATGTATATATATATATATATATATATATATATATATATATATATATATATATATATATATGTGCGTGTGTATTAATTGTCTGTATTTTTGAGATGAGTTGTTTTCATTGATTGTGATTGTCGGACTGACTTCCTCATCTTGGTTGTTATTGTCACAACGTTTCGGCCGTTTTGCACTCCGGCCTTCGTCAGGTGAACGGTTTGTTAGGAGTCTCGAACCCAACCCTTTATTATTATTATGGGGGTACCGTGTTCGGACTCCAGCTAGGCTTTGGGACATAGTTGCTGATTCTCTGTTTTTCAATGTTACTTTTTCACTGCCTTCGTTCAGGATTGTCCTAGTGACATATGGCCGAGTGGTCCTAGACGTTGTATCAAAGTTTACAGTTATCCAAAGGTGCTGAGTTCAATCCTGAACGAAGGCAGTGAAAAAGTAACATTGAAAAACAGAGAATCAGCAACTATGTCCCAAAGCCTAGCTAGAGTCCGAACACGGTACCCCCGTAATAATAATAAAGGGTTGGGTTCGAGATTCCTAACAAACCGTTTACCTGACGAAGGCCGGAGTGCAAAACGGCCGAAACGTTGTGACAATAACAACCAAGATGAGGAAGTCAGTCCGACAATCACAATCAATGTGCGTGTATATATATATATATATATATATATATATATATATAT
>NC_136523.1:4757500-4815000 GCF_053919585.1 Euprymna scolopes
ACACACACACACACACACACACACGCACACACACGCACACACACACACACACGCACACACACACACACAAACACACACACACACACACGCACACACACACACACACACACACACACACACACACACACGCACATACATATATATAGTATGTGTGTGTATGTGTGTTTACACCTATTTTTTACAAAGAAAGGTATATAAATGCGCGTGTTCTATTTTAATGAACATAACCATTGAAAGCAGTAGCAATTGCTGGGAAAATATTACCAGAAAGAACAGTCGGAAATAAGACATACACTATCCAATATTATTCTGCGATTCCTACAGCTGCGTACCGAGAAAACGGAGCTATTAACACTGACATAGTGATATGGGGAAAGAAGTAGAAAGAAGTAACCTTAGTAGAAGTTACTGTCTCCCAATGATGCTGATTTACTCTGCGAACCAAGTGCAAGAGAGATACAAACAACTGCACTTAAGAGACGGTTTGAATTGTAAAGTCTCTCGGTTGGAATGTATGAGACAGCAGGTGAATATCCCACATCCGGTAGGATGTTCCACTTCTTGCTAGAACCAAATTATAAGAACTTAAAAAAAAATTGAATGGGGTGATTGTGGCTTAGTGGTTAATGCCGCAGGTCGAAAACTTGCGCGTTCCAGGTTCGAATGTTGTCCGTTCCACAGAAACGCTTTTATTAACCCACATCCTTGGTTCTAACATCCTCAACAAAAGATAAATAAAATTTCTAGAGGGATATATACATGATTTAAAAAAAATATATGCTTAGATATTAAAACGCACGTAAAGAGGATAAAAATTGTTTAAAATCTAAATAGACAATTCAGAAATAAGCAAAAAAAAGCTATTTTTACTGCGTTGTTTAAAAAAATATCCATTAGTTTTTTTTTTTATGTATAAATGCTTTTTGGAATTGCGTACATTCATTTGGAGATGCATTTTCTAACTTACACAGAGCTAAACACACACACACACAGCCAAACACACACACACACAGCCAAACACACACACGCACATACACACACACGCACATACACATACATGCACATACACACACGTATGCATATGTACATACCTGCATACATAAAGGCTTCCTTCAGTCTTGACAGACTATGGATACCCACGGTAAGGGTGTCTGCACGTGAAATTTTTTTTGTGGCAAGAGTTGCACAATCTTCAACACCTCTCCTGAGTCGACATTGTTGAATACCAATGGCAAGTGGAGGTTCAGGACGACTGCAAGACGAGGTTCAGGATGCTGAGATAAGCAGAAATCACATGCAGCGTCTAGAATTCCCAAATGGTCACCCATCTGGTACTAGCCAGGCTTAACCTTGCTTAACTTCGGTGATCTGATGTCTGAACAAGGTTGATTAAATCTGGATGAGAAATGTGTTCTTTGTGCACAACCATGTGCCTTCTCAGTCCAGATGTAAGGCTGCATACCTTACCAGATGTAGATCTAGATGCATACCTTGCCAGATGTAGATCTAGATGCATACCTTACCAGATGTAGATCTAGATGCATACCTTGCCAGATGTAGATCTAGATGCATACCTTGCCAGATGTAGATCTAGATGCATACCTTACCAGATGTAGATCTAGATGCATACCTTGCCAGATGTAGATCTAGATGCATACTTTACCAGATGTAGATCTAGATGCATACCTTACCAGATGTAGATCTAGATGCATACCTTGCCAGATGTAGATCTAGATGCATACCTTGCCAGATGTAGATCTAGATGCATACCTTGCCAGATGTAGATCTAGATGCATACCTTACCAGATGTAGATCTAGATGCATACCTTACCAGATGTAGATCTAGATGCATACCTTGCCAGATGTAGATCTAGATGCATACCTTACCAGATGTAGATCTAGATGCATACATTACTGCATATCACACACATACTGTGCTATGAAGTCATTGTGGAACACTGAATGACGATGGTCTGTTATTGTAAGACTTCAGGTGGCACACATACCCTGCCTTTGAAAGAAGGACGCAACTATACATTTCACAGATCCAATTTGCATGGTTGCTTGGCAAAAATTCCAGACCTCCCTTCCAAAGTGCCCATTTCAGCTTTGCACGCTCCATCCTCTTAACCTGTAGACCTGTAGAGAACCACTGCCATTTTTTACCAATTTCCGTCAAGTTCCATGACCAGCCGCAGTTTCTTCCCCGGTATCGGTATCAATATCTGTATCCCTCAAAAGGCTTGTAGCACTTTCTGGGCTTATGTTGTGGATGCTTACCACTTGCAAGTTCTCCATAGAAGAGTCGCTTCGGGAGACGATCATCACTCATACGTACATTGCGATCTGCCCAGCGCAACTGCGCAGTGATAACCATGATTTCAAGACTCAGGCACCATGCTTTTTGTGTCCTGTATGTGTATTTGCCAATTGATATTCAAAATTCTTCTTAGACACTTGACATGGAAATGTTCTAGAACCTTAATGTGTCTCTGGTGGGTCGACCATGTTTCTGCAACATATAGAGGCACTGTGACATCACGCGTCATATACACATCCGCTTTGGTCTTAATGGTGAGTCCACGATCACTCTACAGCCTCTTATCCAGTTTCCCAAACGTAACAGAAGCCTTTTGAATGCGGGCGTATATATCGGTATCCAAAGAGCCATCCCTGGATAATACACTTCCTAGGTAGACAAAGACATCCACCACTTCAAGCCTAGTACCATTAACCAAGATGTTTGGTTTAATGTACTCGTCTCTAGGAGGAGGCGTAAACATCACCTTAGTTTTCTTCAAGCTGATTTTGAGCCCGAATGCATCATAGTCATTGATCCAGTCTTGTGGAATGGTTTCACTCCACTACTGCACAATGAGGTTAAAAGTCGCCCGGCGCACATTTTTACACCAGTTTTCACGATCTCCACGGTTATGTGTACTGTTGCTTTTCCAGTTTTGATTTGTGTCACAGCTTTATCCACTTCCTCCATTGTTGAAATGTTATCCATTGTGTGCTTTATTTCTAATTGGGACAAACCTTCAATCACAACCTCATCAACAATAGATGGATTGTAGAAGAGATCACGGAAGTGTTTCTGCCAGCGGTTCAAAATTTTAGAACGGTCTCTGATGAGTGACATATCTTTTGACTTGAAACGGAACTAACAAGAATGAAGAGGGGCCGAATACCTGATGAAAAAGTCCAAATATTGTTTTGGAATATTTTCTGTCAGAGATAGACTGTATTTCCGATGATATGTTTGCCCACCATATGTTTGTTATCTACCTTAGTTCTGTTTGCAAAATAGCCTTGTATCGCTTGTAGTCCTTTATAACAAATGTATTCATTTCTTGATGAAGAATCTTCTCATAATAACGATGTTTCTCTTGAAGTAGGTTAACTGGTTTCCTGATAATTTTCATAAAACCATTCTTTATATTTTTATTTTTTTGAATCCCAACACATCTGGACCAGCTGAATATACTTGTTCTTTATAATTTTCCCACGATTTTTTAAAAATTAAATTTTATTTTAAAAATTTAATTTCATTTATTTATTTATTTGTTTTTATCTTTATTTTTATTTTTGTTTAATAACATACATACATACACACACACATGCACACATACGCACACATATCATTAGTTATCAATTAAAAAACGAAGATGTATTTAATTAACACTCATAAGTTTTTATATATTTTAAAGTATGTCTTACACGTGTTTCCTTGAATAATGCAATGGCAATCAAAGATAAATGTATGTTCCTCAAAAACTTGGAAACCGCAATATATATATTTTCTCAGAAACTACTTCGTCAATGTGACTGAAATTTTGTATGGCCCTTTTTATAATATTGTGCAGCGAACTAAGGATCATTATATCCGTTTAATGTACGGTAATAAGGGTTAATAGGAATTAGTATTTAATGCAGTAAAATGAGCACATTATATTCAATCACCAATTTTGCATAAAGTGCTTCTGTTATTTTGTTCTGTAGTTCTCACATTCCAGTATTAATGCCGGTGTCCCTCAGGGGTCCATCCTGGGCCCAACTCTTTTCCTGATCTACATTAATGATCTTCCAAATCACATCCTTACATCATTTGTAGACATCTATGCTGACGACACTACCATTTATGGTAGCACATCTAAGACAGTAAACGACCAAGTTCTCTCCAATTCTCTCTCCTCTGATCTTGAGCACGTAGTACAATGGGGTAAAGAATGGCTGGTTACTTTTAATGCATCTAAAACCAAGCTTCTCTCTTTACATCATCAACATTCTGATCCACATCTGACATCAATTGAAATGAATGGCTCTCGTCTTCAGGAGGCCTCAAGTTTTGACAAGCTTCTTGGCTTGACCATTACTCCTGATCTTAAATGGAACACGTACATCAAATCTGTTGCCAAGGCCGCTGGAAAAATGGTGGGATCTTTCTATCGATCCGGTAGATATCTCACTGCTGATGCTATTCTCTATCTATATAAGAGCCAGGTACGTCCAAGGATGGAATACTGTTGCCACATCTGGGCAGGAGCTGCTAGAAAGGACTTGGCCTGCCTTGATAGAGTTCAAAATAGACTTCGTAGCCTCGTAGGAGATGTCCTTTTCTCTTCCTTGCAACCTTTATCTCACAGAAGAGATGTTGCGAGTTTGTCTCTGATGTATCGTTATTTTCATGGAAAGTGTTCGACTGAGCTTCAATCTATGGTCCCCCCTCTCAAAACTTTCACAAGAAACACTCGTCTAGCTGTAAACATTATCAATAATTCCCCCCCACTCTTTATCTGTGCCTAAACCTAAACGTAGATTCCATGAACAAAGCTTTTTTATAAGAACTGCACGCCTGTGGAATTGTCTTCCGTTTTCCTGCTTCCCGGCTGACTACAATATGGTTGTCTTCAAGTCTAACGTAAATAAGTTCTTGATGAGCCGTTCCATATAAGTTATCAAATTTAACAAATTTTCATTACTAATGATTATTATATTGTCCAATTTCTACTGTACACTCTTTAACCCTTATCCTTAAGTGGCCTCTTGGCCTTGATAATGAGTTGATACCTATGAAAAAAAAAGAAAAAGAAAACGTCCAATGTGAACAAGTTCTAATTGAATCGTCCCCCTAAGTAATCCAAGTTTCAAAATTCCCACTGTTTACTATGCTAAAATCACAATGACTAATGTATACCTATTAACCCTTATCCTCGAGTGGCCTCTGGGCCTTGATAAGTGGTGACACCCTTGTAAAAAAAAAAAAAAAAAAAAAACAGATGGACGAATTGCTGTTTTCTGTAACTATTCAATCTAACGCTTTCAGTTGGTAGGTTTTTGACCTTGAAGTAGTATTATTTAGATCCCTGCATGAAGTGGTTTCATGCCTTGTCTGGAGCGATTTCCATAATAAATTATTAATGGGCTATAGTGTTTGACCATTTACACAAACATAAATAAAACGAAAATGATTTAGAGAATAAATAGAAAGAGAAAGAAGGCGAGAGTGAGTGAAAGAGAGAGAGAGAGTGAGTGTGTATGTGAGAGAGAGAGAGAGAGAAAAGTTCGCGAGTGACTGGTACAGAGAGAACGAGCGTACGAGAAAGAGAGAGACAGAGAGAAAGAAAGAGAGAGAAAGAGAGAAAAGAAAGAGGGTGAGAGTGAGTGAGAGAGAAAGAAAGAAAGAAAGAGAGAGAGAGCGAGAGAAAGAGAGAAAAGAAAGAGGGAGAGAGTGAGTGAGAAAGAAAGAGAGAGTGAATGAGAGAGACAAAAAAAGAGAGTGAGCGAAAGAAAGGCAGACAGAGAGACAGAGAGCAAGAGAGGGGGAGAAAAAGGGTCCCAGTAAGTGTAAGCGAACAGAATCTATGTCAGTGCTTACTGGACGGTGTCGGAAGAAAACATTTCTTTCTGCAATAGAAGCCGATAAAAGCGAAACTGAACACGTTTCATATTCTTCGACACGATCAAGTTTCCATCGTTCACTGGGCGCGTCTCACAAAGCACATGGATTTTTTTTGGCAGATGTTTGGAGATGGTGGTCAGAGGAGATAGTACGATTGTGTGTGTGTGGGGGGGGGGGTCGTCACGTATCTCAACTAATACATTTAAATCTTTCAAATCGCGTGAGGCAGATCAACCAATAAAAAACATGTTTTTCGTAACCTTGAAATCGAGATGTCAAGAAACTGCCGAAGGCTCCATTGTTATATGTAAAACCTATGATTATTATGTTCGACATGTACCCACTTGGAGTTTTCAGATAGGCCATCATCAGTGATTGGAGTTTAACAATAAGTCTCTCCAAATTTCCAGTACACTCCATCTCTTTCGATAACATTTGCAAATGAATTTGCGTTATCATAACAGCCGCTTACCATTGAGTTCTCGTTGGCAATGACCATTAATCTTCACTAGAACTTGGTGGCAACAAGTTTCCTCTATGCACATCCAGCAGAGGTCTGGTTAGTGCTTTCTTTCTTTATTCCCCCTTCCCTCCAGGACTCTTGACGACTATTCTTTAATGGCAATAAACTTGACACACACTGCAATGCATATCTGCACACATACTTTATCATGGCAGCGTTTGTATTCCTTATAGGCTTTCTCGTAGATTTAACTTCTTTCCAGCACCAGATTTTTAATAACATACACGTGAGGTAGTAGATAGAATTTTTGCTTGTTTAAAGAGATGATGAAATATTATATTCCCAACAAGTATGCAATCAAAATGATGAAATAAATATTAAATAGCATAAATATGCAATTAAAATAATAAATTATTAAATAGCAGAACGTGTGCAATATGATTGTGGAATAGTGAACTAATAAACACAAACTAGTAAATAAAACGTTTAGTTGAGAAAAGGAGGAAATGAAAGGTCAGCCGGGATCAACTTACTGAACTAGAGGTTAGGGTTACTAGACTGCGATCATTAATAGAAACGAATAAGACGTCATATGGCTCAAAGAGAGAGTGAGAGGGAGAAAATTAGTTGCTTGGGAGTTTGCAGCTTGTGCACATGTAAAATTAAAATACACTGTTGAGATATGATTAGAAAGTTGTGGTCTGAAATGTTACCAAAGGCAAGGCAAATTACTCTTCCATGATTAAACGCTTTTAAAATTGGCACAAACCTGTTTTTATGCAGCACGTAGGGTCCCGTGCAGATAAAAAGAATAAAGAAAAAAATGTAAAAACATGGCCTCTTTTTCTCTTTATATACTTGAGGTATTGTCCCTTAAAATGCAAATGAGATGCTTCCGGTTTGAAACAAAAAGCCTGATGTATCAGAGACTGGGTTGATTTTGAATTTGGATCTTGGAGTTGCAAAATTTGTCAGCAGTGCGTCGTGTTTGCGAGTTGAGAGATTTGATAGCAGATGCGTCGAGTTTTGGAGTAGCGAGTTTTTGTCAGCAGTGTGTCGAATTTAATCCTGGAAATTGTTACTTGGAATTGCAGCATGGTTAACAATCTATCAGGGCAAAGAACACTTAACAGTTTTAACCACAAGAGTGATTATCGTTTTTTCTGTGTCTTCCTAAATATACTGGTCAGTTATGTGGAACGAAGATCAAATCGAGCAAACATCCGCTGTCTTTCGTAAATTTTTTCTTGACTTTTTTTTTTTTTGCAAGTATAAATAAGATGCTTTGATTTAAGAACGAGAAACCCTCAGTCTGGAAAAAGGAATCGATAATAATTGTGAATTTGTATACGCTTTCTAATAATTATGGCGAATTAGTTTTTTGTGTGTATAATTCAAGGTCCAAATGTAACATAGTGACAGACTGGAGTTTAAAGAAATCGTTCATGGTGAGTTGTATTGTAAAGTATACGGAGAAAACGTTTGATGATAGGCTAGTTTCGAACGGAAAAAAAATATAATTGAAAAGTACGAGTAAATAAAAACATTTTTGTAGCCAGCCATCTTAAAAAAAATTAGAGAAATAAAATAATTTACACATAGTTACTTCCCTTGGTTTATCCTTCCATAAATATACTTCGATAATTGAGTAAACTTCTAAACACACACACACACACACACACACACACACACACACACACACACACACACACACACACACATATATATATATTCTAGCAGATGTACCCGGTGTTACCCTGTATTAAACATAAAAATTTCTTTAACAGATGAAGTAAAAAACGGAATGAAATTGAGACATGTGCATGCAAGTATTATGTTTTTTTTTCTAAGCAGTTCAATTCTTGTAAGTAAAATAAAAAAAAAATCTCGAGTTGAGATCGAAACCAAAATCCAAAGACAATAATTCAAATACGATAACCATTAGGCCAGCTTGCCACAATATTTCAAAAGTGTTTTCAGACCTACTTATTCTTTACATAAGGAAGCTGTCACGTGGTGGACGCTGCAAGGGTGACCAGACTCACTGGTCACTGGAAAATACCGCTCGGATGCTCGGAATGCATTAAATGTGCACAACCCTAAGTCTGTGTGGCAGCACTGTTTACATTGGCTGGCTGTACGTCACTTCTATTTTCTGCTGAGTTCTCTTTTCACAATGTCTTGACGTCAGGGTGGATCTGAAATTAATTGCACCTTCAATTCGACAGGTAATCAACAAATAAAGAAAAACCAGTGGCCATTTTTCTTATAAACAAAAACAAAAAAATATTATTTACTGAAAGTTACAAAACCTTGATTGTCATAAGTTGTGACTAAATACAAATGATCTGGCGGCTTCCATTAGTAAAGTTATGCTTGTCTCTTCACAGTGTGGATTCAAGGACTTAGAATAGGGTGAAACTTAAGTTAGAGATTTCTCTCTAACTAGTGTAAAAATCTTAGGCGACTAGCAGAGTGTGTCTAAAGTTAAAGGTTTCTCTTGGACTGGTGTGAAAGCCCCAGGAAGCTAGCAGAGCGTGTCCTAAGTCTGGGGCGATTCTTTGACTGATGTGAAAGCCCAAGACAGCTAGCATAGTGTCTTTGAGGATATTTTTGCCTTTCATTATATTGAAAATTAGCTGGGCTTAACCCCGTCTCCAATTCCCAGAATTCCATTTCACAATTCTCAGAAAACCAATCTCAGGCAAGTTTTTTAAATTATTAGGCTCTGAAAGAAATCCCCTTTCTTCTTCCTTAATGAGCATCTCTGACTGCAACTCCCGGCAGGAGGGTTCATTGCCTTAACCCTCCATTTGGTTTCTACCTTTCACCATCACTCACGTGGGATGGTCCATCCGTCATTTGCATAACTAAGGGCTTTTTCGTAAGTGTCATTTCGTATGAGTAAAAAAAAAAAATAATTTGGTTTTCTTTTTGGAGTGATCAAATTCCCCGGACAATAATTGATAGACACTTGACTTGGTATCCACCATATTGTTTTTCCTTATCCAAAGAAACTCATAACATCTCACCCATATTTGGGGTGAACCAATAATAAATTTTGACCCACCAGAATTGAGTAAACTGCTTTTTTCTTAAGAGGGGTGGCCTATTCAAATGAACTTGTCAAATCGCGAAAAGGCTCCATTTCTGATATTTTTCAAATATCTTTATTTTTGAGCATCTGTTTTTTTTTTTGTTTTTTTTTTACGAAGTGGTCACCATTTATCAAGGCTCGGAAGCCACTCAGGGATAAGGGTTATTGCATATACAGTACGTTAGTGTGGGGGTTTAATAAAAAATGTCTACTTAAGGGGGCGGTTCATCAGGAATTTGTTTACGTTGGACTTGAAGACATCCAGGTTGTAGTCAGGTGGGAAGCAAGCAGACGGAGCAGTTCCACAGGCATGCAGTTCTAAGAAAGAAGCTTTGTTCATGGAATCTACGTTTTGATTTAGGCACAGATAAAGAGTGGGGAAAATTTTTGACAGTGGTTTCAGCTAGACGGGTGTTTTTCGTAAAAGATTTTCGAGAGGGGACTAGAGATTGGAGCTCAGACGAGCACCTGCGATGGAAATAACGATAAAACAAAGATAGGCTCGCAACGTCTCTTCTATGGGAGAGAGGTTGCAGGGAAGAAAGAAGGGCATCCCCCACTAAGCCACAAAGTCTATTTTGTACTCTATCAAGGCAGGATAGGCTGTTTTTAGCAGCTCCTGCCCAGATATGGCAACAGTATTCCATCCTTGGGCGTACTTGGCTTTTATATAGATAGAGAATTGCATCAGTAGTGAGATATCTTCTTGAGTGGTAGAAAGATCCCACCATCTTTCCAGTGACCATGGCAACAGACTTGATGTACGTGTTCCATTTCAGATCAGGAGTGAAAGTCAAATCCAGAAGCTTGTCAAAACATGGGGCCTCACCCAGACGAGAGCCATCCATTTCAATTGATGCCAGATGGGGATCAGGGCGTTGATGATGTAAAGATAGGAGCTTGGTTTTAGATGCATTAAAGGTAACCAGCCACCTCTTCCCCCACTGAACCACATGCTCAAGATCAGAGGAGAGAGAATCAGAGAGAACTTTGTCATTTACAGCCTTTGATGTGTTGCCGTAGATGGTTGTGTCATCAGCATAGATGTCAACGAAAGATTTAAGTATGTGTTTAGGGAGATTATTGATGTAGATTAGGAAAAGAGTTGGGCCCAGGATGGACCCCTGAGGGACTCCAGCATTAATACTGTGGGCCTCTGATTTCTGACCATCAACCACTACTCTTATGAGCCTATTGGAGAGAAATGATTTAATGATTGAGAAAACATTACCAGTGATACCGTAGCTGGAAATCTTGTGAAGTAGGCCTTTATGCCATACCTTGTCGAAGGCCTTTGATATGTCAAGAGCAATTGCCCTAGAAAGGAAGCCTTTGTCAAGAGATTCCTTAATCTTATGAGATATAACTGTTAGCACATCTGCAGATCTTGCAGAACGGAAACCATATTGGGTGTCACTAAAAAGGTTATTTCTGTTGAGGTGGTTGACTACTTCTTTATTTAATATGGATTCCAACAACTTACTCATGACACAGAGGAGACTTATTGGTCTGTACTGAGAGGGAGATGACTTTTCACCTGAATTCTTAAATACAGGGCATTCAGTTAGTGTTCTTTTTTTATGCCAACAGAAATTATGAAAGAAAACAAGTTTCTTCTTAATCAATATCCACAAATATGTGAGTGCGTTTTACATTTATATCATAACAATCTTTTCTAATAATGCTCTTTTTTTCATCATTATTGTCACCACTATCATCAACATCGTCACCGCCATCACCATCAGGTTTTGTTTCTAGAGTAATTGCTATTGACATATTAAAGGCCTTTTGATAGGGTATAGCATAAAGGTCTACTCCACAAAATCTCCAGCTACGGTATAGCTGGAAAGGTCTTCTCAGTTATTAAATCTCTCTGATAGGTTCATGCCTCGTATTTAAAAATTCAGATGATCGGTCAGTACAGACCAATAAGTCTCCTGTGTGTTGAGTAAGTTGCTGGAATCTGTATTAAATAGAGAAGTAGTCAACCACCTCAGCAAAATAACCTCCTTAGTGACATGCAATATGGTTTCCATTCTGCTAGATCAACAGCAAATATGCTAATGGTTATATTGCATAGGATTAGTGAATCTTTTGACAGAGGCTTCCTTTCCAAGGCAATTGCTCTAGACATATCAAAGGCCTTTAATAGAGTATGGCATAAAGATCTACTCCACAACATCTCCAGCTACGGTATAGCTGGAAATGTCTTTTCAATTATTAAATCATTTCTAGCTGATAGTTTCATAAGAGTAGTGGTTGATGGGCAGAAATCAGAAGCACACAGTATTATTGTTGGAGTTCCTCAGGGGTCCATCCTGGGCCCAACTCTCTTTCTGATCTACATCAATGATCTCCCAAATCACATCCTAAGATCATTCATAGACATTTATGCTGACAAACTACTATCTATGGCAACACTTCAAAGGGCATAAATGACCAAGTTCTCTCTGATTCTCTCTCCTCTGATCTTGGTCACGTGGTACAATGGGGATAGAGGTGGCTGGTTTTGTTTCTAGAGTAATTGCTATTGACATATTAAAGGCCTTTTGATAGGGTATTGCATAAAGGTCTACTCCACAAAATCTCCAGCTACGGTATAGCTGGAAAAGTCTTCTCAGTTATTAAATCTCTCTGATAGGTTATTAAATCATTCCTCTCCGGTAGGTTCATAAGAGTAGTGGTTGATGGGCAGAAATCAGAAGCTCACCGTATTAATGCCGGAGCCCCTCAGGGGTCCATTCTGAACCCAACTTTCTTCCTGATCTACATCAATGATCTCCAAAATTACATCCTAAGATCAATCGTAGACATGTATGCTGACGACACTACCATCTCTGGTAACACATCAAAGACCGTAAATGACCAAATTCTTCCTGATTCTGCTTACTTTGATTTTGGGCACGTGGTACAATGAGGAAAGAGGTGACTAGTTAATTTTAGTGCATCTAAAACCAAGCTTCTATGTTTACATCATCAATGCTCTGATCGCCGTCTGGCATCAATTGGAATGAATGACTCTCACCTTGGGGAGGCTCCGTGTTTTGACAAACTTGTGAGTCCAACCTTTACTTCTGATTTGAAATGGAACGCACATATCAAATCCATTGTGAAGGTCGCTGGGAACATGGTAGGATCCTTCTACCGCTCCAGTAGATATTTCACTGCTGATGCAATTTTCTACCTATATAAGAGCCAGGCACGTCCAATGATGGAGTACTATTGCCACATCTGGACAGGAGCTGCTGGAAAGACTTATCCTGCCTTGATAGAGTTCAAAATAGACTATGTAACCTTGTGGAGAGATGCTCTTTTCTCTTCCCTTCAGCCTCTTTCCCACGTTGCGAGTCTGTCCCTGCTTTATCGTTATTTTCATGGCAAGTGCTCGTCTGATCTCCAATCTATGGTCCCCTCACGTAAATCTTTCACGATAAATACTCTCCTAACTGTAACCATTATCAATAATTTCCTCCACTCTTTATCTGTGCCTAAACCTAAACGTAAATTCCATGAACAAAGATTCTTTCTTAGAACTGCAAACCTGTGGAACTTTCCTCCGTTTGCTTCCTTTCCAGCTGATTACAATTTGGTCGTCTTCAAGTCTAACATAAACAAATTCTTGATCAGCCGTTCTCCTTAAGTAATCCAATTTACCAAATTTCCATTACTAACGATTACTACGATATTGTCCCATTGATTACTGTACACTCATTAACCCTTATCCTCGAGTGGCCTCCGAGCCTTGATAAGTGGTGACTCCTATGTTAAAAATCATCATCATCATCATCATCATCATCATCATCATCATCATCATCAGCAGCAGCAGCAGCAGCAGCAGCAGCAGCAGTATCGTAGCATCCAACGACACTGTAACAGTGTAACACAAAGACCGATTGCGCCCCGAGGCCGATGCATCAATGAATGGCCAAGACTGGCCTGGAAACTCATAAATCTCGCTGAAATCAGAGGTTTGTTAGTGAGTCGAGCGTTTTGTCTAAATAACAAATAAAACAAATGAACAAACAACAAAAAAATACAAACAATAAAAACAAAAAACAAGAAAAAAAAACAAGAAAAAAAAAACGAAAACAAAGACAACAACCAAAACATAACAACAAAAAACAAAAACAAAAAAAACAAAAACAAAAAAAAAACAGAAACAAAAAAAACATAACAACAAAAAATCAAAAACAAAAAAAAAAACAACAACAAAAAAACAAAAACAAAAAAAACAAAAACAAAACAAAAATAACAACAAAAATGAATACTTATTACAAGAAAGAAAGAAATATCTTTCTTAGAAAAGGAATGACGTTATAAATGAGAAATAGTAGCTTTTCAAAATAATTTTGGAAACCATAGCACATTTTGTGACGTCAGGTATTTCATATATATATATATATATATATATATATATATATATATATATATATATATATATATATATATATATATATATATATATCTTCTCGATGAGCAAACGACCTGTTAATGGGTTGTGTGTTAGTATTTATGACCGTGTGTGCGTGAGTTGAGCTTTCCCAACGCGTGACATAGGAGCGGGGAAAGCTGGCGTAAAGTACATGTTATCTCTTAAGTAAATGAAAAACCTAAGGCCCCTCTACCGGTGTATGTCGACAGGGCTCCTCAGGCATTTTTATGAGGGAGAGTGCATCTTTTCTTGTGCACTAGCTTTCCAATCCTCAACTCAACTTCTGACATTGTATCACATCTTTTCGCGGTGGGAGGAGGGGAATACTATAATATTTAACAAGCTATTTTTACAAAATATCAAATTTATTCCAACGGTCTAAATTTCTATATATTAAGTTTCAAGTCTGTAGACCAAAACGTGTAAGACTAGATTGGTAGAGACCGTTCCACAGACAGACAGACAGACAAGGTCATTATTACATATATATATAGACGTATATATATATATATATATATATATATAGTTGTATATATGTATCTATATATACATATATGTATATACACATATGCATGTATTATTATTATAAACAAATTTACATGGTCCCGATACTGTACAAATGGTTGGTTAAAACCAGAAGTCCTCGCCAGGCGACTTAAATAGTTGCTTTCCACACGTATGTATATATAAATAATTGTAATATATATATATATATATATATATATATATATATATATATATATATATATATATATATATATATATATATATATGTTTTGAGAAAAATAGAAAAACCGAATGAAATTATTAAAATAATCAAGGTTTCGTCCTTATTTCAGAGGACATCTTCAGGATATTGAAGTAAAAATGCAAGAAAAG
This sequence comes from Euprymna scolopes, assembly GCF_053919585.1. Classification (NCBI taxonomy): domain Eukaryota; kingdom Metazoa; phylum Mollusca; class Cephalopoda; order Sepiida; family Sepiolidae; genus Euprymna; species Euprymna scolopes. The sequence continues at coordinate 4,772,274 of NC_136523.1, forward strand.
AAAAAGTCATACATCATACGAAAAAGAGAACAGTTTTTGAATCCTACCCATGTCGGGAAGGACAAACATGTGTGTGTATGGGAAGGTGTGGTTATTCAATGTGTATATATATACACTTTTAAAAATACGTTAAATAAATATGTACACTTTTTTTTTTCTGTAAACTTATTCATTTTGTTGAAATATTTAAGGAAAAACGGTTAGCCAGGATCTGTTTTGATATTTTGTTCTCTGATTATTATTTTCCCTATGCTAGGGGCTAAACGGTAGAAGCGATCAGATCTTGATCAGAAAAAGACAACACCCCCCCGGCAACCTTGCAGACGCGACGTCCAAATCACCATTCTCGCCACGGCCAGGATTGTAATGTAGACCATTTGTCTTTCCCAGTCCCACGGCTGCCTCACGTTGTCCACAACATTGGATACGGTAATTGGGCGAGGATGCTCAGGATTGATGCGAGCCGTCACTTCGCTGACATACAATCAGTACTGGCGGAGTTCGCGGCAATCGAAGAAAACGTGATCAGTAGTTTCTACAGCCGTTGTCCCACAACGGGGACAATCAGGCGACTCCAAAAACCCGGAACTGCATTGTATGTTGTTGAGTGGAAGTGCATTTTGGGCCAGTCGCCAGGTCAGAGAGAACTCCGAATTGTTCAGATGACTCGAACCTGGCGCCCAGCTCCACACGGAGTGGATCTCACTCTGCTGCCAACCCAAACGTGCGCATAGCGGGTCGTTGGCGGCTCCCTTCACTAGATCCCTGTGGAGTTCCCTACGGGTAGCAGTCACAAGGTCGCTGGACCTTGGTAGTCGTTTTAGTACGGCTCGGCACTCTTTCATGTAGGCAGATTCTCCCCGCGGCCTGCGACGGCTCTCGATGGAAGGGTCGAGAACGAGGTCGGGGAAGGCGGCAGTAACCACGGGGGTCAATGGTTGGTCATCTTGCATATAGTGGCTCAGGAAGGCCAGCCTCTCAGCATCTCGATGACACTTCAAGTTCGGCATTACCAAGTCCCCCTCACATGGACATTGAATACAGACCTGTCTGCTCACCCAGTGTCTTCCTCTGTCCCAAAGAAGCGAGGACAAGAGTTCCACAAGAGCTTTTAGGTGTTGTGCAGGCAGGGGCAGTATGGCCAGTCGGTAAAGGATGAGAGGAAAGACATAAGTGGCGCACGCCTCAGCTCTACCCTTTAAGGAAAGTTTCCTAGGAAGCCACGAATTGACTGTAGCCTCCACCTTTGACCGTACCTCCAACCAATTCTTGTCAAGCTGGAGACTCGGTCTGAACCACACGGCGAGGATCCGGACTGGGCCATCTGTCCAGCTGAAGGGCGCCGGGAGGTTTGCGTTGCCACTCCAGGTGCCGAACCGCAGTCCTAACGACTTGCTGCGGTTTATCTTGGGCCCCGTGATTCTTTCGTACGGTGCGAGTGCCTCCGACACGACCTCAATGTCTCTGAAGCCTAACACGAAGATCGTGCCATCATTGGCGAATGCAGATATGTTGGTAGCTGAGCCGCCAGGCAGAGCCATTCCGCGCAGGGCCGAATTTGCCTCCCCATGTCTCAGCTTGGCCTTCGGGACAAGTTCAAAGTGTAGTATCTGTTCCGGCAGATGCTGCAAGCTATGACTAGCTATGACTAGCTATGACTAGCAAAGACCAGATGTGGGGGCAACCCCACATGCCTGACCTTTAACCAGCTCCCATTTCCCACCTCTCGGGAGCTGGTCCCCTCTTTCCCTTCCCCCTCCCTTCACTCCTCACATTAAAAATTGGCCTTGTGCCTAATTTGCTCGGTGGGGGAGCAAATAAATACCATCTGTTCTGATACCTACATCGTGCAAGGCAGTGCTGTTCTGGCGACACATTCTCGTGCCCAGAACACCTGACAAGCTTTTTGGGTTGCGTTCTGTCTGCACCCCCACTTTGTCTGTCTTTCTCTGCTCTACCCCCTCACGGGGGGATCTGAGCTGATAATTTACGACCTTCCCGCGAGGGAGGGTTGGAAACACTTTCTCTCTTCCCTCCACTAACTTCCCACTCCCTCTCTCAGTTCTATCTCCCCTCTTGCTGCCTTTGGCTCCACTTCTTTTTGGCGGCAAAGTCGGCTCCCCACTTTGGATGCCGTCTCAACGTCAGTCAAAACAGTGAATTTTTTTTTCTCGGATTTTACCATACACATTGACTGACCATGGAAACCACAGATACAGGAAGAGAGAAAACAACACCAGGCAAGGAAATGATAACTCCCCCAAAGTACGACTCCCCACATGGGGGAGCAACACTCAAAACCAAAGAGGCGTACCGCCCGGAAAACACGAAAGCAAAGGCAGCAGCCCCAAAAGACAGTGCCCATGGAGAAGCTCCCCACAAGGGAAGCTCCCCCAAAGAGGGAGAAAATTACCAAACTGAGGCGGCACACCCACGAGATCCTCCTAACCAAGGGGCAGCAGTCCCAAAAGACATTACCGGGGGAGAAGCTCCCCACGAGGGCAGCTCCCCCCAAAAAGAAGAGGCACACAGCCCAGAAATGAACACTGGCAAGGAGGTAGCTGCCTCAAGAGACATTATGAAGGGGGATGCGCCCCCAAAGGGAAGCTCCCCAAATAAGGGAGCAGTACTGGACACACCCAATCAAAGTATGAAAGAATCAACCCCTAAAGGGAAACTTGTATCAGAAAACACCTCCAAGACAGCGGAACGATCTTTTAACTCCACAAAAGACCCCTCGCCCAAGACATCAGAGAGATCTGCATGGGGTAAAACCGCTGATCAAAGACTCTCCCCACAGGAATATAAAGACTTGTACCTTACCAAGTACAAGGAATATATTGAGGGGAATGTCCTCAAGCCAATACCTGGGGACTGGGAGGTGATGGAGGACAAAATCCTATCCTTCATCACTTCGGACATCCGGGCAAATCAACTCAAGGGGATGAAAAAAGAGGAAATGGCTGAGCTCCTCCAAAAACTGAATATACCCACCAAGTATATACACCAGAGGAGCTTCGCGATGTGGGTCGTACTGCTCCCCAACAAGGATGAAGCAGAAAAGTTCTCATGCACAGAACTTTAATGTGCAGGTATTAAATTACTGCCAGAGTATCGGGGCAGGAGGAGAATCCGAGTACAAATATCCAAGTACAAGGAATATATTGAGGGGAACGTCCTCGAGCCAAGCTTATACGCTAAGACATTTTATTTGGAGTTAACTATTCATGTTTTATTGTGTGAACTTTTGAGTTTTCTGTTCTTGTTTTCTTTTCAGGCAGATTTTATTAAAGTGCCACAAAAAAGGGGAGAAAACTATAGCACGTGGTCGATCAAAGGAAGCAGCCGACGGTGTTTGTACTCGTGTGCAGGAAATAACAAATGCTCCGCAATCGAGGCAGGGAATAGAGTATATTTTAGTATTATTGTTAGATACAGATTTACGAGTTAGATATCTGATTGTTGAGGACGTTTTATTTTTGTGATATTTGAATGCCGATTCTGTTTAGAATTTTTGTAAATGGCGCTCGTATTATTCTTTGGTGGCTGGGATTAATTTTCTGCTATGTGTTTGGTCATTTTGGGGGCAGTCTTGATTCCGGTTGCAGTAATTTTTTTTAGAGCCTTTCTTTTTGCGTTTTTTTGAGGGTGTTGCAAATTTTTAAAGGTGCGTTCTATGTAATCAATTTCTCCATTTATATGTGCCTTGCTGAAAAATTCTTAGGATAAAAGCAAATTATAATACCTTTTTTCACTTTATCATTGTGGTGGGAGTAGAAATGTATATAATCATTTTTATTAGTTAATTTGCGATAGAACTTAAAACGCAGCTGATTATTATTATTATTTTTACCAGTTCAGCCCGGCTTTACTCGAACCCCATGTACTGTTCACAACTTTATGTGCATATGTATGTATACAGGGTGCCCACAAAGTCTGACTACATTATGTAGTCAGACTTTATGTGCACCCTGTATATATATATATATATATATATATATATATATATATATATATATAAAATTATTACTATGATAATTTTTTTAATACCTATGGACATTAATGTTTCATCCTTTCAGAAATCTATCAATGCAGGGAGTTATGATTACAGCTGGTTGGGAGATTCGAGCCTGGCCACAAAACCATCTGACTCTATTAGCAAGGAACAAACCATACGGCCAACGAGCCCATAAAGTCTGGCTACATAATCTACACGGTGCTCACAAAGTCTGGCTACATAATGTAGTCAGACTTTGTGACCACCCTATATATATATATATATATATATATATATATATATATATATATATATATATATATATATATTAAAAAGTTTGACTCTTATCCAGGTAACCTACATCTAAAATTTCAAGTGTTTAGACCCCAAATTGGCGGAGGAGTTTGGTAGAGTCTGCAAATGTAAGCTTTTTTAATCTTAATCTCTTGGCAGCCAAATTCTTGCCCAAAAACTGATTAAAAAATTTGCTGCATGTCTGAATACCCTTTATGTAAAATTTCAAATGTTTAGACCCAGAATTAGCTGAATAGTTAGCTAAAGAGCACAAAGGTGAAATCTTTCAAAAATCGATTAAAATCTTGCTCAATATCTGAATACACTTAATGTAAAATTTAAAATGCTTAGACCAAAATTCTCCAGAGTAATTTGGTAGAGACTGCAGAGATCACATTTTTAAAAGCTTTGACCCCAATTTTGTTCCCTTAACATTTATTGTTTTGGGTTCAAATACAAATTAAAAAGTTTGATCCATATCTAAGGAACCTGCATCGAACATTTCAAGTGTTTAGACCCCAAATTGGTAGAGTTTTCAAATGTCAAAAAGTTGAATTTTGACCCTTTGACAGATACATTTCTGGCCGAAACTCGATTAAAAAGATTTTGACAAATCTCAATACCCATTATGTCAAATCATGAGTCTGTAGACTAACACGGCTTTGGACAATTTGTCTTTTAAATCCATACTCTGCCTTGATTGCGGCAAAAAAACAAAAACAAACAAACAAAAAAAAACGCGATCTTAATAAAAGGTTATATGAACACAAAAGACATGTGAAAGATAATAATGCACTTTATGTTATTTTCTGTTACATTACGGAGAATGATCACCATTTAAACTTTAATAATGCGATTTTCCTAAAACACAATAAATCAACACATGTGCAATTGAATCTGCTCTCATCTGTCAATCTACTAATACTATTAAGCAGAGAAAAGGTTTATTCCATATTTCTTCCTATCTGTCAAAAATCATTATCAAGGAGAACAACTTAGATACAGGATAAACCTAAATACTCACATCTTAATTTCTTTTATATAATTTTTTTTCTTTTTGACAACCATCATAAAGTGTATATATGTATGCAAATGTTTAATTTACATAAAGACTCCTCCCTGTTAGTATATATAGCCCTAAACATTAGGCCATCTTATCATTGACCATCCCTCCTAAGAAAGCCTGCATAAAACGGGCGAAACGTCGAGCCTCTAAGTCTCTCTCTCTCTCGCTCTCTCTCTCTCTTTCTCTCTCTCTCTCTCTCTCTATATATATATATATATATATATATATATCTTTGTCATTTTTCCTCACGACAAAATTATCTCCCTTTAAATAATAAAATTTTAAATAGATTTAGCAAGAACTTAGCGAATAAAATCTATCTATGTATATATAAAAGTGAACGTGTCTGTGTGTGTGTCTGTGTGTGTACATTTTCAAACGCAATAACTCTGTCAATTTTAAGTCTACAGACTCGAAATTTGATATACAGGGTACTGAGATTTGGGAAAATCTTTGTAATCCGTTTTCGGCCAGAAATTTGGCTGTTAACGATTTGACCTTTGAGAACTGTATCAAACTCCTCCGACAATTTTGGATCTAAACACTTAAAACTTTAGATATATTTTCCTTGGACATGGATCTAACTTAATAACTTGATTTGAGCCCAAAACAATAAATGTTAAGGGGGGCATAATAGGGGTCAAAGTTTAAAAAAAATGACCGCTTTTTTTTTTTTTTTTTTGCTTAACATACACCTCCAAACACTTGGGCAACGCCGGGCTGAAATGCTAGTAAATACTAAAAATAAAGATGATGACGAGGATAGCATGATTTTGTTTTGTCAGACATGACTGGGCAAAAGCATTAAATAAATCGCAATTGTATTTTGTCTGTTATACACATTGAAGATTGAACCTTCAACTTCTAGAAGAGTTTAACTTTTGCAACTGAATTTTAGCAAGTACTCTATTTACTGCGCCAGGGCTCATTGCGTTCGAAATTACGTGCAGATTCCCGAGTTCGACATAAAGATTTCCAATTTCGACACAAAGATTTCCGAATTCTACAAGATACACCCGAACGTCGGAGGCTACATCGACCGAAACGTTTTGTAAATAAAACTCAGGATGAGAACAGTATTGCGAAAAATCCAAATAAAATGAATAATCAATGGCTCTTGTTGAAATTTTTCATGAATCAGGTGTTGCTCGTGATTCATTTCACTCATTGCATACTTAGTTCTTCGAATGATCCAAATAAAACCTATTAATCCTGAAGTCTTGATGATTTTATTCTTAATTCTTTGATTAGTTCGCTTTTGATTAGGTGCAGGTTATTTTTCTGGATTTTATCAAAGCACTGGACATCATCCGTTCTGTTTCGCTGACAACGCTAAACTCTATCTCTGCCATCTGACTCTCTATGCTTATCATGACCAAATTGTAGTTCTTAATGTTCTTGATTGGGTTACCATAGATAGTCAGCTTCAACAAGTTGTGGTTTAGTACCGCACGTTAAAAGTAGAGTTTCGGTAGAGTAGTTTGTTCTAGTGCGTTTTATGTAAATTATGCATTTCTTCTTTTTTTACGAGTTCTGAAGCTTTTTTTGAATTGTTAAGACGCGGATTGAAAAATCGTATTTATTTCAATTATTCGGATTACTGCTCATATTGTGAGAGTAATTTTCACAACGTTTCCGTCGTTGTAACCTCCGACTTTCAGGTGTATCTTGTCTAACCCGGGAATCCTTTTGTCGAACTCGGAGATTTGCAACGTTATTATTTTAAAAACCGTTCTTAACATGAGGAAGGAAGTGTTTTGTAATTATTCTTTCTATACTTCTATCTAATATAAAAAAATAAAGAAAGAAAGAAAAAAGAAAAAAAGAATTATTGTGAACCTTGAATTTAACTTGAAAATATTTTTGAAAAAATAGCACGGTGGATAAGCATCTTAAAATCTTCTGCCGGTTCAGAGTTCAATCCTCAGTGCGAAGAGCACTGAAAATACAATTGCTAATTACATGGCTGGCGGAACGAGAGCATGCTACCCCCCGTAGATTAAATACAGAGTTTCGTTCGAAAGTTCGCGCAGATTACGCAGTTTGGTACCATACAGTTAAAGAAAGTCGGAGGTTAGATCTGTCGAAACATTTTGTGAATAACTCTTAAAATAATAATCCAACATCACACGAATTCTGAAGTCACAATGATTTTATGCTAAAAGATAGTTCGCTTTTAATTAGGTTCCTTTTCTGGATTTTATCAAAGCGCTAGACATCGTCCGTTCCGTTTCGCTGACAACACTGAAATCTATCTCTTTCACCTGATTCATTATGCTTATCAAGACCAACCTGTAGTTTTTAACGTCCTTGATCGGGTTGCCATGTAGAGTAAGTTTCAACAGGCTGCGGTTTAGTACTCTGAGGTTATAGACAGTTTCTATACGGTCTATATTGTTACCGTGGAGGTAGAGAATCTTGAGTGAGGTTAACGGCTGGAAGACCTCCTTCGGCAGCAGCATGATGCGGTTAAAAGAAAGATCGAGCCATGCGAGGAGGCAAGGGTTGACGAGGACCGCACTGAGGGTAATTGGTAGATGGACGATTTCAACCAAAGCATTGTTGTTTAGCAACAACGAACGGCTATGAGACTTCTCCAGCTTCCTGGGTTGATTATCTTCATCCGCGATGACGTCCTCTTTGTTTGACATTGTTTCCAGTACATGTTCCATATCTTTAATGGCACAGAATGAAAAATCCAGCACTTCTTCTTTTGTCAGTGACGCTTTTATCTTTGAAGTTATGTGTTTTTTCGGCTTCATCTTCGAGAAAAAAAAGAGAAAGATAGTCCTCTTTTTTTTTGTGTGCGTGTGTGTGTGTGTGGGGGGTAAAATTTATTTATTTTCAGGTTTTATTAACGTTGATGGAGGCCATAAGAACCCCCGACTCCTCCTACGTATCTGGCGTTCTGAAGCCTGCGTTTTAACGCACGAACAGTGAACACTTCCGCTGAATGCGCGTAGTTACGCACGAAACGCTTAGTTTGAACTGCTTTCTGTTTTCATTCATGAAAAATTAGTGGTTTCTTTTGACGCATGCGCGAAAGACGCTTCCATTCAATTCGCGCATATATATATATCTTTTTTTTTTTTTTTTTTTTTTTACAAAGGCATCACCACATTATCAAGGCCCAGAGGCCACTCAAGGATAAGGGTTAAAGAGTGTACAGTAGAAATTGGTCAATATAGTAATCATTAGTAATGAAAATTTGGTAAATTTAATAACTTATATGGAACGGCTCATCAAGAACTTATTTACTTTAGACTTGAACAAAACCATATTGTAGTCAGCCGGAAAGCAGGAAAACGGAAGACAATTCCACAGGCGTGCAGTTCTAAGAAAGAAGCTTTGTTCATGGAATCTACGTTTAGGTTTAGCCACAGATAAAGAGTGGGGGAAATTATTGATAGTGTTTACAGCTAGACGAGTGTTTCTTGTGAAAGTTTGGCGAGGGGGGACCAAAGATTGAAGCTCAGTTGAACACTTTCCATGAAAATAACGATACATCAGAGACAAACTCGCAACATCTCTTCTGTGAGATAGAGGTTGCAAGGAGGAGAAAAGGACATCTCCTACGAGGCTACTACGTCGTCTATATAATATATATTATATATACACACACGCACACACACACACATATATATACACACACACATATATATATATATATAGCTTTGAATATACGTATTTATATAAATTATGTGTGCATATATATATATATATATATATATATATATATATTACTTGCCTACATTTGTCGTAAATATGCTTTTTTTTTGTTGTTGCTTTTTTAATATCCCATGCCCCCTAATATTGGCAACATTTCTCTATTCATCTATTACGCCACCCCTGAAAAAGAAAAGCATGATATATAATAACACACGTAAAATAATAAGTTCATAAATTCACAAAAAAAGATATTTATATATGCTTTAAATGAAAGTTTACATCAATAGGAAAAACCAATGGTGTTAAAGTCTGTGTCGATAATTTAAGGGCTGTTTATTATGCTGGTCTTAAAATCGTAATCAAAACTTCACTGAAAATTATATTTCATTCATAAAAGTTGTTAATAAAAGTCAATGTTCATGTGTTTTCATATTAGAAAATCGTTCAGTGAGAAAAGCTAGGAATATTTCAGTTTATACACATTAATCTTAGACTAGCGGGACCTGTAGAAATTCCACAGTGATAGCTTTCATATTGCTGCTGGGAATTCCGTGGATGGTCAGCGTGAATGAAGACCCCGCGATATTATTGTACCTATTTACTATGCCTCCCCACGGGACAGAGTTAGACATCAGGGTCGTTTTTTAACGTGGAGAAAATGTACAAAAATAAAAATTGTCTCAGTCGTGAAAGATTTCTTCTCCACCGAAAGAGAACAAGAAATAGAAGTGCAGCATCTGAAGAACAGATGGTATTTATTTGCTCCCCCATCGAGCAAATTAGGCACAAGGCCGATTTTTAATGTGAGGAGTGAAGGGAGGGGGAATGGAAAAAGGGGACCAGCTCCTGAGAGGTGGGAAATGGGAGCTGGTTAAAGGTCAGGCATGTGGGGTTGCCCCCACATCTGGTCTTTGCTAGTCATAGCTAGTCATAGCTAGTCATAGCTTGCAGCATCTGAAGAACAGATGGTATTTATTTGCTCCCCCACCGAGCAAATTAGGCACAAGGCCGATTTTTAAAGTGAGGAGTGAAGGGGAAATGGGGACCAACTCCCCGGGGAGTAGGGGAGCTGGATAGTGACAATTGGTATGAAGGGTTGCCCCTTCATTGACCAAGGTCTTATATGTGGGGTCGCCCCCACATATGGTCTTTGCTTGCAGTATGTGCCGGAACAGATGGTATTTATTTGCTCCCCCACCGAGCAAATTAGGCACAAGGCCAATTTTTAATGTGAGGAGTGAAGGGAGGGGGAAGGGAAAAAGGGGATCAGCTCCCGAGAGGTGGGAAATGGGAGCTGGTTAAAGGTCAGGCATGTGGGGTTGCCCCCACATCTGGTCTTTGCTAGTCCTAGCTAGTCATAGCTTGCAGTATCTGCCGGAATAGATACTACACTTTGATCTTGTCCCGAAGGCCAAGCAACCCCGCGATATTATTGTAGCCCTTTTGTTAAAACTGTAAAAGTATTTATATAAGTTATCTGTTTAATGGAATGTCAGAAAATATCTGGCTATTAAGGTTTATCTCTAATATCATTATAGGAGTTGTTGACGTATTTCCATTGTATTGACGCCTGGCGCGAACTGAAACGCCAAGATATCATTATACCATCTTTACACATAACAGATACTACCCTTGGATCCTAGCCAGAAGACCAAGAAGGTATATTTTAGCTTAACGTACGGCCCAAAAGCGGCATCATTTTTAATTTTTATTTTTTTAATTGCGTCTTTGGAGATCGGGAGATCCTATTTATTCAAAATTAAGATAGAAATTGATAACATTAAATTCGTGTTTCTATTTTTATATTGATAGAATGTTATCACCTTCTATTATTCTATTTATTAAATAAGATCTCTCGAGCGAATAATATATAATTTGAAAACCTTGACACGTATGTACGTAGATACGTTAAATGTATTACGGTATTAATCTTAAATGAGCAGACGATGATGAAAGTGTTAATGAGTTTGCGTATGACAGCAACAGCTCCAAGATGTGACAGAGGGACGGAGGAGAAACTGAGGTGACGTAAGCATGTCGTGAATTTCGGCTCAACTGGTTTATTGAAGAAAATTTGGCATTATATGTGGTTACTCTGGCTTCAGATGAGCCATTTTGAATAAATTCAGAAAATCATCTTATTGGTCCCAAACATTATTCTTATATTAATAGGATAGAGTGTGTGTTATTTATTTTGTGTGTCACGCTTACATCCGAGTGACTGTCGTTTAATTGTTATGGACTTCGATTTCTTTTAATAAATAATTTTACCATGAATTCTTCATAAGTTTTGGTTTTGGTTTCGATTTTATCTGATGGCACTCCAGCAATCTATTCTTTTCATAAATAATTTTATCAAGAATTCTTTATAAGTTTTGGTTTCGGTTTCGATCATAGCTGATGGCACTCAAGTCATTTACTTTTTTATAAATAATTTTACCAAGATATCTTCATAAGCTTTGGTTTCGGTTTCAAAAATAGTTTATGGCACTAAAGTAATCTGCTTTTAAATAATTTTACCAAGAATTCTTTATAAGCTTTGGTTTCGGTTTCAAAAATAGTTTATGGCACTAAAGTCATCTATTTTTAAATAATTTTACCAAGAATTCTTTATAAGTTTTGGTTTCGTTTTCGATTATAGCTGATGGCACTTAAATCATCTATTATTTTTTTATAAATAATTTTACTAAGAATTTTTCATAAGTTTCGGTTTCGATTTCGATTATAGCTGGCGGCACTCCAGTAATCTATTTTTTAAAAATAAATGATTTTATCAGGAATTCTTCATAAGTTTCGATTATAGATGAAAGAACTCGTTATGGCTTGGGTGCATCAGTTTGAACCGAAATCAAAATTATTAGAAATATATATATATATATATATATATATATATATATATATATATACTAGCTGTACCCTGCCACGCGTTGCTGTGGCTCAAGTTGGCGCAATGGAAAAAGTTCCAAAATGAGAAAAAGCATGTTTCTTATAGGTTTAATTTTCCATTTTGCATGGGTACACAGTTTTTGTTGTTCCATTTTCTTAGCTGGTATAGAGAATTTCTGGTTTGGTAACTCCTGAATACGTAACATAAATTGTCCATGTGAAAAAACAAAGCTTGGATTGGTTTATATTTCACAACATGATAATTAGTACACCAAATTTCAGTTGCAATACATGCGGTGGCATCCCTGGATAATATAGCTGCTTTCACAACAGTGTCGATGGATTTGTATTTGACTACCTCACTTGGAATTTTACATTGAATAATAGCGTTAAGTTCATGGGCGTCTTTGTATTGACCTGCAAGAATAGCTCATTCACTCAGTCAAGTGGAATTCTTATAATTTGAATATCTGCAAAAACCTTTTCAACTAACTGTTCTTTTGATGAAATAAAATTACAGAAATTACAGAAGTTAAAAGTCAAAGAATTTTGCCCTTAACTCTGATCAGCTGGCACTTTTTCGTACCCAATTTCCCACAAGTGATGCAAAAATTTTTGTGCGGATCGAACAGTCTGCAACTGGACATGCATATTTTTAGTTAAGTTTAATGTCTTCACATGGAACAAAAAAGTTGAGTATTTGAGGCAAGCATTTATTTCATCTGCTGATGTTGATTGAAGAATACCAGGTAACATTTGTCTGAAATCTCCTGCAAGCAATATTACTGTATTCCCAAATAGTCTGACATTGCCACGCAAATCTTGCAAGGATCGACCAAGAGCCTCAAGTGATTTTTTGCGTACCATTGTGCATTCATCCTAAACAATAAGTTTGCATTTCTGCAATATTTTTCCCCATATTGGATATTTCGGAGATGTCGAACATGAGATTTTTTAAAAATTGAATGTTTTAAAGTAGAATAAATAATTCTTCTACTTGGCAGCAAGGTCGCAGGTATTCCTCATGCAAGGTGCAAGGGCTAAGGTTATGTCATTTTGTTACCAACTGGCTGCCAAAATCAATTTAATTAGAAAGGTTTTACCAGTTACTTCCGGTGCTGTTCAAGGTAGCAGTAATTTCCAAATAACTTCTATTCTCACAGTCAGTAAATTAGGTGACTAAAATAGGATTTATCCATGTTTTGACAATGCCTTATTCACTGTAATGAATTTAGGAGACTAAAATAGGATGAGGGATTAGAGATGGACAGATAGAGAGGAAGATATATAGATAGAAAAGAGAAAGTGAGATGAAAATAGAGAAAGAGAAGGAGATAGAGAGATAAAGGGATTGATAGATAAACAGAGAGAGGGGGAGCTTTAGAAACAGAGAGGGATGAGACAGAGGAAAGGAGAGAGATAGAGGGAGTTAGAGAGAGAAAGGGGCTCAAAGAGAGATGGAGAGGGTGATATAGAGAGAAAGATAGATTGAGAAAGGGAAAGGGAGAGATGGATAGAGAGAGATATTAAGAGAGGAAGAGAGAGGGGGAGAGAAACAGGTGAACTACACTTCACCGTTTTTTTCCTCGTTCAGTGGAGAAGAAATCTTTCGAGACTGAGGCAATTTTAATTTTTTTTTTACTATCCAGAGTAAGCCTTTTTTTTTGGGGGGGGGGCTAGATTTTCCACGCATTAGAAACCGACCTCTGTACTCTCACCTAACAAATTATTAAAAGAAAAAGATTTTGTAAAATTTGAATTCAACATGAAAATACTATTTTAAAAATAGCACGATAACATAAGTGCATAAGTGCTACTTTATGTACTCCTTGGGCGTTGAGTTACATGGCGACCAGCATAATTATTTAATGGTCGCTCCCTTAGACCCCCCCAGTCAAGGCTAATGCATGCGCACGTAACATTTTTTTTTATTTATTGAGGTTGGCTTAGTAACTAAACAATTTATTGATAATTTCGAAACCCTTAAACGCATGCCGGAAGATTTAAATTGGTTCATTATTGTTGTAATGAAAAAAAAAAGTTTCATTCAACACAAAACCAAAAACACATATTAATGATAAATGATTTATTATTCTATTCATTGAAATTTAATAATTTTTAGATAAAAAAAAGTAAAAAAAAATTAATAAAAAAATAGTTGCTTATGTGCGCATATAAAAATGTTTGTAAAAGTGAGAAATTATTTTAATCATTTAAAAAACTTGTCTTATTTTTTGTTTTATTTTTAGATTAGGTCCACCTTATAATCACCCCAACATCCTCACCTTAGGAACAGCTTCCAGAATAAACACCACTTTTGGAGGGGGGGCTATTTGCAAAATTTAACTGATATTTGTTGTCAGCATACTCACCCGAAAATACTATGAAAAAAAGGGAGGGGTTCAGTGCTCGTTGCAGAGAAGTAGATTTATTTATCAATGAAAGTTGCGAAAAAGTAAATTTATTTATCAATAAAAGTCGTCATTTAAAAAAGAAAATTATGGAGGTGGACCTAAACGTAAATATTTACCCAAAAAACTACCCCGAAGTTTATTACAAAAACGTTTTGTTTTCGCACTATTCGACAATTTGTTCATCCGCGCATGTAAATTAAAAAAATATTTGTAAAAGTGAGAAGTTATCAGTAAATGATTTAGTTTTATTTATTTATTTATTTATTTATTTTTTTACATTAGGTCCACCTCCACAAATGTTAAGAACGGCTTTCAGAATAAACACCCTCAACCTCTCCATGTTAACAGCGGATTTCGGAATAAACACCATGGGGGGTGTTGTCAACATACCCATCCGCAAATACTATTAAAAAAAAAGTCGTCTTTTAAAAAGAAATTTAAAACCAAATGTTTGTAAAAGTGAGAAATTATTAATAAATGTTTAAAACATTTTTCGGTGCTAATACAGAGAGTGATCCGCGCTATTTTTTAAATCGTATTTCCACGTTTAATTAAAGTTTTATGTTATTTTTATTCAATTGCAAGGTTAAAGTACAGAATAGGTACAAAACACCCTCCCTTCCCCATGTTAAGAATGTCTTTTTTAATAATAACGTTATTATTTCAGCACGGATCACTGTCTGCATGAGTAACTTTTTTTTTTCTTTTTACTTATCTTGTAATTCGAGAGTAGTTGAAACGGAAGTTACCAGAAATATTATTGGGCAGTCTCGCAGAAACGACTTCGAAAAATATTTATATTTTAATTAATATTTTTATAATTCGCAATGTAAAATTATTTTAATAACATGCAAACATTCATTGACTTTACAGATAGATTTTCTGAAAATTTCAATTAAATTGGTAACGTAGAAATATGGTTTTATTCACTTTTAACGAACCAAAATTACATTTATATATATATATATATATATATATATATATATATATATAATATCTACATATATATATGGAAAATACATAAAATTATGCTATTAAGGTAGTTATAAATATATATACACTTGTGCCCGATATTATTCATACCCCTCGGATCTTTGAGATTTCTATAAGAATATTGCTCAAACCAGAAAGTATACAATATTAAAGGGATTTCAAACAATAAATCAAGCATAAGCATTTAATTAA
Source organism: Euprymna scolopes (assembly GCF_053919585.1). Classification (NCBI taxonomy): domain Eukaryota; kingdom Metazoa; phylum Mollusca; class Cephalopoda; order Sepiida; family Sepiolidae; genus Euprymna; species Euprymna scolopes. The sequence continues at coordinate 4,787,785 of NC_136523.1, forward strand.
AACTCAACAAATAAATAAATTATGCAAGTTTGAAACATTATACAAAGAAAAACAATAATGGCACTAGTTCAAAATTATTCATACCTCTCTTACTAATAGTCAATAGCATGCCCTTTATTCTTAATAACTGCCTGTAACCGTTTTGGATATTTATCAACAAGGTTTTTACAAGCATCAACACTGATTTTTGACCATTCTTCAATGCAGTAGTTCTCCAAATCCCTCAAATTTCTAGGTTTCCGCTTTTTAACCTCAGTTTTCAATATGTGCCAGAGGTTTTCGATAGGGTTCAGGTCGGGACTCTGGCTAGGCCATTCCAAAACATTAATTTGATTATCCTCAAACCATTTCTTGACTATTTTGGCAGTATGTTTTGGATCATTATCCTGTTGAAGGACCAAGTTTGGTCCTAAATGGAGCTTCCCCGCATCCTGTCTAATGTTTTTCTGGAATATCTTCAAATATTGCTCCTTCTTCATGGTTTCATCTATCTTGACCAAACTACCTGGACCACTAGCCGAAAAGGAGCCCCAAAACATTAGGCTACCACTACCATGTTTCACCGTGGGTATGGTGTTCTTTGGGTTGTAAGCTTCTCCTTTCTTCCTCCAAACGTAAGAAGCATCCATATGGCCAAACAATTCAATTTTTGTTTCGTCAGTCCACAAAATACTTGAGAAAACGGACTCTGGAGAATTCACATGGGTCCTAGCAAACTTTAGACGTGCTGCAAGGTGTTTTCCGGTGTGCAATGGAGTCCTTCTTGGTCTTCTTCCTTTCAGACCATTTTCATGCAGAGTCCTTTGCAATGTTTGCCTTGATATTTTTATGCCAGAAGACTCCAGATTTTCTAAAATGTCCTTAGTAGTGGTGGTTGGATTTGCATTAACACTTCTTACAATATTCCTGGTGGCTCCAGCAGACAGTTTCCTTTTCCTTCCTCTACCAATCAAGTTGTTTGTTGTGTGGTGGCTCTGGAATTTTTTGATGATGCTCTGTACTGTTGCTGTAGGGACCTCAAATTTCTTTGAAATTGACTTGTAACCTAAACCATCCTTATGTGAATTCACAATTTTAGTCCTAAGATCATTACTAAGCTCTTTTTTCTTCCCCATTCTAATAATTTTTATTCTTTTATTGGTTTTCAGTTGATATCATTTTAATTTCTGAAAAATGCAAAAAACGAAATGAAATTAATCAAAGGTTGTATAAAAGCATTCAAAATAAGAATCAAACAGGAAACAAACAGTCAGAAACTCGATTAATACTGAAAAAAAAGGGGGTATGATTATTTTTGAACATTGCAGATTTTATAAATAGCTGTATATTTCTTTTATTACAAGTATCCCGAGATTTTAAAATGACGAAAATGATCAGAAGAGGTTTATTAAGAATATGTATCAATATGGACGTAAACAATAAATTCTTACAAAGTTACACCTAATAAACTCAATTTTCAAAGGAGGGTATGAATAATATCGGGCACAAGTGTATATAAATATATATATATATCTTTATATATATATATATATATATATATATATATATATAAATATATATATATATATATATATGACTACCTTAATAGCATAATTTTATGTATTTTCCATATGAAGATAAATATTTTATATAAATATAATTAGCTAATGAAAATAAACAAAATAAATAAAACTTTATAAACTTGTTATATAGGCCCAATGAATGTAAATATTGATAGCATGTAGGATGGCAAAATATATATAAATTAATATTTAATATGAACAATGAAGATAAGTGTGTTATATATTAACTTAATAATATACTATTTTAATGTGGAGTGATATACAATTAGGAGTGGAAGAAGAATTAAATATTAAATTAGTATAAGGAATAGAAATGGATCATGTTATTATTACTTAGTTTAATGTTTATAGATGGTAAAGTTGAGATTGTTAAGTAAGGTAATTTATGGATTAGAAAAAAATGGTAATAATCATAATATTAAAAATGTACTTATAGTAATCAGACTCCAAATATTGATCTAAAAATAAAATGTATCTGATGCAACAAGTGATTATTGATTGATTGATAAGTGTTTCCAAATGATTTTACTATTTGAATGAATGTAAAAATCAATGTTATAGTTATCATAAGATATATCTATTGTACCTATTTACTATGCCTCCCCACGGGGCAGAGTTAGACACCAGGGTCGTTTTTTAACGTGGAGAAAAGGTACGAAAATAAAAATTGTCTCAGTCGTGAAGGATTTCTCCTCCACAGAAAGAGAACAAGAAATGGAAGTGCAGCATCTGAAGAACAGATGGTATTTATTTGCTCCCCCACCGAGCAAATTAGGCACAAGGCCGATATTTAATGTGAGGAGTGAAGGGGAAATGGGGACCAGCTCCCCGGGGAGTAGGGGAGCTGGATAGTGACAATTGGTATGAAGGGTTGCCCCTACATTGACCAAGGTCTTATATGTGGGGTCGCCACCACATATGGTCTTTGCTTGCAGCATCTGAAGAACAGATGGTATTTATTTGCTCCCCCACCGAGCAAATTAGGCACAAGGCCGATTTTTAATGTGAGGAGTGAAGGGAGGGGGAAGGGAAAAAGGGGACCAGCTCCCGAGAGGTGGGAAATGGGAGCTGGTTAAAGGTCTTATATGTGGGGTCGCCCCCACATCTGGTCCTTGCCAGTCATAGCTAGTCATAGCTTGCAGTATCTATCGGAACAGATGGTATTTATTTGCTCCCCCACCGAGCAAATTAGGCACAAGGCCGATTTTTAATGTGAGGAGTGAAGGGGAAATGGGAACCAACTCCCCGGGGAGTAGGGGAGCTGGATAGTGACAATTGGCATGAAGGGTTGCCCCTACATTGACCAAGGTCTGATATGTGGGGTTACCCCCACATATGGTCTTTGCTTGCAGTATCTGCCGGAACAGATGGTATTTATTTGCTCCCCCACTGAGCAAATTAGGCACAAGGCCGTTTTTAATGTGAGGTAAAAACCAGCTCCCCTAAAAGGGGTCACTCTGGTTACCAAAAATAATAATTGTCCCAGTATAGAGGGTTTCCCCTCCATTGACTGGTACAAATTATCTTAAGTGCAGTATCTGCCGGAACAGATGGTATTTATTTGCTCCCCCACCGAGCAAATTAGGCACAAGGCCAATTTTTAATGTGAGGAGTGAAGGGAGGGGGAAGGGAAAAAGGGGACCAGCTCCCGAGAGGTGGGAAATGGGAGCTGGTTAATGGTCAGGCATGTGGGGTTGCCCCCACATCTGGTCTTTGCTAGTCATAGCTAGTCATAGCTAGTCATAGCTTGCAGTATCTGCCGGAACAGATGGTGTTTATTTGCTCCCCCACTGAGCAAATTAGGCACAAGGCCGTTTTTAATGTGAGGTAAAAACCAGCTCCCCTAAAAGGGGTCACTCTGGTTACCAAAAATAATAATTGTCCCAGTATAGAGGGTTTCCCCTCCATTGACTGGTACAAATTATCTTAAGTGCAGCATCTGCCGGAACAGATACTACACTTTGATCTTGGACCGAAGGCCAAGTTTATAACTATTGTAAATCTACTAAGATAAACTATATATTTTTAAATATATATACTCATAAAATTAACGTCTGTAAATTCATTTCGGAATTATTAGTTAAATTTAATAAAAAATAAATAAATAAAAAAAAAAAATTAAAAAAAAATTAAAAAATTAAAGTATATAGGAGAGGGGGTTTAAAGTATAAGGAAAACCTGGGTTGGATATGGTCTATAATTTGTAGGTCTAAACAATATTTATAAACCTTATTAACTTGAATTAAAATTAGAATTAGATTAAACTTAAATATACATTTATTTAATTATAATTAAAATAACATGTTATCAGAGTAAGAAACTCTGAAACCTATTTATTAGAGAATTAGGATATATACAATGATAAAAAATTATACTTAAAAAAAGAACAAGTTCGTAAAATGTTTATTAAAACTAGATTGTCGTATGTAGAATTGAGTAAAGTTTGTGAAATGTAAAAATTAAAAATATTATTTCAATATAAATAATAATGATAAAATATTACTTTCAATATAAATAATAATGATAAAAATATTACTTTCAATATAAATAATAATGATAAAAATATTACTTTCAATATAAATAATAATGATAAAAATATTACTTTCAATATAAATAATAATGATAAAAATATTACTTTCAATATAAATAATAATGATAAAAATATTACTTTCAATATAAATAATAATGATAAAAATATTACTTTCAATATAAATAATAAAGGGTTAAAAACATTTAATTTGAAAAGGAAACACTAAATAAGTGGATAGTCCTTAATCCGCAGAGTTCATCAGAGGGAAGGAATTAGCAAAATGCGAGATCGGATTTTGCATGCAAAAGTATTTGATGAAACTGCAAGTAAGCCAAAGATCTTACTTGATAACAAAAAAAGAAGCAGAGGCAATAGAGTGAAGAAAAAGGTAATTTCATGTGAATGGATAGTCTGGTGAAAGGTAAAGTATCCAATGACGGTTAAATTCAAAAATGTAAATCCAAGAAAGTTAGTTAAATTTCCATTCGCACAAATAAAATCCAAGAAAATCGCGTAATTGGAAGATGATCCAAAATAATCCAAAAGGCCGAAATCCGTGGAAAAATCCACAAGTAGGTACAAGGAAAAGGGGAAAGAATTCAAATAATATTATAAAAAGAAATATAAGATATGCGTTATCTCGGCTGCCGATACAAGATGTAATTAAGAAAAATGGATGAAGAAGAAGAGAGAAATAAAATGAGTGAAGAAGAAGAGAAAAAGATTGAATGGTGAAAGAATTAAATATAAAATAGAAAAGCAAATGTCAAAATGACCCAGACAAGCCGACGTTAAAAGGCGCAAAAAATATAGGTAAAAAAAAAGGGGCCAATTGAAAGGTACAGGTTATTACAATAGAAAATATCAGCAGAAATTACTAAAAGACACTACAAAAAAAAATAAGGGGAAAGGACGGCCGGTATCTGCAATTTCCGGATAAAGCAAGTAAGTAAATGCATATATTAAAATATAAAAGGTAAAAAAAAAGCGGCCAAACACAGAAGAAATAAAAAATAAAAATAAAGGATTATTAAGTTAAAGTATTAAGAAAGTATGTAGTAAAAACGATAATGTTAAAGAAAAATTATATATATCTGAAAGGTTAAAGTAATAGCTATGTAATTTCGAAATTACCATAATTAAATTTGGAAGTTTACAGAAAGAGACAAGTTCGTTTTTAGACTTTATTATATTGTTACTTTGCGGGGAAGTAATCATAGTTATAGCTTCGGTTGTGCAGAGGCGATATGACTTAGAGCCTGGAGTATAAGACTAAACTTTTTTTATGATTGTCCATTTGATTAAGAAGAGGGTATTATTAGAATTCAGTTTTTTAATTAAAGTGGTTAGAGAAGTTCCTAGGTTATTATTAGAATTATGATTGTTAAAAGAAGAACTGTGGTTTGATATTCTTTTCTTAATTAAAGTTGAAGTAGCGCCGATATATGTATGTACTTTATTAAAAGATCGAGGTCTAATATTAATATTAATTTGCTGATTTGTCTGTTTTCTGTTTTATTGATTTCTTCCGTGTCTCTTGCTGCTATGATCGTTTTTTCTGTGTTTTGCATTAAGTATTTTATTATGATTATTATTATTATTATTATTATTATTATTATTATTATTATTGGCTCACAAGTAGCTGTCACACAGGTCTTCAGAGAACGTTTCCTCCAAACAACCTGTGGTGTTCCATGGAAGCTGAGTTACAACAAGTCTACCCAGGTCTCCAGTACTCTCCACCTCTTACGGTAACATTTTCAAATAAATTGGCATTATCGCAACAGCTAATTGTCATTGATTTCTCGTTGGCAGCAGCTATTGGTCTTTGCTGGAATTTTAGTGGCAATAAGCCTCCCCAAGGTCCCAGTTCTCTTATTCAGCTGAGGTTTGGTCAGTTCATCGGCTTTTCCTTCCTTGACTCTACTTGGTTATTTGGTCTTATATTTGTCTCGCTCTTTTTTCGGGGGGTGGGACAATGATTGTACGACGACTGTTTTGGAGGGGATAATAAGTGTTGTTAGTGTTAGGATGGCTGTTAGGAGAAATATTATTATTCTCATTATTATTATTATTATTATTATTGCTAGTTGTATGATTGTAAATGGAGGGGCTGCTCGAGTAGTATATTGGATTAGTAACTATATCAGATGGAGAATGGGAAGAAGGAAAACTTGAAGACGAAATATTAGTGTCTGTTATGGGAGGATTGCGTGGGAGCTCAGTAACTGTGCATGAATATATAACATCTTTATGGATGCAATCATTATTGAGTGGGCAAAGATGTTTGTTATTACAATTACAATTTGTTTTGGGTTTAATTGAGAAAGGGATTTTTTGGGCTGATTTAATTTTTTTGTTATTAGATGTTAAGATTCTTTGTGCTAAATTAGGCATTGTTGAATAAGAAATCCTTATTGAGTTTTTATTGAAAATAGAACTATATTTGTGTGGGTACTTGAAAGAGTTTTGTATAATGTTGAAGAATTCCTTAAACATATTATATATATATATATATATATATATATATATATATATATATATATATATAAAGCTGAATGTCTGTGTGTGTGTGTGTGTGTGTGTGTCTGATCACGAATAGGCTCCTATATGGTTGACTATTATAGAAAACTGATCACATATAATGATAGAAGATGTATCGAGACACAGGAATGAGTGTGTTTGATCTGGCATAATGATGATTCATTAAAATTGTGGGGTCTGCGTACGGGCCTGGTCTACAAAGTATGGAAATAAAAAATTTAAAAATGAAAAAAAAAACCGGTTACAAGAGTTTTTGATATATATGCACATAATAACACTTTGATACGTATGTTTTAACTTAAATAGAGATGATATAATAAAATTGTGGGGTCTGCGTTCGCGCCTGGCCTCCATAGAATGGAAATAGGCACACACTGTAATATAGACTTTTCATATCTATCTGCGTAAGTATACTTTGATAATTATGTTTCAGTTTGAAGAAATACGGTACAATAAAATTATGGGGTGTTCGTTCGAGCCTGACCTCCAAAGAATGGAAATATGTCACAAAGTTTAACAAGTTTTTTAATATAGATCCACAAAATATTGTGATAAGTGTTTCAGTGTGAACAGGTATGGTATAATAAATTATGGGGTTTATCTATTTTATTTTTACTTTCATCATATTTTGCTTTGGTTTTGATACCCCCAAATTCGAAGCTATCTCTTTACAACCCTTCCTTTTCATAACCTATCATACTTTCATAAATCAGAGTCCATTTTCTGTAGGCTGTTTTTGAACCCAGTCAACGACGGTTACTTTTGCTAGTATATATATATATATATTTCTCATAAGTTTTGATTTCGGTTCAAGCTGACGCCCCCAAGCCATATGGATATATTTTTTTATTTTAGAAATTGCAACATTATAATATTTAAAAATCGATAGAATATTAACTCTATAATAATATATTCGAAATCTGCAAGAAATAAAATATTATATTAAAGCGTACTTTATGACCGGACTACGCCGGGTGTTCCTGCTAGCTTGGATAAATAATTTTGTAGTTTTAACAAAAGAGCTACAATAATATCAAAGTGCATCTACTTACGCTGAACATCTATAGAATGACAGAATGACAACAGCAATATATTACATATACATAGGTCCCGCTAGTTAATTAATTATATTAATTCAGGCAAGTGCATGCCGTTTTAAGCATTTTCATCAAGTTCTCCGGAATCAAAGTCCTCCTCCTGCTGGGGCTAAAATTTGAACTTTATATGATACATAGGTAATCAAATATTCCGTTTTACCTCTCATACATTTAGTCAGCAAAGTTGTTGAGAACATACTTGTCTTTTCCCCAGTTGACCATTTTATCTGTTTTTCGTCTTATGGTCGGTGATTCCAGGACAAGAATTCATCTGGCTTGGTTGAATACCCACGTTCGTGCTATTACTTGAGGTAACATCGCTTGGAGAAGGTGCACCATTCATAGTAAAAGCCAGTGTGAGTTAGCTATACTGAGGAGATCGTACTTGGGCTGCGAATAGTATGTGATTTTGAATATTTGGTCAGGGTTTACTTGTAGAAAAAAGTATCTTCATGCCAGGCTGTTTTGACAAATCCCTGTACAGAGAGAGAGAGAGAGAGAGAGAGAGAGAGAGAGAGAGAGAGAGAGAGAGAGAGAGAGAGAGAGAGAGAGAGAGAGAGAGAGAGACTATACACTCGAGAGCAGTATATAATAGGCATTCGAATTTCCTTCAGTTGTCCGTATGTGTGTTTGTAGGCAACGGAACAGTTAAAAAGTTTATCTCAACGCCAAACTAACCACAGATTTGGAATAGACATGGGTTTGACCTTTACTCCTGATCTGAAATGGAACACGTACATCAAGTCTGTTGCCAAGGTCGCTGGAAAGATCGTGGGATCCTTCTACCGCTCCAGAAGATATCTCACTACTGATGCAATTCTCTATCTATATAAGAGCCAAGTACGTCCAAGGATGGAATACTGTTGCCATATCTGGGCAGGAGCTGCTAAAAACAGCCTATCCTGCCTTGACAGAGTACAAAATAGACTTCGTGGCTTAGTAGGGGATGCTCTTTTCTCTACCCTGCAACCTCTCTCCCACAGAAGAGACGTTGCGAGCCTGTCCTTGTTTTATCGTTATTTCCATGGCAGATGCTCGTCTGAACTCCAATCTCTGGTCCCCCCTCGCCAATCTTTCACGAGAAACACCCGTCTAGCTGAATCCACTGTGAAAAATTTCCCCCACTCTATATCTGTGCCTAAATCAAAACGCAGATTCCATGAACAAAGCTTCTTTCTTAGAACTGCACGCCTGTGGAACTCTGTCCGTCTGCCTGCTTCCCTCCGGACTACAATTTGGATGTCTTCAAGTCCAATGTTAACAAATTCCTGATGAACCGCCCCCTTAAGTAAACACTTCAGCAAATCTCCTCACTAACTTAATGTACTTGCAATAACCCTTATCCCTGAGTGGCTTCCGGGCCTTGATAAGTGGTGATCACTGTGTAAAAAAAAAAAAGACATGTTCGATCAGATATCTCTTTATTAAAAAATCCTAATAATTCAAAATTCAGAGCACGTAAAAATAATATCCAAAACAAATGTTCAGCATACAACACATTTATAATTATCCAAAACCTGTCACTATTAGGAAGAAAAAAATAAGTTTAGAATATTTTTAATAAAATCACCACACCATAATAAATAATCTAAGGTTATAATTTAATACATCATCCGAATAAGCCACAATTATAGACATGCCAGTTAAAAGAAACACAGCACATCCCGAGACGGCCAATAAAAGTTGAGCTTATTGATCCAGCAGATGACCTGTCCATAACAATGAAATCCCGCTTCGTTTTACAAAATTCGTAACGTAATGTTACTATTTACGAGTACAGTGTCCGACACAAGGTAGAGGAAGGAACAAAAGTAAAAATTGTCTCAGTCATGAAAGATATGCAGGAGACGAAGAGTGGGCCGCAGAAGGGATAACTAAATCCGAGTTAGCGATTTGCTTCTGCTCACCAAAGAAATCCACCGCTTCTGAGCAAGCCACCCGGACTTGAGATCGCTGACGCTAACTAATATTGCCGAGAACCTAAGAACTTAAGAACCAAAAGCCAATCCGAAAAAAATTAGAATAGAAAATAGAAATACGATAATATATTTTTTTCTTCCCCAACTCAATATTGTAAAATTTATTCTGAATAATTATTTATTTTTATACAAAAAAAAAAAAGAACAACCATCAAATTATTTGTTTTGTTTAAAAAATGACTTCTGCTCCTAAGTGATACAATTCTGATGACAAATGCCAGACGATTACACTCTTGATCTTGACAGCGTGGGTTGAGTGGTAATCGGACGACAAGAGGCCCTACGACATCTGCGGTCATCATTGGAACGGCAATCTTTTTAGTGAGCAGACACCAAGTAACTACCCGGAACCAGGAATGGTCAAAGTCAGGGACATCACCAGAAAAAGACAAAACGTACAAATTTTAAATCATAATCGTCCATGCCCAGTTGAAATGAATGACTGTCGTCTTAGGGAAGCACTATGTCTTGACAAACTTCTGGGACTGACCTTTACTCCTGAACTGATATAGAACACATACATCAAATCAGTTGCCATATCATTGGAAAAATGGTTGGATCACTCTATCGCTCTAACGGGTATCTAACTGCCGATGCAATCCTCTATCTGTACTGTTTCCATTCCACATCTGGGCAGGAGCTGCTCGGCGCTCTATCCTGCCTTGATAGAGTTCCAAACCGGCATCGAAACCCAGACGGTGATGCCCTTTTCTCTTCAATGTAACCTTTTTCCCACGGAAGAGATGTTGCAAGCCTGCTCTATTGTTATTTTCACGGCAAGTGCTCGCCTAAGCTCCAATCTATAAGCCCCTTGCCAAATTTTCACAAAAAACACTCGACTAACTACAACCACTATCAAAAATTTCCCCCACTCTCTACGTGTTCCTTAATCAAAACTCAGAGTTTAAGAACAAAACTTAGTTCTTAGAACTGCCCGCCTGTTGAACAGTTCCAATGGCCTGCTTCCCGGCCTACTGTAGTATGGTAGCCTTCAAGCCCAATGTAAACAGGTTCTTTGTTGAACCGTGCCCTTAAATAATCAAATTCTACCCAACTTACAACATTAACGATTACTACACTACCATCTTACATTCAGTAACCCTAACCCTTGAGTAGCCTTCGGGCCTTGATAAGTTGGATACCCTTTTAAAAATATATATGAATAGTAAAACAGATTTTTAGTTTTGTATTTCTATGCCGAACTCCAGCCGTTTAAGTTAAAATGGGAACCGTTTCCATTTGATTGTACCTATTTACTATGCCTCCCCACGGGACAGAGTTAGACACCAGGGTCGTTTTTTAACGTGGAGAAAAGGTACAAAAATAAAAATTGTCTCAGTCGTGAAGGATTTCTCCTCCACAAGAACAAGAAAATGAAGTGCAGCATCTGAAGAACAGATGGTATTTATTTGCTCCCCCACCAAGCAAATTAGGCACAAGGCCGATTTTTAATGTGAGGAGTGAAGGGAGGGGGAAGGGAAAAAGGGGACCAGCTCCCGAGAGGTGGGAAATGGGAGCTGGTTAAAGGTCAGGCATGTGGGGTTGCCCCCACATCTGGTCTTTGCTAGTCATAGCTAGTCATAGCTTGCAGTATCTGCCGGAACAGATGGTATTTATTTGCTCCCCCACCGAGAAAATTAGGCACAAGGCCAATTTTTAATGTGAGGAGTGAAGGGAGGGGGAAGGGAAAAAGGGGACCAGCTCCCGAGAGGTGGGAAATGGGAGCTGGTTAAAGGTCAGGCATGTGGGGTTGCCCCCACATCTGGTCTTTGCTAGTCATAGCTAGTCATAGCTTGCAGTATCTGCCGGAACAGATGGTATTTATTTGCTCCCCCACCGAGAAAATTAGGCACAAGGCCAATTTTTAATGTGAGGAGTGAAGGGAGGGGGAAGGGAAAAAGGGGACCAGCTCCCGAGAGGTGGGAAATGGGAGCTGGTTAAAGGTCAGGCATGTGAGGTTGCCCCCACATCTGGTCTTTGCTAGTCATAGCTAGTCATAGCTTGCAGTATCTGCCGGAACAGATGGTATTTATTTGCTCCCCCACCGAGAAAATTAGGCACAAGGCCAATTTTTAATGTGAGGAGTGAAGGGAGGGGGAAGGGAAAAAGGGGACCAGCTCCCGAGAGGTGGGAAATGGGAGCTGGTTAAAGGTCAGGCATGTGGGGTTGCCCCCACATCTGGTCTTTGCTAGTCATAGCTAGTCATAGCTTGCATAATCTGCCGGAACAGATGGTATTTATTTGCTCCCCCACTGAGCAAATTAGGGACAAGGCCGTTTTTAATGTGAGGTAAAAACCAGCTCCCCTAAAAGGGGCCACTCTGGTTACCAAAAATAATAATTGTCCCAGTATAGAGGGTTTCCCCTCCATTGACTGGTACAAATTATCTTAAGTGCAGTATCTGCCGGAACAGATCCTACACTTTGATCTTGACCAAAAGGCCAAGGCGAGAGTTCCATTTGATTGTAGATGAAGTGTTCTTGTAGATGAAGTGTTCGCCTCCATTTCTAATATTTTATACCATCTTTCAGGGTTCAAATCTTACACTAGACAATTGCTTTTTTTTTGCGATAGCGTTTTAATTTTTTGGTGGCCTATTTTATCTTCGTCGGTATCTATATGCGATAATTATTTGTTATGAGGATATTAGGTTTACAGTGTTGCATCCAAATGTGCTGCTCTCCATACTCTATCTTGCTCATCTTTTTATGATCGTAAGCAACGAACATCCATTTTTATGTTTCTTCAATCTCCATTTGTGAACAGTGCCGTGAATAAATATGCTTCTGGAAATGCTAAGAGAATCCTTAAACGAAGAAAAACAAGTTAGTGTTATTTTCCAGTCTCGTAAAAAAAAAAAAAAAAAAAAATAAATAAATAAATAAATAAAAAATAAACGCAACGTAACGTAAAAATGGTGCCATGATGCTCTTACATTTGGAGTTCTGAGAATTGGTAAAAACTCGAAAAAATACCGACAGAAACTCACCTAATAAATGCCACGGTGATATTTTTGCCTGAATCGTAGGACTCTAAAAGCAAGATCATCATGGCGCCATCTTTGTTTTCGTTTTAACTTAAGCGCTCAGCACGATTTGCGGTTCACACTAAATAGACACTTTAAAATCAGTTAAAACACAAAAAAAAAACATACCCAAGTAAGTAGAAGAGTAACTTATCTTGCCTTTGGTAACGTTTATCTGTTATATATTTGTTTATTGACCACTTTTCCGTACCTCGGTCTATTGTAAAACAAGCCCAACAATTTATGTATTTTACACGGGTTAAAATAGAAAACATTTTTTTAAATATGTTTTTCACTATATGTAGCACAAAAAAAAAAACAACAACAAAAAAAACGGAATGAGAAATATTAAATAATAATCTGAGGTTTTGGTTTATTTAGACAATTTTGCCTGCTTTTTACGTAATAATAACAGTATATATTGAACAAGTGAAGCATGCATGGTCCCCGTGAGTGCACAGTAAACGAGGCATAAAAAATGACTAAGTTCAGTATTTACTCCACCTCCATTTAGCCCCAAATTCCCCAAGGCCTAAACATATTTAAATTTGAGTTCAACACCATGCAAAACTGATAAATAGTCCTAAAAATGGAGTGTTTTTATTAGCCCTAAAAGAGCCCCTGAAGCACACCCAAGAGTTATCGCGAAGTATAGACAAACAAAGTTATATAGAAATCAGTCAGTTACAACTTTTCAAAAAGTTTTATAAAAATCCAAGGCATCAATTTTTTTTAATAAACACAAAAGTGTCAATTTTAGCTTTTTTTACCCGAAAGGCATCCCTAAAGGGGGGGGGGCAATTGGAGTTTTCCCGGAAAATCCGTTCAGTTACTTTTTTTTTACTCATATTATGTTTAATGTTTGTACAAATTTTCAAAAAATTCCAAGACGTAGTTATTAAGAAACGTACGGACAGACGAACGGACGAACAGACAAGGGTGAATTTACAGGTCAACCATCCTTTTGTCGGGGGACCAAAAATTAAACATTCAAAAAGTGATATAATAAAAATTTTTTTTTTTCAGTTCGTTGGAATAGTAACTGGTTATTGTGGGAGGACCCGTTATGCATTTTAATTACCGGTTGTATAGATGTTTATTTAACTAAAGAAGGTGAGAACATTAAGGGAGGGTTTTGTGTACACGCGTGTATGTGAATATGTATCATGAATTTAATTGTTGTTGTTGTATGTATGAGCTCAGGACATGCACTCTCTTCCCTTTTTTTTTTTCATTTTTCTTAAACTTTTTCTTCTAGGGGATGGGACATCCAACCAGATGTCTGACATTTACCCTTATTTTAGTGAGTCCAACCAAGAGATCTTTTCAGGATTCTAGCCGTCCCTTTCAGTGCAATCGTTTGTATTTCACTTGCACTTGGTTCACCGGGTATGCTTGCTATGTACTTTTTAAAGTTCTTTTTCATAAGCCCAGTTGCTCCTATGATGACTGGTATAATTGAAACGTCTTTTAATTTCCAATTTCGTTTCATATCATACATAAGTCCTTGATACTTTGTTATCTTTTCCCTCTCAACTCTGTTAAGCCCTGTATCATTGGGTAGACTGACCTCTATTACGGTCGCTTTTTTATGCACATGTATGGAAGTTGGAATGTTTGTTGAAGTGTGTACGAGCCTAGCCTTGGTAGTACGCGGGGGTTGGACTATAATTTCACACACACACAGATTTCAATTGATATGTATGTGCAGCATTAGCGTTGTTTTTTGTGTTTGTTTTATTTTAATATTTCTACTTTGTGAAACTACGTGTGTTCCTATCGACAGTCGCCAGCGATAAAATGACGATCCGGCCACAAGAAACACAGTGAACGACAAATACTACGGCACACACGACACCGGGGGTCGGAGGTTTGTCGAGGCCACGCACGTCTGATCACACAAATCTGCCATCATTAAAAATCAAGTCAGATCCAATTTTTAAAACATTCATTCAACACAAGCAATGCATGTTGCTAACGATGCGTAGGGGCGACGGTAGCAGTGGGAAGATCTATAAACGTGGCAACCTGGGTGGGAAGTTAGACAAAATATTTGTTTATATACATTTAAATCTAAGCAAGTTGGTAGGATCGGAGAAACAAGGAGGGAGGGAATTCCAAAAACAATTGGCCTGCGGTAACAATCTATCAGAGTATGAAAATCGTTTCGCATCTAGGGACCTCTACAATGAAGGGGTAGAATTTAGCAGCTAGTCGGATGGGTCGGGAATACTTTTGTAAAAACGGTAAAAGTGCAGCAGATTTATCAGAGGACATTTCGTAGAAGTGCTTTTAAAACAAACAAAGAGACGCAACTCTGTGCCGTTCTTGTACAGTACCTATCAAGATAGAACTTGTTTTAAGGATAGTCTAGCCCAGCAATAATACTCCCTATTTCATTTCGTGGAAATATTCGTAAAACAAGTGCAAAAATACAACACGACGCTGCAGTGGCTGGAATTTAGTAGACAGTGCAGAACCTTTTAAACTAGAAATTATTTATACTGTTAGGCGTGAGAAGTTTTCTAACTCAGTAAAGTGAGCATATCTTTTTTTGTGGCAGACCTAGCAACGTCTTATATGCACTGATTCCCTTTCATGTTGTCTGAGAAGGTTATGTTGAGGAATTTGAACGTTGGACTCTCGGAAAAGGAGCTATCAGTCATAAAAATCGGTGACTGGAAAGGTTTCTTATAATTACAGGAAAACAGCTTTGTCTTAGTCGCATTAAATGTGACTATCTATTTTTGGAAGTACGTATAAAACAAGCGAAAGGACGCAACTCACTCTATACGACAGGTGCTGGAGATTGGAAGACAGTACGGAATCTTTTAGGTTCGAAATTCGTTTTTAGCCCCATGTGCTAGAGAGAGAGAGAGAGAGAGAGATAGAGAGAGAGAGAGAGAGAGAGAGAGAGAGAGAGAGAGAGAGAGAGAGAGAGAGAGAGAGAGAGAGAGAGAGAGAGAGATACATCAACCCAGAAGTGGCAACAATACTCGAGATTAGGGCAAATAGTGTCTTTATGGAGATACAGACTATAGTTATATATACTTTCTCAACCGAGAGGAAGTCCAATGTCTTTCCTCCGAGTAGAGGTTAAATGTCTCCTCTCCGAGGGGAGGTTCAATATCTCGTAAATCACAATCAAATAAAATACATGTTTGTTAGAAATGCAAACTACCAATTATAATAGCACACATTCTACTTCGTTTAGCGGTTCCTCCCATGATTGAGGCCCATGCAATTAAAGTTTCACGATAGCATGAAGCAAACCATATTCTGAATTTGAAGGAAGAACATTTATTAATAGATTGACTTCGCCTTTTTTCTGCTAGCACCGAAAAAACGTCTCGGAATACGAATATCTGGCGTATTAACCCTTTAAATCACATTGATCTTAAGTATTTTGTTACATGTACAGTTCACTTAAATGCTTCCAAACAAACTGACTTATTTTTTACACTTCCTGAAGCGGAACTAAACAACACAATAAAAAAAAGAATGAAAACACACACACACACACACACACACACACACACACACACACACACACACACACACACACACACACACACACAGAGAATAATAATAAATCGATCATTATTGACGTAACCCGTTTTGTTTTCGGGATTTTTTGTTTGTTTTTGTTTTACTGTTTCGTCTCTTTATTCACAGAGTCTACATTTACTGTTTGTTGTTGTTGTTCTTTCTTCTTCTTCTTCTTCTTCTTCTTCTTCTTCTTCTTCTTCTATTATTATTACTAGTAGTAGTATAAACAAATTGACTGACTGATATGTATTTAGATACAAATATTTTTTTCAAATATTTTTACCGGCACACTGGAGAATGAGTAATGAAAAACTTACCCGAGAATTCAGAACTAGCCGGAAGTAAAGGCTAAAAGCGCGAGCATGCTCAGACTACATTTTATAGTCTTTGTCACGAGTTCTATATGCAAAGTTACTGAGTCAGGTGTATATATTGAGTTATCTTAGCAGTTGGGCGGTTTTTGGTTTCTTCAATTTGCTTCCTCTCTCTTTAATCCATGTGGTGTCACGTCCACCACCAGCCGCAGTAGGTTGAAGTGTAATCTGAATGCACACTCTCTGATCCCATGACCCCGATTTCTTGTATACGCATTAATGCCACTCTGAGAGCCTAAATCATCAGATGAATTCTTCTAAATTTACTTTTTACCATTTAACAATACTGGCGATGAAAGAAGTTGTCTAACCCAGTAGAGGGAGCCCACCTTTTTTTTTACAGCAGACTTGACAACATCTACGTACGTTTCCAAAGTTCGGTTCGAGGCCACGTAAACAAATGAAGCGAACTTTTATTGCCTGTATCCTCAACCTGACGTTATATATATATATATATATATATATATATATATATATATATATATATATATATATATATATACATTTGAAAATAATTTCTGACGAGGACGCATCAGACCGTCTGAAACGTACGTAAACGATTTCAATAACTTAAAAACATTACTACAATGATCCAAACATAATTCTCAATGAAAAACCAAGACACGGAATAATAAAATAATGTTAAAAAATACACATTGTTGGTGACTACTCCCTTATTTAAATATATATATATATATATATATATATATATATATATATATAGCATAATTAAATGCAGACCCCACGTGAAATAAATTGCTCGTCAGGTGTGCAATCGATTCTGCTAAAAGCAGAAACGAGGCAGGTAGTCTGCGAGACTGGCGTCGCCGATCTCTGACGAATGTCCATTGCAATTCATTCTTCTAAAAAGATTTTGGCAACACCATCTTTGTGTTTTCTGCCTTCTTTTTCGCACAAGGTCGACTTGTTGGAATGGTAACTGCGCAAAGAATCAATAATTCTTTTCGGAACGATATTATTGTCAGACGGCACGGTTTATTTTTGGCAGTGCTTTTTAGTTTTTATTACTTGGTCTCCAGGGTGTCGGTAAAAATATTTAGAAGAGGCGTATCTATCTCTAAATACGTATCAGTCAGTCGATTTGCTTCTACTACTACTACTACTACTACTACTACTACTACTACTACTACTAAAAATAATAATAATAGAATAATAATAATAATAATAATAAGAAGAAGAATAAGAAGAAGAAACATTAAATGTAAACTCTGTGAATAAAGAGACGAAACAGTAAAAGCAAACCAAAATAATCCTGAAAAATGCATCGATTTAAACAAATACACATTCGTTTATTTAAATCCTTGCGTTGTCTGACTTTTAAACGTATTATATATACGTATTTCAATTTAATTTACTATTTAAACGCTTTCAATGCAGGAAAATTTAAATATTTCACTTCGTGCATGCCAAGCGCATTCTGAACTTGTAAAAAAAAAAAAAAATCAAAATTGAACAACACGGATACTTAATAATATAATTTCATTTCATATTAACACCATGCAACGAAAACACAATCCGGGTTACGTCGGAATATATCGATTTAAACAAACATTCGTTTATTTAAGTGTTTGCGTTATCTTGCTTTTAAACGTATTATATATACACGTATTTCAATTCAATTTATAGTAAATCACATAAGTGAATGAAAAAACTAGCACAAAAAGAATACAGAAACAGACACATTCGCATGAAACTATGCAAACGAATGAATTTTGAACACGCAGACAAATGATACAATAATAAACCTGAATAAATACTGGAAAACAAAAAGTACAAACGGATACATTCATCCACAAGCAAGGATACCAGATATTATAATGGTAAACACGAAAGAGAAAACTGTCAAATAATAGATTTTACCTTCCCAGCAGATCACAGGGTAAAGATTAAGGACACAGAAAAACGAAACAAACACACGGAACTTGCCACAGAACTGAAACGAATATGTAACATGATGAATGTAAATAGAACACCAATAACTGCGAGAAACGAAGAGAAATTGGAATCAGAAGGAAGACTGAGACTTTACAGTACAAAGCAATGACGAAACATGCTAAAAGCTTAAGGAAAATCTTCGAATGCGGAAACTAAGCGAGATACAACACGTACCCCCAACTAGCCACAAGGAACTTGTAATAGAAATAAAACAAAGCATAGAAAGAACACCACGTGATATTAAAGGTAACCGAAACTAAAAATATTTCATTACCTCCACCCTCCTCCACCCATCTAAAAAAAAAATATATACCCCCCACAGAGTGATGGCACCAGCATCGGTTTATAACTAACAAGATTATCTCAGAGATAATGAGAAAAACTTGGCTAGATGACATACCATTCTGCAAGGAGGTACAAACAGATACACTCACCAACACAAACAGTGCCCCAACTTGACTGACAGATAGATAGCAAATAGCGAAAGAGAGGGCGGCTAGCTCTGGAAGTCGTTTCGACAGATTTCCGGTCATTTACGGTGCCAGCGTTATCTCAGGTTATATGACAGGGCTTCATTACCATATGTTTCTTTCATTTCTTCAAATGTCTTCTGTGATGCGTGTCCTTTCAAATGCAAAAACCGGATCACTGCGCGACACACAACATGCTCCATTTCGCTCCTATGTAAATCAGAAACCACAATTAGTTCAGAGCTGTAATTTGTCGCACAACGCGCAGAAATATAAATCAACAGCGCATGCAACATTTCAGCTAGATCAGACAACTGAAGTGGGTTTAAAGGCTTTATTTACTGAACGCTCCTTGTATGTACAAATGAAATGAACACCTGTGTGTGCTACTGTGAGTCATACGTCCAAGAATGGAGTATTGTTGCCACATCTGGGCAGGAGCTGCTAAAAACAACCTATCCTGCCTTGACAGAGTACAAAATAGACTTCGTGGCTTAGAGGGGGATACCCTTTTCTCTTCCCTGCATGTACGGGTTGCCCCAAGATCCATAAGGATGGTGTCCCCTTAAGGCCCATCTTATCAATGATTGGATCAACTAAACATGAGCTGCCTAAGTGGTTGGCCGAGATGGTGGACCCCGTGATGAAAAAATTTTAATGCAATTGCATTAAGGACTCGTTCCATTTCGCCGCTGTCATGCGTGACCTAGAATGTAGTCGACAAAATATATTTTTTTATTTTGATGTCACTGGCTTATTTACGAACGTTCCTCTCGACGAAACCATACAAATATGTGCCGATATGCTGTATCGTAGCACGTTAACCCCTCCTGCTTTTCCAGAGAATATTTTTCTGGAACTCATGAAACTGGCTACTAAGTCAGCCAGTTTCAGCTTCAACAATGAATTGTATCAACAGATTGATGAGATTGTAATGGGCAGTCCTAGCGAATATTTTCCTAGGTTTCCAGGAATCTGTTTTATTCACTCGGGTCACCAGACCCTTTCGTTATTGATAGTGCATAAAAGTTTGATCATTTATCAATTTAAATATCAGTGTGGTGCTGACTATATAGCTGGAACTCTTCAGTGCTTAGGGGTCAGACAGGCCCAACATGTACCTGCACTATTTAGCAAGTTTCATGGGTCTAACAGCAATATATAAACGAGCGCATCTAGGCGTGTAAGGAATACATCCGGAGGTTTACTGAGCACATCCGGGCACTTACCGATCCACGAATCGGTAATGGGACATTAAAATTAAAAATTAATAATCGGTTTCACAAGGAAGAACAAACAAAATCACTGAATTGTACAATCGTTTCGGAAACGATGTTTTTATTGAGATAGACAATAAGTCTTGGACAATAATTTTATCATTTAGTTTTTTGAAACAAAGTCTCCTCATCAGCAAAAATATTGAGTGGGATTTTTTTTAAAGACACCAAGAATAAAACTAGTATTTTTTTAAGTAAGGCGGATGTATCTGGAAAATATTTAAAATATAAAGGAAAATAGTTACTTTTTGATGCTGATAAACACAGTAAGATAAAATGAAAATAAAAATAAAATAAAATCGGGTTGAAAGGTAAGTTTAAGAGAGGATAACAAAAATATATATCCCTTTTAATGGTTCGACTTCTAAAAGTCGTAAGTATAATCGTCAATCCATTCATTGGGATGGTAAATGTAGTTTATGAATGCTTGAAAATGTTGATATATAAAAACTTTCAAAGGAAACGCCAATGGAATAATATTACCAGTTTAAAATCGTTAGTGACGCTAAATTTGAAATCAACTTAAATATTTCAATTACAAAGGGAGATAATTATAGTCGAATAGAAAAATATTTTACTATTCAAAGGGAGATAACCACTAATTACTTATAAGTTGATTTTTTTTATATAATAAATGAATCTTATTGGTAGTAATTAAATAAAATAATATTTTTCATAGTAATTATAATATTTATAGAACTTACATTAGTAAAAATCGTAACATATACATTCAAAATGAAATAGATAATAAAGTAAAATAGAAAATAATGGTAAAAATATCAGATAAGATAATAATAATAATAATAATAATAATAATAATAATAATAATAATAAAAACTATAATAATAATAGTTATTAATTCATAAATTATAAATTTTGAGATAGATTAGTAATAAGAAAATTTTATAATTTATGGTGTTTAAATTTGTCGAATCTAAACCAACGTTTATGAATGCATCCCGGAAAATTTCGTCTTTTAAGTTTAAGAGAATGGTTTTATTTTTATTATATTTTAAAATCTTTAGGGCTTCATATCTACAAAGTGCACAGAATCTGTATCCCGGCATATATGGTTTATAAGATCCTATTATTTCCCATTTTAAATTGAAGGGAATATTTCTATCATTGAGTCGTGAAATATGTTTAGATAAAGCAGTCTGGTTTCTCAAGGAAGGATTTTTAAAGGAGTGCTTATGCATTGAAATCCTATGTTTAATAAGTCCAGATGTGGAACCGAAGTAGATTACATTTTGTTTAATATATTTGTTGTCAGCTAGATTAGGAGTAGTATTGGTATGTAATAGGTTTAGTTGTATTTGATTGGTAGAGTGGTTAATGGGGGTGCTGTTATTGAATAACTGTGGTAAAATTTAATTGTGAAAAGGGATTTGCATGGCTGCTATTAACAAAACTTGTATTTTGTGTTTGTGAGAAAATGCTAGGTTTATTTTTGGTGTCTTTAAAAAAAACCCACCAAATATTTTTGCTAATGAGGAGACTTTATGATAAAATTATTGCCCAAGACTTATTGTTTATCTAAAGAAGACATCGTTTCCGAAACGATCGTACAATTTATTGATTTTGTTTGCTCTTCCTTGTGAAAGCGATTTTTAATTTTTAATTTTAATCATAAATTATCAATCATCTTACTCAATATATATATATATATATATATATATATATATATATATATATATATATATATATATATATATATATAAGTGATATTGTGTGTGTGTCTGTCTGCATGTGTATATTTCCCCTACCTAACTTCTCTGTCAATTTTCAGTCTTCAGACTCGAGATTTGACATAAGGAATACTGAGATTTGAGAAAATCTTTTTGATTGGTTTTCGCTAAAAGATTTGGGTGTCAAGGCGTCAGAGTTCAATGATTTGATCTTTGAAAACTATACGAAACTCCGCCAATTTTGGGACTAAACACTTGAAATTTTAGATGTTACTTGGACATGGATCAAACATTTTCATCTGATTTGAGCCCAAAACAATAAATGTAAAAATTGGGATCAAAGTTAAAAAAAAATTGACCTCTGCGGTATCTACTAAATTACTCAGCTAATTTTTGGTCTAAACATTTGAAATTTTACATAAAATGTATTCAGACATAGGGAAGTTTTTTATTCGTTTTTTGGCCGAAAATTTTGCTGCTAAAGGTTAAAATTCAAAAGATTTATCCTTTGCGGTTTCTAGCAAACTAATTAGCCAATTTTTAGTCTAAGGATTTGAAATTTTACATGCAGCAAGTTTTTAATCAGTTTTGGGGCGAAAATTTGACTGGCAAGAGACTTTACCAAACTCCTCCGCTAATTTTAGGTCTAAACACTTGAAATTTTAAATGTTGGTAACATAGACATTTTAATATATATATATATATATATATATATATATATATATATATATATATATATATATATATACATATGCACATAAACTTATGAATAGTACACAGGGCCCGAACAAAGCCGCGCTAACTGCTAGTATATATATATATATATATATATATATATATATATATATATATATATATATATATATATATATGTGTGTGTGTGTGTGTGTGTGTGTGTGTGTGCATTTATATATTGTTATCAATATTTTTAGTATACATATATATGCATATATATATATCATTTTATGTATCTACAAAATTTTTTTATGTATTTGTTTTCAGCATTTACTTCGGTATTGCTCGATACGTCAGTAGATAATTAGCCTACACAGTATTCCGCGTTTCATTCTAGCCTGACGAATTCTCACAAAGATGAAACGTGGAAAATAATGTGTAGTTTAATTGCTATATATATTTTAAAAACTTACTCTATCTCTCTCTCTTTCTCTCTCTCATATATATGTGTGTGTGTGTGTGCGTGTATGTGTGCGTGTATGTGTACATGTGTGTCTGCGTGTGTGTAAAATAGAACAAGACAATATGAAAAAAAAACTTTGAATAAACAGATAAAACTATTTTTTAGAACGCGTTAAGATACAATTCTGACCATATCTTGCCCATCTTAAGAGGGCGAACGAGTTCTATTGCTTCTTTTCTTTTCGTTGCGTTTTTATGTTCAAAGCTTACTCTTGTTGTTTTTGTTATTGTTAAACAAACGAGGTGTGATCGAACTGTTCTCTGTGAGCTTTTTTTTTTTTTTGTTCGCTTTAAAGGTATCAAAGTTGGTATTAAAGCTCTTGGAAGCATCATTCAAAGTTTCAAACTTTGAAACAATAATAAGAAATACTTCAATTTTTAAAAGAGAAAAAAAAAGAAGAAAAATTGGATAATGTTTTCCTCCCTAACGTTTTCTAAAAACAGTTTTATCTGTTTATTCAAAGCTTTTACATTCCTAATGATGCTTCCAAGAGCTTTAATACCGATTTTTATCTCTTCTCTTCTATCTTCTTCTATCTTCTATTCTATTCTATTCTTCTTCTATCTTCTCTTCTCTATCTTCTATCTATATAAATAAAATGAACTCATTTTTTCCCGTCGGATTTTGACCTTAATAGGATTAAAAATCAAGATATTTCATGCAAATATAATATGCACAAACGGCATAACAATATCTGAGGTGTGTTATAGGCTTATTATTTCTCAAATTCCTCGATAATCTTAGATTTCTATACTTTTTCTGCTAAGAAGTCACGGCCAAAATCGGTTAAGATCAATGGAAGTGGTAAAATATTTTCTCTCTAATAAATTCCTCCTCCCCCTGCCACCACTTAACACCGTTTGAACAGTTGAGAAGAGAACACCGGTTTGGCTTCGTAGTTCTTTCATGTGAAGTTATTTAAAATCACTAAACTAAGCTGCAGTGCTCTGTGGCGTAGTGGTTAGCGTGCTGGACAATTCACATTATATATTCACGTTCGCGCCGACCTACCGTAGTCGTTTTTTTTTTTTTTTTTTCCTAAACAACTGGAATGGACTTTTCTTGGTGGCCGAACTGTTAACGTTGCAGACTTTTTTTTTTTTTTTTTCACACTTTATTTTCCTACTTTTACTCATGACTCCGGGTTTGATCCTTCCTACTTACCTACCATAACATTTTTTAAAACTCCCCCCCCCGTCCCGGAAACAAACACTCGGGCAACGCCGGGTAACCCCGCTAGTACAAGATAAAATCATGTATAGAAAAAATCATTTACTAAGGCTGCAAGAATTCAATATTCAACCAATCTATGTGCAGTCGTTTCTAAGATGAAACTCGCTATTTGAATTAATAATCATCATCATCATCATCATCATCATCATCATCATCATCATCATCACCACCACCACCACCACCACCACCACCACCACCACCAAGAAAGGAGGCAAAAAGAATATATAAATGCTTATAACTAACAGCACATTCTTTTCGTTGCTATGACTCTCGAGTATATACCCGACACAGTTAGTCACAGTTAATCAACCGAGAGCCACATCACTCTATATAAAAGCATACAAGATATCGACGGATACACACTCGAGAGCCAAAACAATGAAAAGCCTATTTTGTCGTCATAGACCTATTATAAGTAAAGTAGAAATATATAAACAAAGTATTAAATAATTTTATAGTAGCATAGCAAAATGGGAAAAAATATAACAATTTTCGATTAGAGGTTATTTATCATGGGAAATTTATTGAATGTAATATCTATCTATACACACACGCGTGCGCACACACACAAAACCCCGCAAATTTAAGCTAAATTAAATGTAACTGTCTAAACAACCTATACCTCATTTGACTCGCCTTTTATTTTTCTATAATTTTACCTGTTCATATTTGACTTTTAATTGAACTATCCTTGTGTTCACGTCAATTTAAAAACTTACCTTCAAATCGAGAAGGCAAAAATAAACCCCACACAATGGATAATTGTTATTTAAATGTAACTTTAGAACATTAATGCAACACAAATACAACAGGAACACGATAAACTAGTTAATATTTAATATTTAATAGCATAACCCTTCTGCAATCTGACAACCTGAAATCTT
Source organism: Euprymna scolopes (assembly GCF_053919585.1). Taxonomy (NCBI): domain Eukaryota; kingdom Metazoa; phylum Mollusca; class Cephalopoda; order Sepiida; family Sepiolidae; genus Euprymna; species Euprymna scolopes. The sequence continues at coordinate 4,813,151 of NC_136523.1, forward strand.
TCGGACATTCCTTAAATTAGTTTGCGGCAATTCTTCGGTGAGATGGCACCCCACTTCTCTTTAATTCATGTCTAAAGGCCTTCCAAATTTGAAATTTGTTGCTTAATAGAATGCCATACGTTTTCAACAGTTCTGGAGATTGTGCACGGAATATCATGCTCTTCAAGGAACCTTTTGACATTGCCAGCTGTGTGAATGGGTCATTATCCTGCATAAAGATGGGATTATCATTCAAATTTCGACTAAAGTAGGGTAGAAAAAGCTCAGTCAACATACTAATGTACTTGGTCGTAATTCGACCTTGTAAGCGAACTATAGGCCCTGGACCATTGGCACTAATAACACCCCCCACACCAAAACTGAACCTCCACTACCTTGCAGCGTTGAAACCGTGCTCATAAGATTAAATTCTTCGTCCTTTCTTCGACGGACGTACCGCCTATCATTACTACCTAGCCTACTGAACTTGCTTTCGTCGCTAAAAATCACTTTCGACCCATATGAAGAGTCATGATCTTCATTGAATCTGAGGAAGTCCAGACAGCGTTTTTTTGTTTTTTACAGAAATCCTTGGCTTGCGTTTTGCAACGCAGTCTCGCAAATTAAAGTCCTTTATCTTTTCTTAACTGTAGAAAGAAAGCACTTTTTAACAAAATTATACTGTTGTTGGATTTGGGGAGCCATTTCAAATCTGTTTCTGAGGCTGTAGATCTTGATAGCATTGTCTTAATTGTAAGAAGTAACTCTAGGACGACCAGATGTAGGGAGCACCAGGAACACTGCCAGTGTTTTGGTTCTTTTAGACAGTTTTCTCATCACATTTCAATCTGCGGCCGATTTCTGAATTTGATAAACCAGAAAGGTGGCGATTAATGAACTCCTGACGATCACTAAGAGAAAATCGTGGCATATGGACTAAATGTTATCTTGTATTACCTAGAACAACAACAATTACGATTAGAGATGCTTTGTTGCACAAAAGATGGATATTTTAAGCTGATTTTTAGTTTATTTGTTGCTGCGGAGTTTCTTTTTGCTTTCCCGATTTGAAGTTAATTTTTTAAATTGACGTAAACACTAGGACACTTCAATTAAGATTCAAATATGAATAGGTAAAATTATAGAGGAATGAAAGGCGAATCAAATGGTGTATAGGTTGTTTAAACAGTTACATTAAATTTAGCTTAAATTAAAATTAAATTTTGGTGCCAATGTATGCCTCCCCCCACACACAGATCCCCCACTCTCATATTATATATATAATTTTTAACACCTACTGGCACTAGTGTTTCATTCATTCATTGAGGAGGTTACGATTGCCGCTGGTCATGGGATTCGAACCCCGCAACGAAGTCATCTCTGTCTCCGTCTGCGAGGAACATAATCACAGAGCCATCATCAGCTGCAACGACATTTCAGTGAATTGAAACATTTATAAAGGCATACACATAGTTAAATGTCGATCTACAGCGATCAAGTGACTGGAAGTCATGATTCTGCACTTAGGCCAATTGACCGACTTTTCAGTCAAAGACTGTGCTTAACCCTTAAGAAATCTGTTTCTTAAAGGTGTGGAAAATTAGGACTATAAACAATCATATTTAATACCTACAAACACACGCACGCGCGCGCACACACACACACACACACACACAAAACACATATATATCGAGTTGATATTACATCTTTAGAAATTGCATACTTAATGATGAATATGTTTTAATTATGTATATTTTTAATTTGTTATGTAATAGTTTTGGGATTGATAACTGAGATACTTGACTGGCTTCACTTTTCATCTCTGCGTTTTCAGATTTTCTTTGTTTAGTTAGAAAACAGCATCTAAGCAT
>NC_136523.1:4817500-4832500 GCF_053919585.1 Euprymna scolopes
TCTTCATAGTTGTTGTTTCACAACGTTTCGGCCAACTCATCCTCTGGGCTTCGCCAGGTGGTTAACCGTGACGGGATAGGAATGCCAAAGCTCTACTTTACTTTACTATATCCATAGTAATTACTGTTTTCTATAATTGTTGTCTCACCACGGTTTCACCGACTAATCCTCTGACCGGCTTTGGATAGGATTGAAACCGCTATCTTCAGACAATGCTTTCCTGGAACCGTAGAGACTCAACGCTTCTATCCACTGCACTATGTCTCACGTGATTAGACAACAACAACTATGGAAGGCAGTAATTACCGAGGATACAGTTAAGAGACTCAGCATTCCTATCCCATCGCGATTAACCACCTGACGAAGATGAGGATAACTGCTCGCATATAAATGAATAAATACGCAAATTAGTCATCTTAAGGAATTCCAATCCTTATATCTATTAAAGCGAAATTGTCTGTGTGTGTACATTTCCCTACCAAATTACTCTGTCAATTTTCAATCTACAGACTCAAGATTTGACATAAGGGGCATTGAAATTTGGGAAAATATTTTAATCAGGTTTTCGGCCAGGAATTTGGCTGTCAAGGGGTCAAAGTTTAATCACTTGACCTTAGAAAACTCTACCAAACTCCTCTGCCAATTCTTGGGTCTGAACACTTGAAATTTTAGTTGTAGGTTACGTGGACATGGATCAAACTTTTTAACTTGATTTGAGTCCAAAACAATAAATGTTAAGGGGGTCAAAATTGGGGGTCAAAGTGTTAAAAAATTTGACTCTCAGCCCATTTTTGGTCTAAGCATTGGAAAGTTTATATAAAGTGTATTGGGACATAGGGCAAGCTTTTTAATTGATTTTTGGCCGAAAATTTAGATATAGGTTACCTGGACATGAGTCAACCATTTTATTATATATATATATATATATATATATATATATATATATATATATATATATATATATATATATATATATATATAGGCTCAAGAAAGAGGGGGCGACCCCATCTTCGCTACAGGGATGTCTGCAAGCGTGACATGAAGGCTCTCTCCAGGAATACATGGGAGGCCTCTGCAGCTGACAGAACTGCCTGGAGGAAAATGATACGCCAGGGGATTATCATCAGCGAGAGGACCCTCCATGTTGAAAACGCTGCAAGGAGAGCTAGGAGAACAGCGAGTGTCCAGGCAGAACAGCCGGACGAAGCGGCAAATTGCATAACAACCTTCGTATGTCAAGGCTGTGGCAGACTATGCAAATCAAGAATTGGTCTCTACAGTCACACAAAAGGATGCATACAGGCAACATCTTAATACGGCGCTGATCCATAGTCGTTTCGACTGACGGATGCCACACACACACACACACACACACACACACACACACACACACACACACATATACATATATATATATATATATATATATATATATATATATATATATATATAAAAAGCTGAATATCTGTGTGTGTGTCTGGCACATAAAGCAAAGCTAATAATTAAATAAAAATATTTTTTTATTCATGCAGTTTTACTTACTTAAATTAACTTATTTTACTTATTAAATTCATGGTGTTAACAGACATCTCGCTGCTCAACTCCCTACATAGTATACCTGTAAATTTCGTCTCAAATAGTAGGCCCTTACGCCAAAGTGGCACTGTATTTTGGTTGGGTGAAGAAACGGTAAAAAAAAAAACACACCTTTTTCAAAGCACGAATAGAAATAAGTTTTTTTGTTAAAAAAAAAAAAATACTCAACTTAAAATCAATGGCTCCTAACCTTTACGAGTCCTGGATATGACCTTAAGCTATATCCGATGGTGAGGCCCTAGTTTGTGGGCTTTGGGGAGTGTGGAGCCACCTCTTAATTGCTATTGCTCCCAGGTCCACTCTGACCTGGAGTGGTAATACCTGTTAGGGTCCCAACTATGGGTTAAACTGACTTGAAAACAAAAAAAAAATTCTAACAAAACTTTTTCTTCAAAATCACTGGATTCGGCATTAAATAACCTGGAAAGGGTTGATATGCCGTAAAAACAAAACAAAACAAAACAAAACAAAAAAACCAACCAACCAACCTAACCTTTACCTCTACATTTTTTTTAACGCAGTGAATATAAATAATGTTTATTTTACAAACTAAAAGAAAATGACACAAAAAAAAGAACATCTATTTGTATTCGAATTTGGATTCAATGCCGTAAAACCGCAAGGGAGATAACTCTAGCACTTCAATAAAAATAAAGTGAAATAGTGAAATTCCGGAAACCCAGCTTAAAAGCAATCGCTCTTAGAGCTCTACGTTCACTTTTTTTTTTTTTTTTTTTTTTTTTTTTTTTTACAAAACTAAAGGAAAAGAAACAATAAAAGGGCATCTATTTGTATTCTAATTTGAATTTAATGCTGTGAAACTGCAAGGGAGATAACTCTAACACTTTAAGTAAACTAATGACGATGACAAAAAAAAAAAAAAGATAAAATAAAAAAATGACACTGAATCGAAGAAAAAGAGAAAAGACATACGTCAAAAGATACGGCCACATTTCGCCGATCAAATGTTTCACAAATAATTTTTATGAAGAAAGTTCATTTTAGGCGGTCTTAAAATTATTGTACTTCTATGCTTCTCGCCCCCCGCCCTGCGGGGCCTAGGCAACTCAAAGTGTAGTATCTGTTCCGGCAAATGCTGCAAGCAAAAACCATATGTGGATGCAACCTCACATATAAGACCATTGCTCTTGTACCAGTCAGTTTTACTATTTTTTTGGACCCTCCCCTTGAGGGAGCTGATTTTCCTCTCCACATAAAAAAAAAAAACAGCCGTGCACCTAATTTGCTCAGTGGAAAGCAAATAAATACAAGCAGTTGTGCCGATTATTGTCAAATTCTTCGTCACCGTAGTAATGGTGGTGACAACGTATTAGTGTTTGAGCTATGCTGCCTCGAACTCCAGTTCCTGGCATAGCCACATATGACAGAAAGATTTGTCACCAAGCAGTATTAGGGCTGCAATCGGGCTAACAGTGCTCTGTTTAAAATCAAGAAAGTCGGCACCAGGATCCGTCGTCTTCTGGTCATCTCCTCTATTGAGGGCGTGAAGCAAACACCTGTCAAGCGCAGCACCGTAAATAAATACAGTGAGAGTGGCAATGTTACTTTTAAATCATCTCTTTGTCTATACTGTGTCAAACCTTCCGCGACTTCGCCTGCAACCGCTGATCATTACTGCTCACGCTGTCGAGATAATCTGCGGAGAACGAGTAGGAGTTCATACTGACCAGATAATCGTGAGGAACAACCTTTGTGAGTTTAATGCAGAAATCTGACTTGGCCTTCGGGACAAGATCAAAGTGTCCATGTGCCTAAGTTTTTTGTTCATCGTTGATTTTGACTGTATTTTTAACATGAATAAAAGATTTAATATCTCAAAGTGTAGTATCTGTTCCGGCAGATACTACAAGCAAAGACCATATGTGGGGGCAATCCCACATATAAGACCTTGGTCAATGTAGGGGCAACCCTTCATACCAATTGTCACTATCCAGCTCCCCTACTCCCCGGGTAGTTGGTCCCCATTTCCCCTTCACTCCTCACATTAAAAATCGGCCTTGTGCCTAATTTGCTCGGTGGGGGGAGCAAATAAATACCATCTGTTCTTCAGATGCTGCACTTCTATTTCTTGTTCTCTTTCGGTGGAGGAGAAATCCTTCACGACTGAGACAATTTTTATTTTTGTACCTTTTCTCCACGTTAAAAAACGATCCTGGTGTCTAACTCTGTCCTGTGGGGAGGCATAGTAAATAGGTACAACAACAACGACGACGACGACACGGGGAGAGGTCGAAAAGTCGGGACTAGCTGATCACACATGGAAAGAAAATGAGAACGAGGTCAAAATAATTGACAGAGATGAAAGGTAAAGAGGTAGGCGACCCAACGAGGCAGTACATATGCTGAAAAAGAAATTACCAAGAAGACCAAGCCTAGATTTTAGTAGCATTTGGGAGACTCTAATTGCAAAAAAAAAAAACAAAACAAAACATTGTGCACCCTTAAAATTTCGGCGATTGAAGGGAGATAATCCCCTGTTGATCTTTATTAGAGTTGTCTCCCCTTTGTCAACTAATTTTTTCACAAAATCGAAAAAATAACCGTAAAATACAGACTAACTCACAGAACACGAAAATATCTAATTAACAAGTAACTTTTCTCTTTTCTTTTCAAAACAACAATCAACATGTCTAAGAACGGTCGAAGGACAATCCGACGGAAACGTTGCACAAATAACACTCAAGATGAGAACAATAATCCGATCGATACAAGTAATATGAACAGTAAGCCCTCATCTAAAAAATTCAGAAATGATATGCGACTTCTACAATAGGTATCTTAGCCTTTTGGTCAAGATCAAAGTGTAGTATATGTTCTTCAGATGCCGCACTTCCATTTCTTGTTCTCTTTCGGTGGAGGATCAGTTCTTCACGACTGAGACCATTTTTTTTATTTTTGTACCTTTTCTCCACGTTAAAAAACAACCCTGGGGTCTAACTCTGTCCCGTGGGGAGGCATAGTAAATAGGTACAAGAAATACAGAAACCACATAAAGAAAGAACACACACAAGAATATAACAATAGTAAACTAATATACACATCTGCTACACACATTGGTGCACAAACTTTTCTTATGGACAAAATAATACTTTTTTCACCTAGAACGTTCTGGATATTCTGAATTCTAATTATCTACTAATGCTTTACTATTGGTTGCTTTAAGAATTTGTCAATGAAATTGATATATTTTTAGAAATTTTTTCTCGATGTAAATGTTCTGTAAATTTGAATAAAATTTGCCAATTTAACTCGTATTCTTTTTGAAATAAACTTTTATTTATGTAAAAATTTAGATCAACTTAGTTTCGGCGATATAAATCTTTATCAGACATTAAATCGAAGATATATACAGCGTGTTCAAACAGTCACTGAAAAGGAAGTTAATAGATTGTTTCATTTTGATGGTATCTTTCTGTACTCTTAACCAAATCTGACTAAGACATTGGGAAATTTAAAAAAAAATGCAAAATTCAAATAATCTCAGTTTATATAAATAATGTCTTCCCATATTTGTGCTCTTTCCAAAACATTATTCATGACAGATTGCAGAATCTCTGGATTGCGATTTAACTTCCTCATTTCGTTCCTGGTGTTTCCTTTCAATTCTTGCAAAGTTTGGGGGTTATGTTTCGAAGCCTGCAAGCTCGCGGAATGAAATAAGGAAGTTAAATCGCAATCCAGAGATTCTGCAATCTGTCATGAATAATGTTTTGGAAAGAGCACAAACATGTGAATGAGAATATGGGCGACATTTAAAAGAGATTAATTCTCATAACTAAAGATTGTTTGAATTTTGAATTCTTTTGAAAAAATTCCCAATTCATCAGATTGTGTTAAAATTACAGAAAGATATTAAAAATAAAGATCAAAAACCATTAGTGACTTTTTGGACACCCTGTATTATCAAAACTTGATTTTCAATTTTTTAAATGAATATTTATTTAAAAATAAAATATGTCCTATATTGACCTCTTATAAATTCTAACTTATATGTTTACAGTCTTTCGTTATATTGCCTTATGCGCATCACTGGTGCGGAATCTCGAGATTTCCTATGATTTGATTTCGATTAAATTCACTTTCAAATCGACGTATAATATAACTTCTTTAAAAATTCTGAAATAAACAAGTCTAAAAGCAAGCTTTTCTCTTTACATTATCAACGCTCTAATTCCGATCTGGCATCAATTGAAATGAATGGCTCTCGTCTTCAGGAGGCCTCCTGTTTTGACAAGCTTCTGGTCTTGACCTTTACTCCTGATCTGAAATGGAACACGTACATCAAATCTGTTGCCAAGGCCGCTGCAAAAATAGTGGCATCCTTCAATCGATGCAGTAGATATCTCACTGCTGATGCAATTCTCTATCTATATAAGAGCCAGGGACGTCAAAGGATGGAGTACTGTTGCCACATCTGGGCAGGAGCTGCTAGAAAGGACTTGGCCTGCCTTGATAGAGTTCAAGATAGACTTCGTAGCCTCGGAGAAGATGTCCTTTTCTTTTCCCTGCAATCTTTATCTTACAGAAGAGCTGTCGTGAGTTTGTCTCTGCTTTATTGTTATTTTCATGGAAAGTGTTCGACTGAGCTACAGTCTATGGTCCCCCTCGCCAAACTTTCACAAGAAACACTCGTCTAGCTGAAAACACTGTCAATAATTTCCCCCACTCTTTATCTGTGCCTAAACCTAAACGTAGATTGCATGAATAAAGGTTCTTTCTTAGAACTGCACGCATGTGGAACTGTCTTCCATTTTCTTGGTTTCCAGCTGATTACAATCTGATTGTCTTCAAGTCTAATGTAAACAAATTCTTGATGAGTCGTTCCAATAAAGTTGACAAATTAACCAAATTTCCATTACTAACGATAACTATATTATCCAATTGACTACTGTACATTCTTAACCCTTATCCTCGATGAGTCTCTGGGCCTTGATAAGTAGTGATGCCTATGTGAAAAAAAAAAGAAAACAAAATATGAAAATGCAAATAGTCAAATAATAAAACAACAACAAAAATTAATCTCTTGATCTAACATTAAATTTTGGAACTTTTTACGAAACAAGACGGAAAAATCGGGTATAGCCAAGCATGTCTGGATGGAGAGGGGGGGGGGAACCATCGCCCCCCTATGGGATGAAGTAAAAATAATAAACAGAGAGACCCACTGGAAAGTGAGAAAACGTAAAGAAACAGCTCACATGCTCGGACATAACAACCTACTGAGCAAACCAAGCGTAGATCTGAATGCAATTTGGACACGTCTAATAGAGAGAGAAAACCTTGAATAACAACATAGGTTTAACATTAACAAAAACCAACTAAGAATTGTCCTAGTGACATAAAGACAAGAAATCGTATTAAGTAAGCTCTATAGTAAGGGTCAAACAAAATTAGTATATAACTTAGAAATATACAAAATTTTAACAAATTCATAATTAGTAATCTTTCTCTCTCTCTTAGTTTATATATATATATATATATATATATATATATATATATATATATATATATATACGTTTTATTTTTTATTACCGTATCTTTCTGTTAAGTTACATTATTGTTTCGGCTACACGGCTGTTTTTTTGGCCGTCTGTAGCGTCCTCAGACTTTTACAGAAACCAGGTTGTTAACTTATATGGAACGGCTCATCAAGAACTTATTTACGTTAGACTTGAACACAACCATATTGCAGTCAGCCGGAAAGCAGGAAAACGGAAGACAGTTCCACAGGCGTGCAGTTCTAAGTAAGAAGCTTTGTTCATGGAATCTACGTTTAGGTTTAGGCACAGATAAAGAGTGGGGGGGGGGAATTATTGATAGTGTTTACAGCTAGACGAGTGTTTCTTGTGAAAGTTTGGCGAGGGGAAACCATAGACTGAAGCTCAGTCGGAAACCTTCCATGAAAATAACGATACATCAGAGACAAACTCGCAACATTTCTTCGATGAGATAGAGCTTGCAGGGAAGAGAAAAGTTAATCTCCTACGAGGCTACGAAGTCTATTTTGAACTCTATCAAGGCAGGACTAGTCCTTCCTAGCAGCTCCTGCCCAGATGTGGCAACACTATTAAGGAAGGCGAGCGACACACACGTGCTACATTGAGGCGTGACGTAGTATTTGGTACTGATAGAACCCAGTGAAGTCAAAGTTGGTGCAAAATAACGGCATCAGTGAAAAGGTGTGCTGTCAATACACAAAATTTTAGTCAATTTTTAAGATTCACAATCATGTAGTAAATTTGATCCAAATTGGAGTAAGGATTTTAGGCATAAAATTTAGTAGTGATGTAACAGAGCGTGTATGAGCGCGTGGGAAAATATCAGCAAGGCCTGGCTCGCGAGGATATTAGCAGCTGTAGCCGAAAAAAAGCACATATGGAAATTAGGAAGTATGCACAAGCTGGCGCGACGACAAAAAAAAAAGAAAAAAGAAAAAAAGGACGCCACGTGGTCGGGAGAAGAAAAAGTGGGGTTGAAAAAGATGGACGTGTAAAATTGAAGACGAGAAATGGCTGTACCGGCCGACGTATAGTGAAGCAGAAAGAAAAAAAAAAACGCAATTAGGTGAGATGGACATGTGGCCCCACAGAGAGAGACTTTTTAAGCTGATGTCGAGACGGGGAGAAAGAAAAATAGTAATAAACGACTGATATTAAAAAAAAAAAAAAATGTCGACCCAGATTTTTCTTTCTTTCTTTGTTTGATTTGTTCCTGTAGTGTTACAACTACTGATGGGACGATTCCAATATTTTTCCCGATTCCGATACTATTACTGATTCTGTACTAAATTACCGATTCTGATACAATTACCGTTTCCGATTCTTTATAAATATCTAAATATTTAACTATATAGTTGCATTTTTTCTCTGATTACCGTAAAAACACACTTCTTAAATGTGCAAAGATTTTCCTAAACGTAAAAATATACTTCTTGGGGGTGATCTATCGGTTTTAGTTTCACTGGTGGTTTAAAATCTATATTTATTTATTTATTTTATCATTATTACCAGCAATGGAAGATTTAGCTTTAAACAAAATCAAATTAAAAATGGACAATTAAAAGAATCGTTTTGGCATCGGAAAATCGGTACAAAATCGGTACAAAATTTTCCGATTCCGATACCCTCAAATATTCCGATTTTTCCGATTCCCGATTCCGATTAATCGTCCCAACGCTAGTTACAGCATTATATCTTGATTTTAATATTCGTAAGGAAGTAGCTCTTATGTTCGGGGATTTAATTTTACCCGTCCAGGGACGGGTATTTCTCTAGTTATTAATGATTATGAAATGAAATGTTTACAAAATACATGAAATAATTGTTTGTGATTTACGCAAATAAAAAAAATGGCCGCTTATCGCACGCGGTAACCTAAAACACATATGAGTTTAACTTCCGGTTTTTAATTTTCTTTCTTTGAGTTGAAGCATATAATTTTATATCAATATATTAGCCCCTCGCTTTTCGCTTTGATTTTGATGTTTTCTCTTTTTAATGTTTTAAAAGGAGCTTTCGTCGGCAGGCTTGTTGAAAAAGCTGGCACATTGAACATGGCTGCCGATTGGGTTTAAAAGCGGGAAAACAATATTTTAATTAGCGTTTTTCACTCTTCATCTTTTTTTTTTATTTTTAGTTTGTATAAAAGTCCCGGGTAGAAATTACAAGCAGATGGGAAGAATTGGTAAGAACAGACTTTGAATATTAATTGGTTTGAATTTTGTAGATATTTTTTCCCATTTAGATTTTGCACTTTGCTAATCTTCGCTATTATTCTTCGTCTTTTACGGTTTACTGTTTCCTCTTCTTGCCTTTTCCTTTTCTTTCTTTCTTTTTGCTAATTCTTCTTCTTCTTCTTCTTCTTCTTCTTCTTCTTTCTTTATTTTTGCTCATTTTTCTTTTTCTTTTTCCTTTAATTTCTTTATTCTTCTTTTCTTCTTTTTCTTCTTCTTAATCTTCTCTTTCCTTTTTCTTTTCTTTCCTTTTTTTCATTCTTTTCTTTTTCCTTTTCTTTCTTTCTTTTCTTCTTCATTTTCCTTTTCTTCCTTTCTTTTTCCTCATTCTTCTCCTTCCTTTTCCTATTCTTCTTCTTCTTCTTCTTCTTCTTCTTCTTCTTCTTCTTCTTCTTCTACCTCCTTTTCCTGTTCTTCTTCTTCTTCTTCTTCTTCTTCTTCTTACTTTTCTTTCTTTCTTTTTGCTAATTCTTCTTCTTTTCTATTTGCTCATTTTTCTTTTTCTTTTTCGTTTACTTTCTTTTCTTCGTCTTCTTCTTCTTCTTCTTTTCTATTTGCTCATTTTTCTTTTTCTTTTTTCTTTACTTTCTTTTCTTCGTCTTCTTCTTCTTCTTCTTCTTCTTCTTCTTCTCTTTTCTTTTTATTTTCTTTCCTTTTTTTATTTTTACTCATTCTTCTTCTGATTCCTTTTCCTTTTCTTTCTTTCTTTTCGTCTTCATTTTCCTTTTCTTCCTTTCTTTTTGCTCATTCTTCCCCTTCCTTTTCCTATTCTTTTTTCTTCTTCTCCTTCCTTTTCCTATTCTTTTTTCTTCTTCTTCTTCTTCTTCTTCTTCTTCTTCTTCTTCTTCTTCCTCCGTTTCCTGTTCTTCTTCTTCTTCTTCTTCTTCTTCTTCTTCTTCTTCTTCCTCTACCTCCTTTTCCTGTTCTTCTTCTTCTTCTTCTTCTTCTTCTTCTTCTTCTTCTTCTTCTTACTTTTCTTTCTTTCTTTTTGCTAATTCTTCTTTTTCTTCTTCTTCTTTTCTATTTGCTCATTTTGCTTTTTCTTTTTCGTTTACTTTCTTTCCTTCTTCTTCTTCTTCTTCTTCTCTTTTCTTTTTATTTTCTTTCCTTTTTTATTTTTACTCATTCTTCTTCTGCTTCCTTTTCTTTCTTTGTTTTCTTCTTCATTTTCCTTTTCTTCCTTTCTTTTTGCTCATTCTTCCCCTTCCTTTTCCTATTCTTTTTTTTTTTTCTTCTTCTTCTTCTTCTTATTATTATTATTATTTTACTCCTCCTCCTCCTCCTCCTGTTTCCTCTTTATGCCTTTTTCCTTTTCTTTCTTTTTTTTGCTAATTCTTCTTCTTCTTCTTCTTCCTTTATTTTTGCTCATTTTTCTTTTTCTTTTAATTTCTTTCTTCTTCTTTCTTCTTCTTCTTCTTATTCCTTTTCTTTCTTTCTTTTTGCTAATTCTTCTTCTTTCTTCTTCTTCTTCTTCTTCTTCTTCTTCTTCTTCTTGCTCTACCCCCTTTTCCTGTTCTTCTTCTACTTCTTTCTTCTTCTTCTTCTTCTTCTTCTTCTTCTTCTACCTCCTTTTCCTATTCTTCTTCTACTTCTTTCTTCTTCTTCTTCTTCTTATTTTGCTCCTCCTCCTCCTCCTCCGCGTATTACTCCCTGTATATAAATAAATTCAAATTCTTTTTACTTCCCCCTTTTCTTTTTCTCTTACTTTCTTTCTTCTATTGTCCTTATTCCACCGTTTTTTTCTTTTTTTTTTCATATTCTTTTCTGTTTCATCTTCGTTTTATTCTGATTTTCATTCTTTTGTCTTCTTCTTTATTTTATTCGTTCTCTTCACTTTTATGTTTACTTGCTGCTTACTGTTTTTTTTTTTTTTTGGCTCATCTTTTATTCCCATTTCTGCCTTATTTAGATTCTCATTAAAACAGTCTGATTATATAACAATAGTTTTCTAAATCATCTACTTATTCAATTAGACTTATTATTTATAATTATCATTGTTGGAGCTCCGGTGATGTTCGCTTACATAGAAACGCGGGATAATTTGTGAAGTCCGTTTACATATTCGTATAAAGTTTATACACGAGGATCATTTTAAAAATAAAGCATCTTATTACTCAAGATGGTAACATTAAGACGAGCGACTTTTTCTGTTACAGTTTTTTTTTCTTTCTACATAGCCGCCACCATTGTCAATACATTTATGCCAGGAATTCAATGATGAATCTCTGTTTCTGACGCACGTCCATGACAGGGATTACGTTTTTTAGAGTGCCACACCATTAATATCTGCAAAAAAGAGATGAAACTTTCAAGTCATGGATGCATAAGTTCAGTCATAATAGCAATGCAATTTGTAATCCCATTTTATCTATTCGAACGGAATATAAATAGAGAGAATTACTTTTAAAACGCTCTCATATATAGATGACTATATATATATATATATATATATATATATATATATATATTGTGTACAGAAAGTTGTTAGTTGAGACAGATCATTGGTACCGTCGGTTTCAAGCCCGATAATAAGGCCCGTTTAAGGTATCCTTATCAAGCTCTCTTCAGCCAATATTCGTCTTCGAAGACGAATATTGGCTGAAGAGAGCTTGATAAGGATACCTTAAACGGGCCTTATTATCGGGCTTGAAACCGACGGTACCAATGAGCTGTCTCAACTAACAACTTTCTGTACACAAAATATAAGTACGCTCTTAAAATTTGGATTTTCCTTTTAATTGAGCACTCTGCTGGAATTCTTTTTTCAAAAAAAAAAACTAATCATAATTATATATATATATATATATATATATATATATATATATATATATATATATATATATATATATATATATATATATATATATATAGGCAGCATTTTCTCCTTTATGCACATTTCATTGAAGGACAGAGACAAGTTTTGTTCGCTTCTCTTATAATCCATTGTTTCTTTTCGACGGACTCGTTTCCGAACATTCTGTTCGAGAATAAAAAGAAATTTGCTGTATTTGTGAACGTTTTCGACCTTCATAAATCGTCCTCAGCGAAGTGATAAAAAAAATAATTAAGACTAAGGTAATGAATTGAATGGAAAGATGATTAAACTCGTTTAAAATCGTTTAAAATACTTAAAAGCATTTAAGCGTGCAATCCGCTTCGTATTGAGCTTGATTAATGGTGTTTTTAAATGTGGATTAACACGGCTTCAATAATTGAGAGGGGTATGTAAGGCAGTGTTTTTTAATCGTATGTCTCTAAATTCGTTTTTGGGGGTGTCGTGTGCTGTGAGGTTCTGATAAATGGAGCAATATATATATATATATATATATATATATATATATATATATATCTTTAAACCATATAAAAAAACATTGAATAATAAACATTTTTTTTTAGTCCTTCGTTGGAAAATGATTTTTTCAGTTATCAATCACAATCAAGCAAAAGAATAATTATTTAATTACATATATTAATAACAATGTTCATATTTTTACTTGAATTTTATTTGCAACATTTTATGAAATCTACCCAAGATAAGACATATTGCAATTGAGAAGTAAAAATTAAGAAAATAAAATATCATTATCATCTTAGAAACGATCGTACGCTGAAAACGTACACAGTAAAACAATACGTTTTATTGTCGCGTTGATTATTTGTTTATGTACGCAATCGTAACCAGAATTCGTAAGCCGGATGTTGGGTTACAACACCCGTTACAAGGTCATTTGAGTTTTATAATTAAATATATATATATATATATATATATATATTTAGTAATATAACTAGTAATTTTATTATTACATTAAAATACACTTTGCTCTTTAGACTATTGTTCTAATATCCTTTAAATTATATATATATATATATATATATATATATATATATATATATATATATATATATATATATAATGTCTTTTAAAGATAAAGAATTTAATGATAGCTATGTACAACCAAATTTATTAATCCTGATGAATTAAAAAATAAAAAGTGAAAAGCTAGCTTTCCAACCTCGCTCCACAGAGCTGAAATCTAGGCTATTAACGATTAAGAAAAAATATATGATGGAAATATGACAGCAGACAAGTGGTGGAAAAATTCCTATTCGTATATTGATTAATAAATTTGGTCTGCACACACACACACACACACACACACACACACACACACACACACACACACACACACATATATATATAAATTTAGTTGTTAAATTTAAATTCTGAATATCAAAATATAGACACATATATTCGAGTTAAGAATTTATTGTTTGACAAAAGGAATATATAGAAGGGGTTATATTAATTTCCTTAATCCATGGATTTTCAATAATGGTTCATATCATCAGGGGAAATGAAATGCGGTTAGCATCAGAGGCTCATATCATATGATATGAGCCATTATTGAAAATCCATGGATTAAGGAAATTAATATAACCCCTTCTCTATATTCCTTTTGTCAAACAATAAATTCTTAACTCGAATATATCTGTCTATATTTTGATTTTCAGAATTTAAATTTAACAACTAAATTTATATACTGCTCTATTCTTAAATATTGAACTTTTCCTTTTGGGCTAGGACCACCCTGAAAGTATTACCTCTAGTAATATCTATCAGGATTTTTCATCGGATTTTAATCTGTGTCTTATCTCGCTTATATATATATATATATATATATATATATATATATATATATATATATATATATATATATATATATATATATATATATATATACGTGTGTGTTACGATTCAGGATATATTCGTCTCAGTTGAGTTATATGTAGTGACGTATGGTATATTATAGATGCTAGTCGTGTTTTATACGGCTTTCTGTCTACATTTGATCGGTCCTGTTTTGACATTTATTTTCCTGGACAAGTGAAAAAAATAAATAACCTCAAGCAAAAAATCAGATATGCAAATGCATTTTCTTTGGTTCGACAGAAAAACTTGTAAAAATCATGCGATTTCTTTCCCGTAGAGAATAAAATAATATAATCAAACTTTGACAACGATTGGACAGTTGATTCATCGTCACGAATTGTGAGATCAACATCATATGAATCCCAGACCAACGTTCGTGATCTCGGAAGAAAACGTGAGATGTCATTGAAATTGAAGGCACGCAATCGAATCCGCTGCTAAAGTTGATGGCGTGGGGGTCGATCATGAAAATACATCAGCATAAGATCAAAGTGTAATATCACCTTAGTCTGCCCGAATTAAATTAATCTAGGAAGAACTGAATCTAACGCGAAACTCCATCCCTCTATTATTTCCATTCCACTTTAGACTCACTTCCATTTAGAGATCAACCTACTTTGTTTTATTTTTTTTTATTACATTTTCACCCCAAACAAGGCAAATTGCCAGTTTGGTGTAGGGGGCTACTATCAGGGGCAACAACTACTGGGGTACTCTGTAGGGATTTGGGCAGCAAGATGTCGGTTCACGTTACACTTGAACTTCTGCACGTCAGAACTGTTGAGGAAGCAGGGACCTGGAATGGAATTTCAGAGTCTAGCGGTTCTGGGGAAGAAACTATTGGAGTAAAAAGATCTTTTACATCTAGGGATCTCTACAGTGTGGGGGTGGGATTTAGCAGCCTGTCGGGTTTGTTGAGGGTGCTCACGTCGTGGGGGCA
>NC_136523.1:4837500-4870000 GCF_053919585.1 Euprymna scolopes
AGGCTTTTAATATCAATGCCAAAGCTAGAAAAACGCATCTCTCTCTCTCTCGCTGTATATCACCACATTATCAAGGCCTAGAGGCCACTCAAGGATAATGGTTAAAGAGTGTACAGTAGAAATTGGACAATATAGTAATCATTAGTAATGAAAATTTGGTAAATTTGTTAACTTATATGGAACGGTTCATCAAGAACTTATTTACGTTAGACTTGAAGACAACCATATTGTAGTCAGCCGGAAAGCAGGAAAACAGAAGACAATTCCACAGGCGTGCAGTTCTAAGAAAAAAGCTTTGTTCATGGAATCTACGTTTAGGTTCAGGCACAGATAAAGAGTGGGGGGGAATTATTGATAGTGTTTTCAGCTAGACGAGTGTTTCTTGTGAAAGTTTGGCGAGGGGGGACCATAGATTGAAGCTCAGTCGAACACTTTCCATGAAAATAACGATACAACAGAGACAAACTCGCAACAAAGAAATTTCTTCGAAACTCCGCGGATTAAGGACTATCCACTTATCTAGTGTTTCCTTTTCAGATTAAATATGCTTTTAACTCATTTCAAAGTGTTTTTTAACATGTTTTATTAACTGTTTGCTCGTATTATAAGCTCTATCTCCTATTTCGTTTTATCGAGCTTTTACATCTGGCCGAGATAATTTTATAAATATTAATTCTTTAATCTCTGTAATATACTTTAATTTTACCATCTTGGATCATTTTGGTAAATTTAATTGTGATTTTTATTTTATTTTATATATATATATATATATGTATATATATATATATATTTACGTCTCGGAAGTAGAGTGAAAAGCATATCTTATTTTTCTTTTATTAATATTATTGGAATCTTTTCTTTATTCCTTGTACACATTTTTGTGAATTATTCCATGGATTTCTGCCTTTGGATTATTATGGACCATCTTCTTCCAAATATGGGATTTCCTGGGATTTTGGAAATTCTTTTAACTTTCTTGAAGTTTTACATTTTGATTTTACCATCACTGGATTTTTTATTTTCCACCAGACTATCCATTCATGTGTAATCACATTTTTCTTCACTGTATTCCCTCTGCTTCACTTTTTTTTGTTTTCAAGTAAGATCTTTGACTTACTTGTTTCATCAAATACTTCTGCATGCAAAATCCGATCCCGCATTTTGCTAATTCCTACCCTCTGATGAGAAGGAAAGTATTTCTTCGAAACTCCGCGGATTAAGGAATATCCATTTATCTAGTATTTCCTTTTCAGATTAAATATGTTTTTAACTCATTTCAATGTGTTTTTTAACATATTTTATTAACTTTTTGCTCTTATATATATATATATATATATATATATATATATATATATATAAATTTTTTGAATTACATTATGTATGTAATTTACTTCAGAATTTCCGTTTATATTTATTTCCGTTTATATTATTGATCTTTCTTTATTTGCTTTGGGGTTTTCGTAAAAATATTGATACTATGATTTGCAGTTTTATACAATCTGTAATCGTATGGTAATTCAGTATTTCATTAAATATATATATATTTGTACGTGTGTGCCTATTCTCAAAGTCTCAGACAAGTCGCATTTGCTTATTCGCATATGTGCTTTTATTAAAGGTTTTAATACCTTAATATGATGTAATAATGGTTGTTAACCAATACTATTATTTACACACAATAAATTATCTTATCTCGCTTTTATTATAATTATTAATTAAGTAAAGAGATTTTTATTAAAGAATATGATAGCGCTTTAAAAACAAATGCAGTATTAAAATATAAGGGGAGATAACTGCCAAATAATGCTGATGTTGTGAAGGGGGGTGTTGAGCAAACGGTCTGTGCATCTAGGTGTAGTCTCTTGTGTTTAGCTTTGAGCTGTTTTCTGTTTAGAAATTGTAACTTCACATCGGTTTATTAGTTTCACATGTACGTGTTACTTTTTCGGCGTGAAACGATTTTCATTGATTGGAAAATGTGTTACGTTCAAGTTTCTGTGAAAATTCCTTGCTTTTGGGGAGCGAGGAAGGAATCGAATTCAGCGAAGCGGTGAAAGAAAGAGTTTAGCAATTATAGTCTGTTGCTTTTTAGCGTTCATAGGAATCCCATTGTGTTTTCTCTACGCAATTTATAGAGAAAAGAGGAAAGAAATTGTGTATGAGAGAGGGTGGGTGATAAAAAACTGTTCTAATCTTATACATCGACTTCCGCCATTTTCCTAACTTGTATTTATT
This sequence comes from Euprymna scolopes, assembly GCF_053919585.1. NCBI lineage: Eukaryota > Metazoa > Mollusca > Cephalopoda > Sepiida > Sepiolidae > Euprymna > Euprymna scolopes. The sequence goes on from NC_136523.1 coordinate 4,839,736, forward strand.
TTTTTTTTATTTTCATTTTCTTCTTTCAAACCAAATCCAGTTATGTTTTATGAGCTAAATAAAAGACGCGTTATTGTAATAATAGAATTTACACAAGCATTCAGCTGCCTATAAAACAATTATGGCTGACTTCTAAAATCTATATGAATAAAAGCAGTTTCTTTTTTTAATAGAGCCTTCGTGTCTGTACAAGGTAGAAAAATAAAATTGTCGCGCTAGAAAAGACGCCATGATTCCATTTATGTTTGATGAAAGCCGGTTTTCTTTTTTGTTGCAGACCATCTAGTAGTTGGCCAGTTTTGTACAAATCCCAAGAGAGATAAGATCCCTCTATCATGTCTGAAAGTAATACAATGTTCAACGAGCTAGATTGGAGATGCGCCGTTATACGGCTCATGCTCTCTCCATATCTAAGTTATGACAACAGCACCATTGCCAGCACCCTCAAAATGCATCGCTGTATTGTCCCGAATAACAGGGACGTTCCCAGCGTGATGAAAACAAAAAATTCGTCTTTGGTGTGGTTTCAAGTGGGAGTCAAATCATGCAACCTCACATCTTTGAAGATGGCGTGAAATTCAAGACCAAAAGTGTACCTGGATGTGCTGAAGAGTGTGGTGATCCTCTAACGCAACCAGGTGGCTGTTGGTAGACCCTGGGCGTGGAAGCAGGACTTGGTGCCGTCTCACAAGTCTACCAGATAACTCTGTCAATTTTCGGTCTAGAGACTCGAGATTTGACATAAGGAGTATTGAGATTTGACATAAGGAGTATTGAGATTTGACATAAGGAGTATTGAGATTTGACATAAGGAGTATTGAGATTTGACATAAGGAGTATTGAGATTTTGACAAAAGGAGTATTGAGATTTGACATAAGGAGTATTGAGATTTGACATAAGGAGTATTGAGATTTGACATAAGGAGTATTGAGATTTTGGCATAAGGAGTATTGAGATTTTGACATAAGGAGTATTGAGATTTGACATAAGGAGTATTGAGATTTGACATAAGGAGTATTGAGATTTGACATAAGGAGTATTGAGATTTTACATAAGGAGTATTGAGATTTGACATAAGGAGTATTGAGATTTGACATAAGGAGTATTGAGATTTGACATAAGGAGTATTGAGATTTGACATAAGGAGTATTGAGATTTGACATAAGGAGTATTGAGATTTTGACATAAGGAGTATTGAGATTTGACATAAGGAGTATTGAGATTTGGGATAAGGAGTATTGAGATTTGGGATAAGGAGTATTGAGATTTGGGAAAATCTCTTTTATCGTTTTTTGGCCAGAAATTTGGCTGTCAACGATTTGACCTTTGGGAACTCTACGAAATTCCTCCCACAATTTTGGGTCTAAACACTTGAAATTTTAAATGTAGGTTACTTGGACATGGATCAAACTTTTTAACTTGATTTCAACTCCAAAAAATAAAATGTTAAGAGGTCAAAATTGGGGTCAAAGTTAAAGAAAATGTGACCTCTGCGGTCTCTACCAAATTACTCAGCCAGTTTCGGGTCTAAACATTTGAAATTTTACATAAAGAGTATTCATAGATAAGGTAAGCTTTTTAATTGGTTTGGGTCGAAAATTTGAGCTGCCAAGGGTCACAGTTAAAAATTTTTTTACCTTTGCGGTGTCTAGCAAACTACTCAGCCAACTTTGTGTCTAAACATTTGAAATTTATACATAATGGGTATTCAAACATGCGGCAAGCATTTTAATCAGTTTTGGGACAAAAATTTGGCTGCCAAAAGGTCAGGATTGAAAGAGTTGACGTTTGCAGATTCAACCAAATTCCTCCGTCAATTTTGGGCCTAAAGACTTGAAATTTTAGATGTAGGTAACTTGGACATGGGTAAAACTTTATATTTAGATTTAAGATCCAAATAATTAATGTTAAGGGGTGAAAATTGGGGTAGAAGTTTAAAAAATTTTGACATCTGCGGTCTCTACCAAATTACTCAGACAAATTTTGGTCTAAACATTTGAAATCTTACATAAAATGTTTTCACACGTAGGGCAAGTCATGAACAGTACATAGGGCCCCAGCAAAGCCGGGCTGAACTGCTAGTACATAATATATCACACAGTGTATATATATAATACTACTACGTAGCACATATCAAATAGCATATATATATATATATATATATATATATATATATATATATATATATATATGTATATAATAAAATTACATAGCACTTATATAAGAAACCACATAGAATATACATGAGATAACCACACAATAACTATCTCTAAAGCAGGCTGCGGGATTGGGACCTTCTACTGGAGCCAATATTTAGAACTAGTCAACATATCTGCGAACATTTCACGTTTTTTAAATATTAATGTCTCGTCCCAGAAAAAGGCATAAAGCCAATTGATGCAAATAGTTAAAAATACAACTTTTAGATATAAATAGATAGCCAACGATAAGTGCCAGATCGATAGATTCCGATCCAGAAAACAGTAATTATCACCCCTTTGTCACAAACATCGTTCATGAAATATGAAGGCAAAAGGACCAAATAAGGTGAGGGAAGGTTTACTTGACATTACATCCCCCACCCATTTCACAATGAAAGAGGATTATAACCTATCAAATTTATTTAAGATTTTTTCTTACTAATGTATCTCCGCTTATCTTGGTTAAAGACCATCTTCTATACTATAAATCTCACCCGTCTGTTTAAATGTATGTATGTATGTATGTATGTATGTATGTATGTATGTATGTATGTCTGCCTAAAACTTTCAACAGAGGAGAGTTTCACGAAATCGGTAACGTGTTGAAGCTCGAACCTTCGGACGACAAATATCGAAAAATTGGCTTAAAACATTAATTCCTTCACCCCAAATGTGCACTTTTTTTTACAAGGAGGGGCACATTTTCCGCCGATATTTTCGAAAGTCATCCCTTCTTTTCGATTGAATAGCCTTAATTTAAACTTTTGCCACTTCCGGTTTTGTGATGGACGCAACGGCAAAAACGTCACATTTTTTCCACGTTCTCTTCGTCCTTCGCAGTACGGGTTCGAGCCTGCCTGCCTACTACCACTAACACACACCTCCAAACATCCGGGAAACGCCAGACACCCAGGATAGTTTGAATATAAGGAGGTGATAAGGTTTTATGAGAATTGGAAACAATGTTGCTGAATTTTTTAGATGAGGATCAATATTCTTATTGTTTAGATTCTTCGGACTACTGTTTTCATCTTGAATTCACGACGTTTTGGTCGATATAATTTCCTACCTGTTTCAACAGTATTATGTAGAATTGTATTTTGAATGCTGCTCGCACTGAGGATTGAGAATAATTTATAACCCAATTTTATTTTTACCCAGTACTTTCTTCATTATGCTGCAGACAATACTAGTATGAATTTAAGGAACCCTAAACCAACTTTCATTTTTAAAGGTACATCCTTACTATTATCTATATATATCACTATTTATTACAACATACGAGGGTCGTTCCAAAAGTAAAGCCTCCTATATTTTAACTGAAAAAGTTGAAAAGCTACGAAGACGGGAGTTGTGCCATTAAAACGAGCGTCCTTTAATGTTTCCACATTTCTTTTCTACATAGCCGACACTAGTCTGAATGCGCTTACATTTAACATTCGTTTTTTTTTTCGACTACACTATATAAGATACGGACCCCTCCCTTCACAATTTACTATTAAATTCCGGTAAATTACAACGATTAACAATTGATGTGCATGGGTGTCCGGAGCCTTCTATTTTTAACTCAAAGAAGTTGAAGAGCTCGGAAGACGGGAGTGGTACCAGTAAAACGTGTGACCTTTTGTGCTCCAGAATTTATTCTTTTACACAGTCGCCGTCATTTACAATGCAATTTTATCAGTAATTCAAGTATGATCTCTGCTTCAGACGTACATCCATTACAGTGGCTGTGTTCTTTGAGTCTCACATCGTCAGCGAGAGATGAAACTTTCGGGTCATGAATGCATAAGTTCAGTCATCATAACAATGCAATTTGCACTCCTCTCTGATCCATGTGGCTGCAATAAAACTAGGAAGAATTGCTTTTGGAACGCCCCCTTGCAATATTACGATATAGAAACTCAAAAAAACAATTGCGAATTAATTTAGACTTCTAACCAGTCATCGTTGACGGAACGAGAACATGCTACCCTCGTCGATTTATTAAAGAATTCCGTTCGAAATTCCATGCGGATTCCCAAGTTCGAGAAGATGCACCTGAAGAAGCTTGGCTGTTACATCGGCCGAAACGCTGTGAAAATAACATTCAAGATGAGACCAGTAATCAGAAGAACCGTAATAATACGTTTGAAAAAATAATACGTTTGAAAAATAATACGTTTGAAAAATAATACGTGTAAAATGGTTAGAATTTTTATTATTTAGTCAGACGGCTCTACAAGAATATGTCAACAGCGTACTTGAAAACGATCCAGTTGTAGTCAGCTTGAAAACAGTCCCGTGGTATTGTGTTCCACAGATGGGAAGATTTTGTTTATTTTGTATTTTGCTCTTGCTTTTATTCTGTATTTATCAACCCTTTTTTTTTCTTAATCAATAGTTATTAACCATCCTAGTCAATAGTTATTAACCATCCTAATCAATAGTTATTAACCATCCTAATCAATAGTTATTAACCATCCTAATCAATAGTTATTAACCATCCTAATCAATAGTCATTAATCGTCCTCCATTTTTCGTCAATTTTACAATCACATTCACACCTTTGTCTATAAATACATTTCTCTCAATTTCTTTTCGTCGGAATCTTTAGTCGTTTCAGACAAATCATCCAAGAAATTCCACTGACAATTCTAAAATCGATCTGATTGCTTGTCGATTCTTCAATTCAGCTCAAACAATCTTCGACTCTTTGTTATGGGTCTACAATGACCGCACTAATTCCGCAGATCTTTTTATGGCATCCGCACAAAACTATTTTTGCTTACCTTTGTTCCACAAACGAATACTTAACGGAATTTGTTTGAGCTTTTCTTAAATTATTCTCCGCGTATACACACACACACACACACACACACACACACACACACACACACACACACACACACACACACACACACACACAAACACACACACACACACACATATCTATCTATATATCTATAAAGGTTAGAATGAGTGTGCGTGCATGTGTGAGGGCACTTCTCAACATATATATTCAACGAATTTTTATCTATAAACTTGAAACTTGATATATAGGGTATTCAGACATGTGGAAACCTTTTGAATCGCTTTTTATCCGGGGGAAAAAGTGCTGCTAAGGGGTCAATATAGAAAAATTAGTACACGAGAGTCATCGGATTTTTATCTGTTTGTAAACAGTTTTACGAGGTTTGAAAACAATTTGAATGATCGTGTCAAGCTGGTCGTAATTGACTCCTTGCCGTTTGGATTTCGATCTCAGCTCAAGAACTGGCATCTAAGCTTCAGCCTCTGTCCCATCGTCGAAACGTTGCATCCCTCTGCCTGTTCTACAAGTATTATAATGGTGAATGCTCTGATGAACTGCAATCACTGTGCCCCCACGACGTAAACACCCTCGACGGACCCGACAAGCTGCAAAATCCCACTCCCACACTGTAGAGATCCCTAGATGTAAAAGATCTTTCTACTCCAGTAGTTTCTTCCCCAGAACTGCTAGACTTTGGAATTCCATTCCAGGTCACTGCTTCCCCAACTGTACTAACTTGCATAAGTTCAAGTGCAATGTGAACCAACATCTCGCGTCCCAAATCCCTACATAGTACCCCAGTAGATGTTTCCCCTGATAGTAGCCCCCTACACCAAAGTGGCAATGTGCCTTGTTTGGGGTGAAAATGTAATAAAAAAAAAAAAAGTATTTTTTTTACTTAGAAGAAGTGAATTGTTTAGACCCCCCCCAAAAACAAACCCATAACACTCGCATGTACATGTTTCAGTTTCTTTCCATTTTTTTATTCAATTTTTTAAAAGGAATACAACGTTACACTTAATACATACAATAAGTCTGTTTATAACAAACTAGCAGTTCCGCCCGGCTTTGCTCGGGCCTTATGTACTGTTCATAAGTTTATGTGCATATGTATATATTAAAAAGTGTGAATATGTAAAGTAATGCCTTTCTCTATAATAGTTTTCCTTAACTCTCATAGAGAAAAGACAGACATTTTCACTTTTATAGATATACTAGCGGGGGGGGGGGTATCCGGCGTTGCCCGGGTGTTTGTAGGTGTGTCTATGGGGGGGATAAGTATAACCCTCAAACGATGTTAAAAAAATCGGACCCCCGCCCCCCCCAAAAAAAAACAGCGAAAAAAACCCCGCTGTGTGTATAGGGGGGGGGGAAGTAAACTACAGAATAATCGAAGTAAAAAAATCAAGAAACGTTGCCCGCGTGTCTAAAAATGTTAAAGAAAAAAAAAAGTTTTGGTCGTGATGCTGGATTGAACCTGGGAGCCTTGACGCGGAGGTGAAACAAACTCCAACCACTTAACTGTCTAGGCCAAGAGTAAGAGGAATTGGTTATAGTGTTAAAATAAGGCTTATAAAGCGAGTGAAAGAGGTTTGATTGACAGATAGCCACTAAATGAGGTCAACGCGGGAGCGTTACGAGATGACGTAGCAGTATTTTATTTTTTTTGTTTTACTTCACATTAGCGTTTATTAAATTAATAACAAATTAAATTATGTATTTCGTTTCATGTCTAGACATCTCTCTCTATCTGTCTCTCTTTCTCTCTCTCTTTCTCTCTCTCTGTTTGCGTTTGTGTATCTCTCTCTCTCTGTTTACGTTTGTGTATGTGTGTGTCTCTCTCTCACTTCGTCTTCCTTACTCTAAAGACTGTTACTAAAAAAGAAAATGGCGTCTGGCTGTTTTTTTTTGTAAAAACTTCGATCGTTAATATTTTTTGTAAGCGTATTTTTTTTTACTTCACATTTTTGGCTTGTTATTTTTCGTTTAACTATCGTATCTAACTATTTTGAATGTGCTAATAACTTTGGTAACGTTGTCATAGTGTAGAAGTTCATAGTTTAGCTTGTGTGAGGGTTAAATTTTTTTATCGATATCATGTTTTTTTAAATTCAGACTGCCATTAGAGCTTGTTGACGTCAAGATCACGTGACATTACAAAGCGGGTTTTAAATAAAAGTTGACCCAAAATAAACGGCCCCGTGTATACTTTATGTAGAAGAGTTCACGCCCTTATTTTTTTGGGCAGTTATAAATCGATTTAAAAATATATAATGTTTAACATTAAAATGTCACTCCCCCCCCTGCAGAAAATCGATCAGTTGACGCACATCTTATGGTCCTTTTAGGCTGATTTTTCGATATTAGTCGTCCGGAGGGCGGAGCTTTAATATGATATCAAGTTTGTGAATTTTTGTTCCGTCGGTCAAAAGTTTTTAGCAGACAAACAAACATACATACATACATACATTTTCGCTTTTATATATATATATATAATATATATATATATATATATATATAGATAGATAATAGATATATTGGATGCAATATATAGCAATGATTTAAAAAGTATATAAAAAGACTCATGCGCCACCACTGAAAATCGAAACCAAAACGTCCAGCTCACAATTTATTTTGCTTCTGCCGTCAATGACTGGGCTATGAAAACATCTGTACTGCAAAGCTAAAAATTAAAACATGAACCAATAGCTACTACGTTATGCATTCATAATGCCGGCGTTCAACCTTCACCTGGCAAATTTAATTTTTTTTTTAATTTTCACACTTCGGCACCGATTTTTCAGGGCTAAAACTCAAACATAAAGTTTTGCATGGATTCCAATACCTTATATATGAAGTTTCATGTTTGTAGACCAAAATCTCTAGGAGGAGTTTGGTAGGCAAAATATGTTAAACCAATGAGAAAATTGTATTTTCTTTTTACATAAATAGAAAAGAGGGTTTTTTTTATATATGAATATCAATACACGCAAAAGAGAAACGAATTTATAGGAGTATAGATAGATAAGAATTCTGCATTAATTAAAATATAATATTTATGCGTAATTTACAACCGATCAACTCCGGTCGGCCTACTGGTATATCTATAAAAATGTGTGTGTGTGTGTGTGTGTGTGTGTGTGAGGACACGTATCAAAGTATATACTCAAGGGGATTTTGGTCTACAGAAGTGAAATTTGCTTTATAGGGTATTGAGACACGTGGAAAACTTTTTAATGGCTACTAAGGGGTCAACATTGAAAAAATTGGTACGTGGGAACCGTCGGATTTTTATCTGTTTGTCAACTGTTTAATGACTGAGCATGAGCAAATCGTTCACAATATGTTAAGAATAAGTAGGTTTGAAGAAAGCTTTCTTAAGGTCGTGTCAGGCTGGCATAATGGTTATCGTATTTGACTCACTGTATTAAGCTTTTGGTTTCGATCTCAGCTAGAGTATATTTTTTTAGTTACAAAAAGTGAATTGTTTAGAAAAAAATATAATGTCTCAGTAAATTTCCGTTTTTTATTACTTAACTAGCATTCCAGCCCGGTGTTGCCCGGGTATTTGGATGTGTGTGTTGAGCAAAAAAAAAAAAGTCGTTGTAGAAAGGCAGGCTCGAACCCGTACCACGAAGGATGAAAATAACGGGGGAAAAAACCTGACGTCCTTGTCTTTACGACCACCGCCAAAACAGGAAGTGACGTAGGTTTTAATTAAGGCTAGACAATAGAAAAAAGAGGACCACTTTAAAAAATATCGGCGAAACAAAGCGACCCCTCTGTAGAAAAGTGCCCAGTTGAAGGTGAACATATTAATGTTTTTAGCCAATTCTTCGATAAGTTTTAGGCATTTATATATTGGTAACTAAAAATTTTCGACCCAAACCGATTAAAAAGCTTGCCCTATCTTTGAATACCCTTTATGTAAAATTTCAAATGTTAGACCAGAAAGTGTCTGAGTAATTTTGTAGAAACCGCAGAGGTCAAACTTTTTTAACTTTGACCCCTATTATGACCCCTAACATTTATTGTTTTGGGCTCAAATCAAGTTAAGTTAGATCCATGTCCCATGGACTTATATCCAAAATTTCAAATGTTTATACACAAAATTGTGGGAGGAGTTTGGTAGAGTTCTCAAAGGTCGAATCGTTGAATCTTGACCCCTTACTCGCCAAATTTCTGGCCAAAAACCAATCACCTCGATTTTCCCAAATCTCAGTACCCTGTATATCAAATTTCGAGTCTTTAGACTTAAAATTGACAAAGTTATTGCGTAGGGAAATGTACACACACAGACACACACACACAGACACGCACGCAGACACGTTCACTTTTATATATATACTAGCATGGGTTCCCGGCGTTGCCCGGGTATTTGGAGATGTATGCTGAGCAAAAAAAAAAAAAAAAAAACAAACAAAAAAAAAATCGGCCAATTTTTTTTTAAACTTTGACCCCTATTATGGCCCCTTAAAATTTAGCGTTTTGGACTCAAATCGAGTTATTAAGTTAGATCCATGTCCAAGGAACCTATATCTAAAATTTCAAGTGTGTAGACCTAAAATTGTCAGAGGAGTTTGAAAGAGTTCTCAAAGGTCAAATTGTTGAACTTTGACCCCTTAATCGCCAAATTTTTGGCCCAAAATCAATCACATCGATTTTCTCCTATACCCTGTATATCAAATTTCGAGTCTGTAGACTAAAAATTGACAGAGTTATTGCGTATGGAAATGTACACACATAGACACACAGACACACAGAGAGACAGACAGACACTTTCACTTTTATATATATATATATATATATATGTATATATATATATATATATATATATATATATAGATAGATAGATAGATAGATAGGTAGATTAAAAAATATATACGTGTACATAAATATATATGGAAACGATTTTGTGTTTACTGTAACCTTTTTACGCAAATATTATGCAAGTATAAATCATGTAGAATATCTGCATGAATATAATTACACGTAATAGTTAACTAAAGATGATCATCCCATAAGAAAACCGAAAAAACTAATAGGGAATTAATTAAAATGAATGTTTAAAAGAATATGCAAATTAGCTAGATCTTTTGCTAGTGAATGCAATCCCACAACCCATATATAAGAAAATTCTTTTTAAATAAACAGAAAAGAGAGTTTTAATATGAATAACAATACAAACAAAAGAAAAACTAATTTATATGAGTATAAGAAGATAAGGTATAGATTTTTAAGGAATTAAACATTACGTTTAATATCGGGCAACATCGGGTAATTTAATATACTCATAAAATAGACATGATTTTTCCTTTAAAAAACATAATAATAATACTAATAATACTACTACTACGAATAACACTACTACTAATACTACTACTACTACTACTAATAATAATAATACTGATAATAGTAATACTAATACTACTACTACTACTACTAATACTACTACTACTACTAATAATAATACGGATAATACTACTACTAATAATACTACTACTACTACTACTACTAATATTACTACTACTACTAATAATAATAATAATACTACTACTAATACTACTACTACTAATAATAATAATCATCCCAATTGCATTTTGAGTGCCATCCGTGCTCAGGTTTGAATCTTCAATCTCCAGTAGAATGTCATTTAAAACTTAATTTCACTTAGTACATTATCCACTACGCCATGAGTCCCAAGGAATTACTTATGCCTTCTACACAGTCATGATAGATGAGAATGTTACCCCAGTGAATTAAATAAAGGGTTCTGTTGGAAATTCTGTTCAGATTCCTGAGTTCGACGGAAAGATTCCGGAAAGGTTGGCGGTTATATCAATCGAAAGTTGCGAAAAAATACTCAAGATGACAACAGCAGCCTGATTAATTTTAATAACACGGATATATAGATGTATTTGTATGCTTCCAACTCAAATACCTTCACTTAAATACCTTCATTCAGATTTTTTTTTTTTACACAGTGATCACCACTTTGTCAAGGCCCGGAAGCCACTCAGGGATAAGGGTTATTGCAAGTACATTACGTTAGTGTGGAGATTTGATGAAGTGTTTAATTAGGGGGGCGGTTCATTAGGAATTTGTTAACATTGGACTTGAAGACATCCAAGTTATACCTTCACTTAAATACCTTCATTCAGATTTTTTTTTTTTTACACAGTGATTACCACTTTGTCAAGGCCCGGAAGCCACTCAGGGATAAGGGTTATTGCAAGTACATTAAGTTAGTGAGGAGATTTGCTGAAGTGTTTACTTAAGGGGACGGTTCATAAGGAATTTGTTAACATTGGACTTGAAGACATCCAAGTTATACCTTCACTTAAATACCTTCATTCAGATTTTTTTTTTTTTACACAGTGATTACCACTTTGTCAAGGCCCGGAAGCCACTCAGGGATAAGGGTTATTGCAAGTACATTAAGTTAGTGAGGAGATTTGCTGAAGTGTTTACTTAAGGGGGCGGTTCATTAGGAATTTGTTAACATTGGACTTGAAGACATCCAAGTTATACCTTCACTTAAATACCTTCATTCAAATTTTTTTTTTTTACACAGTGATCACCACTTTGTCAAGGCCCGGAAGCCACTCAGGGATAAGGGTTATTGCAAGTACATTAAGTTAGTGAGGAGATTTGCTGAAGTGTTTACTTAAGGGGGCGGTTCATTAGGAATTTGTTAACATTGGACTTGAAGACATCCAAGTTGTAGTCCGGAGGGAAGCAGGCAGACGGAAAAGAGTTCCACAGGCGTGCAGTTCTAAGAAAGAAGCTTTGTTCATGGAATCCGCGTTTTGATTTAGGCACAGATATGGAGTGGGGGAAATTTTTCACAGTGGATTCAGCTAGACGGGTGTTTTTCGTGAATGATTGGCGAGGGGGACCAGTGATTGGAGTTCAGACGAGCACCTGCCATGAAAATAACGATAAAACAGGAGAGAGGTTGCAGGGTAGATGATCAAATATGGTCAATCAGATATCTTCACTTATAAATCTTCACCCAGATTTCTTTACTACATCTCCACTAAAATATTTTCACTTACATAACTTACATGTCGCCACTACAACATCCTCACTCAAATACCTTCACTCATTTATCTTAACTCAGATAACTTCTTTCAACTATCGTCACTCAAACATCTTCACTCAAACATCTCTACTTAAACATCTGCACACGAATATGCCCACTCAAATATCTTAACCCACATATCTTAACTCAGATATCTTCACTCAAATATCGTCACTCAAATATCGTTACTCAAATATTGTTACTCAAATAACTTCACTCAAATATCTGCACTAAAATATTGTTACTCAAATAACTTCACTCAGATACATTCACTCAAATATTTTAACTCAGATAACTTCATTCAAATATGTTCACTCAAATATCTTCACTCAAATAACGCCCGATGAACAGCGTCAGTTTACGATAAAAAAAAATAACATAAAAAAAAAGTTTATATCTTTCTAAAATGTGTTTGCTTTGGCAGTGACTGATGCAACTAAAGAGAAAAGGGTTTCCATTAAGACAGAAGCTTGTTCCTCATTACAGAAAACCGTCTAGGTTTCAAGAATGTTCGAATTGGCCAAATCATCTATTTCAGCTTTGATATCCACCACTAATAGCCGGAGGACAAGTTAGTCGGAGAAAGCAAAGAAAATAAGCGATCAGTAAGAGCAGACATTTTATAGTGGATACCGTGTAATTACACATGAGCAAATCGTCTAGAAGAACTGCGTCTTGTCTCCCCTTAAAAGTCTCATAAGATGATTCTATACGTAGCAAATACATGCAATTATCTTAAAACCGTGTTGCGTTTTAACCTTGTGTCAGACATACATAAAACCAAGTTGTTCAGAAACATTAACCATATCTATCTGATCGGGCTCCTTGCCCGGATCAATGTGACTCTCTCTCTCTCTCTCTGTCTCTCTCTCTCTCCAGATTTCACTGTCTTCCATCAGCTGCCACAGATCTTCAGGATCACAATTGGCGTCATGTGCAATTTGCTAGATGTACGTGGATCTAGGTCATCCCATGCTCGTGCGCCCGTGCAATGGAGTCCGCAACTACGCATTTCTCACTAACTCTTGCTTGCTCCTCTGGTTGTGACTGGCAAAACGTAGACGTCGCTCCCTTATGGTAGTAGATATGGCAGGTAGGTTGCTATAAAGTTGCTGCTTCGTGGGATGATCTTGCCAAGGTATATTTAACACTGTTCGTAGAATACGGGGTACATACCGTCTAGCTTTCTTTCCAATCTTTTGATGAGTGTCCAGGTCACCAAAAAGAAACATAAAGATCACAAATATTCGAAATAAACACTCGTTAAGCTACAACCACTCTCATTAATATTCCTTAGTTTCTATCTATGCATAAAACCGAACAAAAATTCCATAAACAAAGTTTAATTCCTAGAACTGCCCGTTTGTTAAAACACATTACCGTAGCGCTCCTCCCCAGGTGACTATAACATGGTCGTTTTCAAGAAACAAGTTTTTGTTGAGGCGCCCTCTTAAATATTCAAATTCTATTCAATTTCCACAATTATCGTTTTGTTATGATACGATGTAGCGAACTGAAAACAGCAATTATGCTCACTTATACGATGACGTCAGAGGGTAGGTTTTTTATGGAAACCGGTATAATTACGACTAAGTGCAGGTGCTTTATGTACGTTGCAACTACATCTGCGCAATAAATAAATCAGACATGAATCAAGAGAGGATTACATTCGATCAGGAAAGATATTAATAATGTCAAAGGTTTTATTCATACAAAAATTGAAACTGGTGATTTTTCTGTTTTGAATGATCCGCCAATAAGTTATGCCAAACAGCATGGTTCAAGCTAATAATTTACTTGTGCCAGTGTGAGTAAATTTGGTATTCGAAGTCGCTTCTAACTTTTCTGGTTTTTGGATGACTTGTATTTTCTTTCCAGACACGGCTTTATCTTTTTTCGCCATTTTTTTTTTGAAAATGTTTATATATATATATATATATATATATATATATATATATATATATATATATATATATATATAAATAAAATGCTGAATTATAATTTCTTAAGAAACAAGTGAAGTATGCGTATTCCCCCGTGAGTGCACAGCGAACGAGGCATAAAAAATGACTAAGTTCAGCATTTGCTCCCCGCCCTCCCCATTTAGCCCCAAACGACCACATGGGACGTCAAATCCTGGTAAAAATGAACAAACGGTACAGTTTTAGGGCTTAACATATATAAATTTGAGTGCTGCACCATACAAAAAAGAAATTACTAAGTCCATTATCATAGCCCCTCCCCCCATTTAGCCACAAAAGTCCCTTAGGCCTTAACATATTTAAGTTAGAGTTCAGCACCATGCAAAACTGATAACTAGACATACACAAAAAAATTTGGACAAATATTGTTAAAATAGTCTCAAAAATGGAGTGTTTTTATCAGCCCTAAAAGAGTCCCTGGGGCACACCCAAGAGTTATCGCAAAGTATAGACAAACAAAATTATATAGAAATCAGTTAGTTACAACTTTTCAGAAAGTTTTATAAAAATCCAAGGCAACAATTTTTTTTTTTAAAATAAGCACAAAATGTCAATTTTAGCCATTTTAACCCGAAAGACACCCCCGGGGGCAACCGGAGTTTTCCCGGAAATTTCGTTCTGTTACTTTTTTACTCATATGATGTTTAATGTTTATGCAAAATTTTCCAAAAATTCCAAGGCGTAGTTATTGAGAAAAGTGCGGACAGACGGACAGACGAACGGACAAGGGTAAATTTACAGGCCCACCCTCCTTTTGTCGGGGGACCAAAAACTGTTCTCGTCCCTTACTCTACCTTGGAAATATTTCTGCTTATAAATGCATTAAAATTGAACAAGCAAAGAGCAGGTCAGCAGAAATTCGTAGCTGCTGTCTCTGAATTATGCTTAGATTATTCCATCTTTAACCATTTTTACAATTTGACCACGTGACACTGCAGGCGGAGAGACTGCCTCCGAATTTTTCGTTTGAAATAAGCCATAGTACTAAATACAACACTTAGATGACTCTCTTTTAAAGGAGGGTAGAAAATGCATTGTGGTTGGTTTTCGTCAGTTCAATATGTAATTCTCGCTTCCCATGTTTTGTCTCTCAGTCCTCTTTTACCCTCAGCGATATTTCCGACAAAGGGGAAGTAAACGTTGTCTATTCTGTCGGCAATTTTGGGCGAGCAGTAGGTAGAGATCACTTAAGTCTCTTTCCATTCTATTCTATTGCTATGTCACTGATAAGAGTGCTGGAGGTAAACCTTTTCCTGGTCTGACGTAATACGACAGATATTTAGTAAATAACACCACAAATAACGAAAACAACAACAATATGGATAAAAATGAAAGCAACAATAGAAAGGATCATAACAATAGTGACAATTACAACTACTATAACGGAAATAGAAACAGAACCAATAATAATAACGAAAACAACTGGAAAAAAAACAAAGAAAAACTCAACCACTTTAGCAGTATGGATTAAGGAATTAAAGAAAAATAAAACTGAATATAAATTAAGATGGTCAATAATTGATAAGGGGGAAAAGTATAAACCTAGCAAATCGAAAAGATACAACCTATGTATATTAGAATCATACCATATATTAATATCAAAAGAAAAATTATTAAATAAACTACTAGATGTAATCCACGGATGTTTGCACAGAAAAAGATATTTAATTTCACGCACTAGAGCAGATTAAGAAAAAAAAATAGTAAAAACGAAACGTATAATATAAGGAAAGATAAAAGATGCAAGGGAGGTTATCCTAGATATAAAAATGATACCATGAGAAGTATCCCCTTTTAAACAGAAGGGCCAGGTAATAATACGAATTCAAACACCAAGCAAAAAAGGAATATTAAAATAAACACGCATAAATGTAGAAATAAAATTATATAAAATTATATGATAATTGAAAAAAAAAAAAACAAATGGAAAAAGGGAAAATAAAACAAAAATAAATAATTTATAAATAAAAAATAAAAAAATACGAAACTACGGGTTAAAACGGAAAACTATCTTCACGTGACACCAAAAGACGAAAGAAGTGATGAGGCATGGCTTTGGAAAGCTTTTTACCCGAATACGATGTTCAGCATGTTAAAAATATACGTTTTGTTGTAAAAATTTAATGGATAAACATCTGAAGACGTTGGTGGGGACAGGATATTTTTATGGACACATAAATCATAAAATTGCGTACCCACTAATGAAACAGCTGTAATGGAAAATACTCCAGGAAAGAAACGAAGGTTATATAAAAGAAAACGTGAGTCTTTGAATTTTCAACAAAATTTTACACTATATATATATATATATATATATATATATATATATATATATATATATATGCATATATATATATATATGTATATATATATATATATATATATATATATATATATATATATATATATATATATATATACAGGGTGTCCGTAAAGTTACTATACAGTCTTATTGTTTTATTGTATTATATTTGTATTAATAGTTAATATTTATTTTTTTTACAGGTTTATTTAATCAAGCATGTTACTGTACTGTTAATATATTACAGGGTGTCTGTATAGTAACTTGTAAGACTGTATAGTAACTTTACGGACACCCTGTATATTTATATAAACTTTTACATTTACATTTACATATATTTAATTTTACATTTGCACATATATATATATATATATATATATATATATATATATATATATATATATATATATATATATATATATATATATATATATACTAGACTATCCGTGACCCGTTGGGTCAGTATGTTATATTAGCTATGGAATTTATGTATGAGCGTGACACTTGAGAATAGTTTTGTTTTTTTAGAAATATTTCTATGAAAGTATATTAAATTGAAAAAATATATAGATATATTTCTATGAGTCGTTCTGTTTATTATAATTGAATTTTTTTTTTAAATTACAGTTAGTGAATTATAAGTGGTTGGCGATTCTTATAGGAAAATGTGCACTGAACAGATACCATAATACTTATCACAGTTAAATTCAAATTTTTATATATCCGCTTTTTTTTTTTTACTTTGTTCATTTCTGTATTACGTTTAAGGTATTTCAAACCCCACTCTTTCCATGTTAAATAATAATTTCGAAATGATAACGTTAATATTTCAGCGTCCCAATTGTTCTTTTTTTTCGCGTTTAAATTATCCAAATAAACAATTGGTAATACTGTCTGCTTTTTTCTTTATATCGTTCGTTTCTGTATTACGTTTAAGTTATTTTAAACCCCACTCTCCCCATGTTAAATAATAATTTCGAAATAATAACGTTAATATTTCAGTGCGCAACCGGGTGTCGGAAACCGGAAAGTGGGTTACATACATCGTTACAAGGCCATTTTAGCTTTATATATATATATATAAATATATATATATATATATATATATATATATATATATATATATATATATATATATATATATATATATTTATATATATATATATAATTTTACATTTACAGTTATATTTGAACTTTATTAAATTACTATTACTATAATAATAAGGATGTGGGTTTTTTTTTTACAATAAATGAAAGGGAAATGAGGGGGAGACCTTATAGCCTCAGGGGTAGGCCATGGTATTTCAAAGCTAAATGCTTCTCATTAGAAATAGCATCGTACAAGAGTAAGAGCAAAGATTTTAAGTACATTTAAGGTTAGAAATTGGAAAGTTCAGGGAAGAAGTAATGAAAAGGAACGGGATTGAGAGCATTAGAAATAATTTCAAAGACGAAAAAAAAAAAAAAAAAACGAGGACGATTTTCTTACTTTTGTATAATGCTGTTTTTTTTAATGTAAGTTAAATTTTTATCACCCTATCTTTTCTTATGAATTGTTCCTCTTAATCTGTTAGAGCTTCAGCAACCCAGACAAGTTAGCATTTCTCTCCGAAAATAATCTAATTTTTGCAAGTTAACTTTATATATATATATATATATATATATATATATATATATATATATATATATATATATATATATATATATATATATATATATAAGATTGTTTATTTTATTTTTTATAAGTGATTTTCATGTGTTTTTTTCACACCCTGAGTGCTTCAAAGGGAGAGGTTATCTTCCCTTTGTTTATATTCTCGTCGTCCCCACATTTTTGGGAGGTATTATTTGTAATTAATTCATTATTTAAATATTTATTTATTTATTTATTTAAATATTTTCTAGAAAATATTTAAATAAATATTTAGATAATAAATTGTATATATATATATATATATATATATATATATATATATATATATATATATATATATATTACAATTTTTACCTTACCTTTTAATTTTGGAAATTTTCAAGCTATATTTAAAATAAAATAATGTAAAATATCGCCTTTGCGTTTTAGGGATATTCTATGGGAAATTAATTGGGTGGACATACACACACACACACACACACACACACACACACACACACACACACACACACATATATATATATGTGTGTGTGTGTATGTATGTATGTGTGTGTGTGTGTGTGTGTGTGTCCACCCAATTAATTTCCCATAGAATATCCCTAAAACGCAAAGGCGATATTTTACATTATTTTATTTTAGATATAGGTTGAAAATTTCCAAAATTAAAAGGTAAGGTAAAAATTGTAATATGGGGTTAAAGGTTGAAAGCAGGAACATACAAGAAACATCATGAATTTCCAGACTGCGCCAGAAGTTCCTGCTTGTCGCGAATAGATTCTGTAAAAGAGTAAAAACGTGAGCAACTCTACTACTTTCACGCCAAGATTGTTATCTTTTTTGTATTTTTTGGTATACATAAAAAATTAAAAAGAAAAAAAGGTTTAAAATTGGGTTTAAGTAGGAACTCCCCCCCCACACTCACATACGCGCGCATAAGTACAAATTTAAAAGGGTATCAATGATAAAAGATGCTCCTATTTACATTGCCTCCCCACGGGACAGAGTTAGACACCAAGGTCGTTTTTTAACGCGGAGAAAAGGAACAAAAATAAAAAAATGTCTCAGTCGTGAAGGATTTCTCCTCCACTGACAGAGAACAAGAAATTGAAGTGCTGCATCTGAAGAACAGACACTACACTTTGATCTTGTCCCGAAGGCCAAGTTAGCATATTTTCATGATAAAATAAAGATGCTGGCCGAGAGAGTAATCCTTTAAAATTTCCAACAGAGACGAGATGGACCAACCAACCTCACCACCCCCTCTTCTTTTTGAGTTGGCCTTGTGCCTAAATTTTTTGTTCATTTTCCCAATTGTATTTTCTAGTGAATAAAAATGTAATATCTCAAAGTGTAGTATCTGTTCTTCAGATGCTACACTTCAGTTTATTGTTCTCTGTCAGTGGAGGAGAAATCCTTCACGACTGATACAATTTTTATTAGATATTTTTCTAGTCAGAATTCTTTCTGGAAAGACATCGGAAACTTACGGGAGAGGCCACTAACATCCTAAAGCTAAAGTAATTTTTTGTGGAACGAACTGAATTCGAACTTGGACACAAAGCTCTTCAGTTCGTGTCGTTAACCACTAGACCACCGCCAACCTCCTTTTAAGCGAGATGACTTGAGAATATCAGGAGGTATCTGTGATACTACCACGAGTAGATGATGATGATGATGATGATGGTGATGAAAGTCTAATAATTTGAATTCGAGTAATCTATAATAAAAATCTCACCTGTCTGTTTAAATGTATGTATGTAGGTTTGTATGTATGTTTGTATGTATGTATGTTTGTATGTATATATGCTTGTATGTCTCACAAAAACTTTCGACAGAGGCGACGAATTTTCACGAGATCGGTATCATTTTGAAGCACGATCCTTCGGACAACAAATATAAAAAATTGGCTAAAAACATTAATTCCTTCATCCTCAACTGGTCACTTTTCTACAAGGAGGGGTCGCTTTTTTCGCCGATATTTTCGAAAATCATCGCCTCTTTTCGATTATCTAGCCTTAGTTTAAACCTAAGTCACTTTCGGTTTGGCGATGAGCGCAACAGCTAACGCATCACTTTTTGTTTTTTTTTACTTTCTTTTCCTCCTTCGCGGTACGGGTTCGAGCTTGCCTTCCTACTACCACTTTTTTTGCTCAATACACACCTTCAAACACCTGGGCAACGCCGGGCACACAGGCTAGTAAAAAAATAAAAATAAAACGCTCATTCGTAAGATTACGTCAGAAGGTGATTTATTTTAAAAATTACGATTAAGTACAGATGTTTTATGTACGTTGCCAATACATCTGCAGAATAAATAAATCGATCATGAATCAGGAGAGGATTACATTCGATTAGGAAAGAGATCAATAATGTTAAAAGTTTTATTTATTGCTAATGGCTTTACTTTCCTAATATCCGGAACATAAATGCATTAAAATATAATTTCAGAGGGAAAAGATAAAAATAAAAATGAACGGGGTAGAAACTAACTATTGCAAAATAAGCTCTTTCTTTATATTTTTCAAAATAAACATTTTTTTACTTGTCAGACTGACGAGAAAAGATTTAGGGGACTTAAGTTATTGATATACACGGTGGAACGATAAAGTTGTCGCCCTAAAGAAAATAACATTACAGCTTTATTTTAAAACTTCTATTGAAAAACTCAATTCAGATAACTTTATTATGTAGTAGAGCTGACATCATTTTAATGTAGTCACCTTCAGTCTCAATCACTGGCTCAATACGGGTCCGGAACTAGAGGCATGCCTTATCCACAAGCGAGAGCTTGGCGAATACTCAGCTAATGGCGGCGATCAGGCTGGCTTTGGTGTTGTCGGAGGTCATGTTGGTGATATTCTCGACGTCTGATCAAACGAAGTAGTATAGTGGGGTAAGGTCGGGAAAGGATGGTGTCCAGTGAGAGAAGGGTATAAAGTTGTAATACTCATTCTGAAACCAAACCTGGGTCTCTTTGGACTTGTGGGCTGTCGCTAAGTCCTGCTGCCACACCCATTTCAAAGATGTGTGTGTGTGTGTGGGGGGGTTATGATGTGGACATCACTTGAAACCACACCAAGGACCATAACCGTGTCCAGAAACTTCGTAAAGCTGTGCTCTCAAGCGTTGAACCGTCCGGATTTGCATTTTAAGGGTGCTGGTAATGGTCCTGTTGTCATAACTTGGATCTGTAGAGAGCATGAGTTGTACAGCGGCGCATCTCCGATCTCGCTTGTTAAACATTGTGTCACTTTCAGACATAATAGGAGGCTACTATACCTCTTGATATTTGTACCCAACTGGTCAACTAGTAGATGGTTTGCAACAAAAAAAAGAAAACTGGTTTTCATCAAACGGAAATGGAATCGTGACATCCTTTCTAGCGCGACAATTTTATCATTCCTACCTCTACTTTCTCTTTATCGTCACTTTTTTGTTAAATATGTACTATTTAAAAAACATTTGCTATTTAAAAAAATAAACAATTATATATTTTTTATTTTGGGAACATTGTTCCTTTTCATGATTGACTCGTATTTAAAAAAGTATTTCTCTAAAAAATGCCTGAAAGAAAAAACTTGTTATATTTTACAAAGAATTTTTTAGCCTCCACCCGACTTCCAAATACCAAAAGCAATGTATCGTACCTTAATCGATCAATATTTTGTGACTAATTTATCGTCTAAATTGTCGTGCTTAATGTGTCGTGCCTAAATTCGTCGAGTTTGAATATCACACGAATATAGAATCAGGAAGAGCAGTTGTCGTACATTTGTCGTGCCTTATTTATCGTACATAGTAAAAGTGATCTGCAAATTTGCATTCGAGACGAGAAACACAAGTAAAAAGTGAATTAAATGTTTATTTTTATCATTGTGTCAGAGCCTTTTTTTTAAGTCCAACATTATTGAAATCCAGGCATGAAAAAAATGAGGTTAGTTAGTTGGTTGTTTTTGTTTGACGGCATATCAACCCTTTTCGAGTTATTTAATGCCGAATCCAAAGATTTTGAAGAAAAATTTTCTTAATAGAATATATTTGTTGTTTTCACGTCGGTTTCTATTTAACCCATAGTTGGGACCCTAACAGCTACTACCACTCCGGGTCAGAGTGGACCTGGGAGCAATGGCAATTAAAGGGTAGCTCCACACTCCCCAAAGCCCACAAGTTGGGGCCTCACCACTGGATATAGCTTAAGGTCATATCCAGGACCCCCAGTGAGGGACTTTTACCCTCTGCAGAGGGGCAGTCTGCGTATTCTGCCCCACCGACAGCCCCCCCCCCAAAAAAAAAATGAGGAAAATGCGATAAAAGTTCAGCAAGGAGACTACAGAACCAACGTAAAGCAGCTATTAGTGGCTTCATAATATACCTATGAAGACCCGGTTTGATGAAGGATAGAGCTAGACTGCATGAGATTTTATTGAGATATGTGACGTTATCACGAGCAGACGATGATGATGATGATGATGATGATGATGATGAAAAAAAATTTTTTTCCATGGTTTTAAAAAAAATATTTATTAGTTCAAAGATGCTGTCTCCCTTCCCCCCACAAAAACATCTGAAGCAATTTGTCGTGCCTGTATTTGTCATGCCGGCTTTTGGCGAGCCTGCATTTGTCGTGCCTGTATTTGTCGGGTCTGCATTTGTCGTACCTAGATTTGTCATGCCTTTAATTAATGTGCCTAATTTGTTGTACCTAAATTTGTGGCTTAAATATGACATGAATATAGAATCAGCAAGGGCAGTTGTCGTGCCACGTGTCGTAGATAAATAGCAAATTCGATCTGGGAATTTTAATTTCAAATATGAAAAAAAAAAAAATCGGGAGATGGAATAAAAATTCAGCGGGGAGATCTAACAGTGAACTCACATGCGTCTATGAATACCTGGTTTGATTAAGGATAAAACGTGAGAGAGTCAGGTGGGATTTGCTACACTGCAAAGACTAGATGATGATGATGATGATGATGATGATGATGATGATGGCGATGATGATGGTTACGATTTAAAAAAATATATACCAAGTCTGAAAACGATGTAAAAGAAATATATACTAAGTCTGAAAAAAAAAAATTGTATTTTATTTATAAAGATTTCTTTAGCCCCTTCCAAAAAACAACAGCAGGAGCTATTTGCTATACCTTAGTTTGTTGTGTCTACATTTGTCGTCTCTGCATTTCTTCGCGCCTTAATTCGTCGCGCCTCGATATGTCGTGTCTAAATTTGGAGCCTCTAACTATCACGTGAATAGAGAGCCAGCAAAAGCAGTTGTGCTGCGTTGTCGTACATTTGCTGTGCCTTAATTTGTCGTACATAATTAATGAATTCAGTCTAGGAATTTTAAATCTAGAAATAAAAAAAAAAACAAAAAAACAAAAAAGAAAAATACGGAGACCGTACAGGACATGCGTCAGGCAGCTAGCAGTGAACTCACAATGCGTTTACAAATACCTGGTTTGATGCAGGATAGAGCGAGATGGTGCGAGAGAGTCAGTCAGGGAGGAGGTCTGTTACGTAACTACGACTAGATGATGATGATGATGATGACGACGACGACGATGACGACGACGATAATGATGATGATGATGATGACGACAACGACAACGACGACGACGACGATGATGATGATGATGATGATGATGATGATGGCGAAAGTCTGCGAATTTGAATTCGAGAATTAAAATGAGTAAAAGTGATAAATGAAATACTTATTCGTATGATTATATCTGAGGCTGATTTCTTTTGTAAACTAATATAATTATGAATAAATGGAGAAAATGCGTATTCGTCGCAAATACATCCGTACAATAAATAAGTCGAACATCAATCAGGAATGAGATCGATAATGTCAAAGATTTTATTCATTGCTAATGGCTTTTTTCTCGTAATATGCCGAGCACGAATGCATTAAACATCAAAACTAAGCGATGTAATGGCGAAAAAAAAAAAGAAGAATTTGTCCAGCGACATTTACTTTGTATTATAGATGGCCGATTGGACTTAAGTGACCATGCAGCTGTTGATAGGCCAATAAACTGAACAAACAGACAAACAAATATAGATGGCCGATGCGACGTCGAAGATATCATGACAATTGGTTTTCTCCAGCCTGGCTGATTTTCTGCCTTCTCGAGAGTGCTACATAGCCCCGGCCCTGTCCACTTTCGCATGTTGTCCTTCCACATGTTTCTTTGTCTTCCACTATCTTTGTCTCCAATTATAGTTCGTCAAATACTTCTTCCTTAGTAATGTGTACTCTCCATAACCGTGAGCCCCCTCAGAGCACTCACAACTTTGTAGATGCTTTTGTAGCGAGGAGTTCAGGGTGAGAGTGCTGGCTCCAAACCCAACCTTCTTAGAAGGTACATACAACGCATAACCTTCCCAAATGGTCACCCATCTGGTACTGACCAGGGTCAACGTTGCTTAACTTCGATGATCTAGCAAGAACAGGTGTGTCAACGTGATTGTGCCGTACAATGTGTACTTTTGCCAATCAACCACCTGTTTCTGTTTGCAGTGCTTATTTAGAATCAAGCCTATTAAAAAAAACAAAAACTAAATTGCAAAACCTCTGATATACGTACCCGTCACGAAACAAATATCACGTAAATTTATCAACTAGTTTTTATATATAGGCAATCATTGTTTTAACAATATTTAGCGATTTAATTGAAAATTGTAGCCATTACAAGATTCAGCAGTTCGATTTTAGTTGTATGGCGTGACCGTTATTTTTAACTGTGTAGCTACAGCTCAAATCTTTGTCGCATCCCCACACCGCCTGGTACCATTGGAAAGGAACAAACAAAAAAAAAATCCGAATCGGCATTTTTTTTTTTTTTAATGCAAATGAAATGCATTTATTCGCGGCTCCTCCAAAACAACGCAGTGCATTATTTTTCCAATGTCTCTTCGCACACACATGTGCTTTTAACGAAAGTTTCTGTCGCCGCCACCCCACGTCGGCGCCAGCTAGCGATTTGTCAACCTCGATGTTCACACGCCCATCTTTCCAGACCGCACGTTTCTTCTCTTCCGACCACGTAAAGTATTTTTCTCCCCTTTTCTTGTGACGCAAGTGCGCGCACACTTGCCAATTTGTATTGTGCTTTAACGGCTGCTGCTGCTGCTAATATTTTCGCTAGCCAGCTATCCTTCGCCTGCTGCTGATATTTTCATACACACCAACACGCTCTGTTACAGAGTTGTCTTCCCCTTATTTATAAAAGAAGTCTAATAAAAACTTAATGCCTTGCTTTCTTTATGAATGTTTATTTTCCTTGCATAAAAAATAAACAGAAAAAATTATACTTGATAAATTTACGTGAGTTTTGGAACATGACATTTTCATCGTATGACGAACACGTACATCATTTTTTTTTTTTAAAATATTTTTCTGCCTTTTTCTGTTGAAAATAAGCAGCCATTTTATATATAGAAGATGAATTTGCGATTCCCACCCAAAATATTTGCACATGCGCAGTTATTATTTTGGCGCCATATTTACGTTTTGTTCGAGTTGATTAGCTAAAGTTGTTTCATGGAAACTATTTTTATGCTCTTATAAACAATGTTCATTTCCTCCTGGCGGCAATACGCGCAATTTCCGATGGAGTCATATCTACAACGAAAGATCACTTTTCGTTTCTGATGGATCATTCGACCCCCTTCCTCCTTGTATTTAGACACAAAAGCGTATTTTTATCCACGATCGTATCGCGATCAGTTTCACGTATCGTCACCACAAGAGATGATATTTTCTGGTGCTAATTTACACTGACACACTATTTTTTTAAGCCGTCATCGTGTGGTTCGTTTTATATAGGAATCACTCCAGACAAGCCATGAAGCCACTTATGTAAGAAGATTAAATATTACTTAAAGGTCTAAAACAAGTTAACGATACGTGTGAGATGAATAGGCTTATATTTATTTACTTCCCCACGAGAACAAAATGTGACACAAGGTCGTTTATAATGCGGGGGAAAACCAGCTCCCTTGAAAGAGGCACTCTGAAAGGAATAAAAAATTAAAAATTTCCTTGGTATAGTAGCCCCACCCCAGATTGACTAAGGACACAATTTACTTAATGCAACTACAATACTCTCCATTACATGAATAGAGAACCAGCAGAAGCAGTTGTGCTGCTTTTTCGTACATTGGCAGTGCCTTAATTTGTCGTACATAATTAATGATTTCGGTCTAGGAATTTTAATTCCAAACATAGAAAAGAAAAAATTAGGAAAATACAGAGACCGCACAGAACCTACGTCAGGCAGCTAGCAGTGAACTCACAATGCGTTTAAGAATACATGGTTTGATGTAGGATAGAGCGAGATGGTGCGAGAGAGTCAGTCAGGGAGGGGGGTCTGTTACGGTAATACGACTAGATGATGATGATGATGATGATGATGATGATGATGAAAGATCCATGAAAGATCCATAAATAATAAATACATAATAGCTGCTTCCCTCCAACAGCTAACGTTTGGAAAACTCCCACTACTTATATATATATATATATATATATATATATATATATATATATATATATATATATATATATATATATATATATACTCGTGAGCCAAAAAATGGGCCAAACAAGTTTTACACATTTTATTACACTAAAAGCTATATTGAACAAAGAACAATTGAACAAGGAAACTTAAACGATACTAATAACACAGAACAAGACATTTACTTTAACTTAGGATGGAATTGCATTCCCTTTTGATTTCTTTAAAAGATCAATCCTTTTAGACATGCTCTCGACCAAAATCGAACGATGTGAAGAGGAGATGCTATTCAGTTTAAAAACGCAGCAGTATATTAAATCTGACTCCCCGGCAGTGTTGATCAAACACCATCTTCGTTAATCACAAGAACAAATTATATATATATATATATATATATATATATATATATATATATATATATATATATATATATATATATATATATATACACTCGTTAGCAAAAAATAGGCCAAACAAATTTTATACATTTTATTACACTAAAACCTATATTGAACAAAGAACAATTGAACAAGGAAACTTAAACGATACTAATAACACAGAACAAGACATTTACTTTAATAAATGCTTTGTATGGAATCGCATTCCCTTTTGATTTCTTTAAAAGATCAATCCTTTTAGACATGCTCTTAACCAAAGTGGAACACTGTAAAGATGAGATGCGATTCCATTCACTTTGCACAGCTCCCCACAGCTTGTCATTGTTCGAAAAGGTTCTTCCATCCAATGCACGAGATATTATGGACCAAATATTCTCGATTGAGTTTAAATCGGGGCCTTGACCTGGCCAAAATATCATATTAATTGAATTATCAGAAAACCATTTTTTGTGACTTTAGCAGTGTGTGCAAGGGCGTTATCGTGTTGAAAAATAATGTTCTGGGATATTCCCAGCTTCTGGATACTTGGTAACAGTCCTGTTTCTAATATTCGAATGTATTCCTTTGCATTGACTGACTTCTCACATCTAATAAGTTCCCCAACTCCTGCTGCAGGAAAAGTTCCATATACCATTATCTCTCCATTCCTGTGTTTAACTGTTGTTTTTATGCAACTTGGTGAAAATCTTTTTCTAGTTCTCCGATTACACCATTAGGGAGCATCGGGAGCATCACTAACAAGACAAAATCCTGATTCATCTGACCAGAAACTATTCCTGAACCAGTCTGTATCTTTCTTGCCATAATACGAGAAAAATCTCTTTCTATCATTGATATTCTATGATTGACTAATTCGGTCCTACCATATTGAGGATTAATTTTTCCCCTTATTATTATATGCTATAATAATAATGATCTGCAAAAGAGAAATTTTCAGTTAAAATTAACAAAAATTCATGGAAAAATATAGAAAATTCGATTTCTTCCTTCTTTCACTCTTGGACCACTTTTGTTTTGCTCATATATATATATATATATATATATATATATATATATATATATATATATATATATATATAATTTAAAGGAGATTAGAATAATAGTCTAAAGAGCTAAGTGTATTTTAATGTAATAGTGAAATTACTAGTTTAATTAAAATACAGGAAATGCTCGTTGTAATTTAGATATATAATAAGCTCGATAGTTAAATGTCCTAGAGCTAATTCAATATTAAGTAATGTGATCTATAATTTAAAAGTTTAAAAAATTTTTTAAATTTAAAAATCAAAATTTAATTAAATTAAAAATCAGTTTCATAAGAAGGAACAACAACAAAGTCAATTATCTGCCTTTGTTGTTGTTCCTTCTTATGAAACTGATTTTTAATTTAATTAAATTTTGATTTTTAAATTTAAAATTTTTTTAAAACTTTTAAATTATAGATCACATTACTTAATATATATATATATATATATATATATGTATATATATATATATATATATATATATATATATATATATATAGGGGCATCATCACTTATGAATGTCTTCAAGCCACTCAAGGATAAGGGTTAAAAGTGTACGGTAGAAATTGAACAATATAGTAATCGTTAGTAATGGAAATTTGGTAAATTTGTTAACTTATATGGAACGGCTAATCTAAAACTTTTTTACGTTAGACTTGAAGACAACCACATTGTAATCAGCCGGAAAACAGGAAAATGGAAGACAATTCCATAGGCGTGCAGTTCTAAGAAAGAAGCTTTGATCATGGAATATATGTTTAGGTTTAGGTACAGATAAGGAGTGAAGGAAATTATTGATAGTGATTTCTGCTAGACGGGTGTTTCTTGTGAAAGTTTCGCGAGGAGGGACCATAAATTGGAGCTCAGCCGGGCACTTGCCATGAAAATAACGATACAGCAGAGACAAACTCGCAACTTTTCTTCTGTGAGAAAGAGGGCGCAGGGAAGAGAAAAGGACATCCCCTACGAGGCTACGAAATCTATTTTGAACTCTATCAAGGCAGGATAAGTCCTTTCTAGCAGTTCCTGCCCAAATGTGGCATACTTGGACGTACCTGGCTCTTATATAGATAGAGAATTACATCAGCAGTGAGATATCTACTGGATCGATAGAAGGATCCCACCATTTTTCCAGCGGTCTTGACAACGAATTTAATGTATGTGTTCCACTTAAGATCAGGAGTCAAGCCCAGAAGCTTGTCAAGACATGAGGCCTCCTCAAGACGAGAGCCATTCATTTCAATTGATGCCAGATGTGAATCAGAGCGTTGATGATGTAAACATAAAAGCTTGGTTTTAGATGCATTAAAAGTAACCAGCCACTCCTTTCCCCATTGTACCACGTGCTCAAGATCAGATGAGAGAGAATCAGAGAACTTGGTCATTTACGGTCTTAGATGTGCTACCATAGATAGTAGTGTCATCAGCATAAATGTCTACAAATGATGTAAGGACGTGATTTGGAAGATCATTAATGTAGATTAGGAAGAGAGTTGGGCCCATGGTGGACCCCTGAGTGACTCCAGCATTAATACTGAGAGCCTCTGATTTCTGCCCATCAACCACTACTTTTATGAACCTATCAGAGAGAAATGATTTAATAATTGAGAAGACATTTCCAGCTATGCTGTAGCTGGAGATCTTGTGAAGTAAACCTTTATGCCATACCCTATCAAAGGCCTTTGATTTATCAAGAGCAACTATCCTAGAAAGGAAGCCTCCGTCAAGAGATTTGCTAATCCTATGAGATATTACTGTAAGCACATCTGCTGTAGATCTAGAAGAACGGAAACCATATTGCGTGTCACTAAGAAGGTTATTTTTGCTGAGATGGTTGATTACTTCTCTATTTAACACAGATTCCAGCAACTTACTCATGACGCACAGGAGACTTATTGGCCTGTACTGAGAGGGAGATGAGCGATCACCTGAATTCTTAAATACATGGCATACTGATGAGATTTTCCATGGTGATGGGAAGCAGTTCTCCTTAAGACAACGTTTAAACAGTTTTGTAAGGATGGGCGCTAGTTATGGCTGAAGTCTTTTGAGTACTATAATTGGAATTCCGTCAGGGCCGGTTGCTTTACTGGAATCAAGATTTTTGATTAGCTTGGCAACATCACGAACATATATTTTTATATCACATAGCATGTTTTCTGATACTGGAGGAAATATTGGAGGTTGGCAGCCTTGGTCGCAAAGGGTAGGATTAGCTGCAAAGTTCTTGGCAAAGAGTTTGGCTTTGTCTGATCCTGACGAGATTACCTCAGGTCTATTGATGATAGTTGGGATA
>NC_136523.1:4875000-4882500 GCF_053919585.1 Euprymna scolopes
ATTTCGAGTCTGTAGACTTAAAATTGACAAAGTTATTGCGTAAGGAAATATACACAGACACACAGACAGACAGGCAGACACGTTCACTTTTATAGATATACTAGCATTTCGGCCCGGCGTTGCCCGGGTGCTTTTTAGGTGTATGCTGAGCAAAAATAAAAAAAAAGTCAATTTTTTAAATTTTGACCCCTATTATGACCCCTTAAAATTTATTGTTTTGGGCTCAAATCAAGTTATTAAGCTAAATCCATGTCCAAGGCACCTATATCTAAAATTTCAAGTGTTTAGATCCCAAATTGTCGGAGGAGTTTAGTAGAGTTCTCAAAGGTTAAATCTTCCCAAATTTTCCCAAATCTCAGTACCCTGTATATCAAATTTCGCGTCTGTAGACTAAAAATTGACAGAGTTATTGCGTAGGAAAATGTACACAGACACACAGACAGACATAGACACGTCCACGTTTATAGATATATTGATAGATAAATAAATAAATATATATATATATATATATATATATATATATATATATATATATATATATATATATATATATATATATATATATATAATCACTACGCTGTCTCCTTATATGGCGTATTCAATGTCGCTCGTTTCATGTTGTTACGTCATTTTTTATTGTGCGAACTGAGCCAATGCACATGTGTCGGGCACAATAGTGTCATGGCCACTTTCCGCTCGTTTGAACAAAAAAGGAATTAGATGGAACAAGTGAAAATCTCTCGTCCGCGCCGTTACGTGATGTCATACGAGTTGACACGGCCCGAAGTCTCCACGCCGTGGTGTCGACAGCAACTACGCATATTTCCTCGCCTACTCCCACGTTCTGTCTTTTGCACCCCCCCTCGCTTCTCTTTCTTTATTGATTACATCTAATATCGTTTGTCTACAGAAAAAAAAAAAAAAAAAAAAATGAAAATCACCGGCCGTAAAGAGGGACAATGCGTTCTTCGACCGATTTCATTACCGGTTTTATTCGCTTCTTCTTTCTATCTCTTTGGAAAGCGCTGGTGTAAAGCGGCTGCTTCAATGGCGGCGATGGCACCAGAAATAGCAGCAGCCTTAATAGCACCGCCAACAGTATGGAGATGATGGTGGCTCAGTGGTTAACATACATACTGACAACATGGGTGTGACAAGTTCAAATCCGTTCGTTCTTCAGTCTCACTTTCACTTAGAGACGTTGGCAACCTCCACACGATCCCTTCAGTGAGAACCCAGTATCCTTTTAAAAAGAATTCTTAATAGAAAGATATCGAGGAAATGAATGCCAACAGAAATTACCATGAATTATGCTCAACCAACAATCAACAGTTGTAATACAAGCAGTTATCTCTCCGCAAGGATCCGTGGCGTAGTGGATATAGTACTTGATAAAATTCAGTTAATAAATTGCAGTCTTCTGAAGGTTGTAGGTTCAATCCTCGGTGTGGACAACACGCAAAATGCAATTGTGAATTACTTAAGATTTACATCACTTGGCCTTTTGGTCAAGATCAAAGTGTAGAATCTGTTCTTCAGATGCTGCACTTCTATTTCTTGTTCTCTTTCAGCGGAGGAGAAATCCTTCACGACTGAGACAATTTTTATTTTTGTACCTTTTCTCCACGTTAAAAAACGACCCTGGTGTCTAACTCTGTCCCGTGGGGAGGCATAGTAAATAGGTACTTAAGATTTACACCTATTATGGACGAGAACATGCTATTTCCGTGGATTTAATAAAGGGCCTCGTACGAAATTTCGTACAGATTACCGAGTTTGACAGAAGGATTCCTAAAGAATGTCGGAGGAGTCATCGACCGATTCGTTGTGAAAATAACGCTCAATCATTTCTTTGTTCGTCTTCTTTAGATTTAATCGACTCTTTCTATTCCGACGGCTTCTAAAAAGTCTTATCCAGGGTTTCTAGTCTGAGAGTTGTGGTGAAGCGAAACAGTTTGTCTGGAAGGACCAAAAATATGCCCCATTGAGATCTTACCACAGACTTAGAATGCATTGCTGTTTGTTTTTAAAATAGAACTCTCAGACAATTACGTTTACATTTTCCTTACTCATTGTTAAATATTTCCAGACAGTATATATATATATATATATATATATATATATATATATATATATATATATATATATAATTATTTTTTTACTATAATAATTAAATACCTACAGACACTAGTGTTTCATCCTTTCGGGATTCTTCAGTGCAGGGTGTCACGATTACTACCAGTCGAACGATTCGAACACCGTGACACGAGACATCTCTGGCTCGATTAGCGGAGGCCGTATCCATTTGGCTACTATTAACCGTGTGAAATGGCGTTGAATTTTTAAACATTTTAATTTAAATGTTCATTACGTCAGACAGACAGTGATCAAATCGTTATACGATGATCTACGCATATATATATATATATATATATATATATATATATATATATATATATATATATATATATATATATATATATATAGTCTGTCTGGAAATATTTAACAATGAAGTAAATGTAAACATAATATATATATATGTATATATATATATATATATATATATATATAGCCAATTTTTCGATATTTGTCGTCCGAAGGGTCGTGCTATAAAACGATACTGATCTCATGAAAATCCGTTGGCTCTGTCGAAAGTTTACGGCATACATGATGATTGCAACGTCTTGTCAGACGAGTGCCACTCCTTCAGACACTTAATGCCCATGAGCCCCAAAATGACTTTTTTTTTCTTAGTATTACCGGTGAATTCACACGCTCAAGCAGGCATGATACTGAAGACAGTCATTGAGATCAATCATTACATGCTTCCAGCATTTCAAGCCTCCACGCGTCACAGAACCATTTTTATAGACAAATGCCTGAGAGAGTATCTATACACAGATAATGTTACAGAGTCTTAGCTTTGTACGGCAGCTAAGTCCCTCTCGGTTCAAACTGTTGAGATCCAACAACAAGCAAGAGCAAGATAGCCAGCAACAAGTTAACTGCAGACCAGCTTAATGCAGGGACTGGTTTCCCGCTTTATGGTTTTTTAAATCAGAGATTTGCTTCTCCTAGAAAGGTTGCCTTCACCATGGCTTACGGGAGCTCTATCCACACAAACACACACGGTGCTAGTTGGCTGTTGACCCCGAAAAAGGGTTCATTCGCCCTTTGGAAGGTCTTGTTTTTAATCCTTCAGGGAGACTAGCCACCCTCCTCACCAAACAAGTCTGGTGGGGAAACCAGTTTAGTCGCCGGTCACCCGACCATGAGTCAGGTAGTACTGGGTTACATGGTACCAGTATCATATGACATGACCGTACTAGGTAAACATACATACATACATGCATACATACATACGTTTAAACAGACAGCTGAGATTTATATAATAGACTAGCGTGGGTGCCCGGCGTTGCTCGCGTGTTTCGAGGTGTGTGTTGAGCAAAAATACAAAAAACGTGCTAGTAAGCAGGCAGTATCGAACTCATACTGCGAATGAGGAAAAGAATGTGACTAAAACACAAGAAAGTGACGTCTTTCCTGTTGCGCCCATCGCCGAATCGGAAGTGGTGACGGTTTTAAATTAAGGCTAGTCAAGAGGGGAAGACTTTCAAAAATATCAGCGAAAAATGCGAACCTTCCCCGTAGAAAAGAGCCCAGTTTAGGCTGAAGGAATTAATGTTTTTAGCCAATTTTTCGATATTTGTTGTCCGAAGGGTCGACTTCAAAACGATACCAATCGCGTGAAAATCCTTCGCCTCTGTCGAAAGTTTTTGCAGTACATACATAAATACATACATACATACATACATTTAACAGACAGGTGAGATTTATATTATAGATAGCTAAGAGACTAAAGAATGAGGGTTGAGAGTTGTATGTTTTGGGTTTGTTTCTAGCTGATGGCTCCCACGCCATAATATAATAATCGAGAGAGAATTTTCTCTATAATAATAAATACGTAATCTGCATGAATTAAAATATCATATTTAAGCGTATCATACGACCGAGCAACGCCGGGCGGCCTGCTAGTATATATATATATATATATATATATATATATATATATATATATATATATATATATATACATGGGGGGGTGCAAAAGTAGGTATACAGTATTGAAATTATTGACATTTTATTGAACTGAAAGCTACATACCTTAAAGTAAAAATGCATATACTTTTAGTCTTTTGTTTTTATTAAATTTCCTTTCGATTAAAGTGCATGTACTTTGAATCATTTATTTTTATTTTTTCAGTTAAATTGGCAATTTAACCATGGCCGGTAATTTGACTGACGAACAGCGAAAATGGATATTAAAACAATACTGGAAGACAGAAAATAGTGAACGCGTAAGAGAACAGTGGGTAAAAACCTTTGCAACACCTCCCCCAATAAGGCTCACGGTTTATCGACTGCGTGACAAATTTGAACAGACAGGGAGTATCCACAATGCACCGAGAAGTGGTCGGCCAATTACTGTGACCACACAAGAAAATGAATTCAAAGTTGCTCAGGCATTCACTCAGAGTCCACAGAAATTGAAATACAGAGCCTCATCTGAACTTGATATTGAACGTAGATCATTGGGGCGCCTGATGAATCGTGCCGGTCTAAAGATGTACACGCCTCGATTGATACATGGTTTATTGGAAGATAACTCGGATCGTCGTTTACAATTTTCTGAAAACATCCTGAGCGAGAAACTTGAAGGTAACGGTATTCTAAATAAAATTGTATGGTCCGACGAAGCAAACTTTAAATTATCAGGTGCCGTTAATCGACACAATTGCGTTTATTATGCAACCGAAAACCCTCGCATCACTATTGAAAAACAACTCAATCAACCCGGGGTAACAGTATGGGCCGGGCTTTCTTGCAAAGGTGTTGTTGGCCCCATTATTCTTCACACAAGCATTGATCAAACTGTGTACTTTAACATGTTGCAGAATACAATAATACCCCAATTACGTGAACAATACCAAAATGATGACTTTTATTTTCAACAAGACGGGGCCCCACCTCATTTTGCACTCACTGTGCGAGCACTACTTGACTTAAAATTTCCCAACAGATGGATTGGACGCCGTGGCGCCATCGACTGGCCACCACACTCGCCAGATTTAACTCCTATGGATTTCTTTTTTGGGGGCACAGTAAAAGATAAGATTTTTGCACACAAGCCTCGCACTGTCGAAAACATGATTCAGTTAATTTTGGAAGCTTGTCAGGAAATTGATGCTGATAAAGATCTTTGTTCTAGAGTGTGCATGAGTATTCGTCCTCGATTAGAGGAATGTGTTAACGCTGACGGCAAGCAATTTGAATACCTGCGGAAATAGGGCTTCCTATTACATGTATTTCTTATTATACGTGCTAATTATTACTTGTTTATGCAACATTTGTTTGTCTGTATAATAAATGCCTTAATCTTTATACGTTTTTTTTTCTTTTTTTGACCACTGTATACCTACTTTTGCACATAAATACCTACTTTTGTATATAGATTATTGTTACGACATTTGAGCTGGTGCACCAACCACTAGACGTCCTCTTAAATTTCGGTTCTCATAGGTCACGCACTGTCTGCAAAGCTCAAAACATTTCTCTTTAAATATGAAATGATTCGATTTCCCTTCAAATATAAATCACTTAAATATTAATACCGTACTACCTTTAACGTACGTAGGTACACGTGTCACGGTTTCCAGATTATAAATTATTCGATCGGGGGATCCTATTTATTAAAAAGGAGGATAGAATATGATTACATACTGCGAACATCAAAATAGTATATAGATACGTTAATTTAAGTTCGTAATACGTCTATGTTACCACCTTCCATTCTCCTTTTTAATAAATAGGAGCTCCCGATCACCAAAGAGGCAATGTAGAAAAAAAATAAAAAAAATAAAATAAATAAAATAAACATTGTCTCTTTTGGGTCGTACATGAAAATAAAATATACCTGCTTGAGCTTCTGGCTAGAATCCAAGGGTAATATCTGTTCCGTCTAAATATGGTATAACGATATCGTGGGGTTTCCGTTCGCGCCGGGCGACCATACAATGGAAATATGTCATATACTCCTATAAGGATATTGGAGATAAGCCGTAATAACCAGATATATTCCGACACTTCATTAACCAGATTACTTAGATAAATACTTTTACAGTTTTAACAAAACAGCTACATCATATCGCAGGGTCCCCATTAACGCTGAACACCCACAGAAAGTTACATATGAAAGATACCGCTGTGGAATTTCCACAGGCCCCGCTAGTTTAAAATTATTGCTATAGGTACTATATTGCCATATAACAGCAACCCTTGGGCCACACTGTACCTTAAAAGCCACCCTTTTGATAACCTTTAAGCTATTTAGCTTTACTGTATTTCGATAGTTGATGCTATCTTTTAAAATCATAGATTAATTTTTTTTATGTGAGGGAAAAAAGTAAAAAAGATAAAAAGGATCAACTGCAAATTATCCATTAGAAAATGTTGATCGATTATTGATTATCGATCGGTAGATTGCTAATCACATTTATCTACATACGAATAGGTATTGGTAGATCTAAATCATTTCCAGGTTCATCCTCCAAAAATCAAGAAAAAAAGATGCCGTCGGAGATAGAATCAAGAGATCGACGAGGAAAAAAAATAGAGAAGAAACGAATTACACAAATTCTTGTAACGAACACACTGGCACTAACAGCCACAAGCAAACGCTTGCACACACACACACACACACACACACACACACACACACACACACACACACACACACACAATAAGACATAATTTAGCAGCTATACAAGCGCCTGCATTAACACACACAGTCACATATATAAACATAAACACATACAGCAAGCTTAACATTAACTAATATACGCGTATGAAAAGATCAAAGTGTAGTATCTGTTCCGACAGATGCTGCACTTAAGATAGTTTGTACCAGTCAATGGAGGGGAAACCCTCTATACTGGGACAATTATTATTTTTGGTAACCAGAGTGCCCCCTTTTTGCCTACTTTTAGGGGAGCTGGTTTTTACCTCACATTAAAAACGGCCTTGTGCCTAATTTGCTCAGTGGGGGAGCAAATAAATACCATCTGTTCCGACAGATGCTGCAAGCTATGACTAGCTATGACTAGCAAAGACCAGATGTGGGGGCAACCCCACATGCCTGACCATTAACCAGCTCCCATTTCCCACCTCTCGGGAGCTGGTCCCCTTTTTCCCTTCCCCCTCCCTTCACTCCTCACATTAAAAATTGGCCTTGTGCCTAATTTGCTCGGTGGGGGAGCAAATAAATACCATCTGTTCTTCAGATGCTGCATTTCAATTTCTTGTTTTCTGTCAGTGGAGGAGAAATCCTTCACGACTGAGACAATTTTTATTTTTTTTTGTTCCTTTTCTCCACGTTAAAAAACGACCCTGGTGTCTAACTCTGTCCCGTGGGGAGGCATTGTAAATAGGAACTAATATACG
>NC_136523.1:4887500-4967500 GCF_053919585.1 Euprymna scolopes
ATCAACACTGCTGGGGAGCCATGATGTAATACACTGTTTTGTTTTTAAATCCCCGAAACAGTGTTTCATGGTAAACAACTGATGATCCCTTAAAAAATATAAAAATTGGTATTATAGTAAATTTGAGAGTTGATGCAGTGATTGCAGGTGATTAAATGACTTACTGACTAGATGTTTTTTTTAATGAATGATAAAAAATAATTTTTTGTGTGGTTTCAAATGTTAAAAAATTCAAAGATAATATATTGAGTATTTAAATATGTATGGCTAGGTTTCCTTCCTCTTATTTGGATACTTTTCTGGTACCAAAGGTACTAAAGTTTTTTTTCTGATAAAATACAAAAATAATTATCAAATAACTTTTTAAATATGGTCACTAAAACTAGATTGCAAGCTAGGTCTGGGCAGTCCTCAGAACTAGTGAGTTCCCCTAGGGCTTACCACCCAAGGAGGTCGGAGATGTCTCGACAGGGTCAAGCCGTTGTCATTAGTAATATAGAAGTAGGAACTCCTTCTTTCGAAGTGGCAAATGGGACTTGTTCGGCCGAAAATAATTTTAAGGTTGCTCCTTGTGGAGCACCCTTATGTAAAACTTGTAATATTCTTATAACATCGAAAGAATATAAGTCAAATGTGACTAATAAAATTTATTCTGTTATAAATCATTCTAAAGAAGATTTGTCATGTAGGTCCCAAAATTTGGTCTACCTGTTGTCCTGTAAAAACTGTAATTTACAATACGTAGGAGAAACTGTAATGCCTCTAAATAAACGAATGAATTTGCATAGGACTAGCACTAAGGGATGTATTCATGTTGTTAAACATTTTAAAGAAACCTGTAGTCAGTCGTCTTTTTCCGTGCAAATAATTGAAAAATTTAAATGTAATGGATATAATAGTCTAGGTAATGTAGATAACGATATCCTAAGGATGCGTCAGGATAAGGAAGACGATATAATTAAAAAAATGCGAGTAATTTACCCATATGGGTTGAATAGTAAAGTTAAAAAAAAATAACCTACAAGATTCTGAAATTATAGGTAGATTATATCCAGCTTTGCCTCGCTACGGTATTAGAGATAGAACTCATGTTAATAGAAATAATAGAAAATCAGTTATTTCATGTGAGGATTTTTTTAGTAAAATTAAAGATATAATTATTAATAAAATTTATGAGTCGTTCAATTATATAAGAAAATTGCTTAATCAAACAAAAAAGAAAGTTTTGAAGGAAATAGCATCTAAAATATTATTACAACCGGATATGATATATAAGAAGGACTATTTCATTCAATGGTATGAATATATTCTAGATATAATTGACACTAAATTATATAAGCCACCAGGGAACGATATAAAAAAGAAACCTAAAAATGTTTGTGTAGTTTTTTATGAAAATAAAGGTTTTGATGATGTAAATTTACCTAAAATATTTAATAAACAAAAAAATATTCAATTACTACCAAATGAGTTCTAGAAAAAAGATCAAAAACCAATAGTTACATATAAACTAGGGCCAACAATACGCAATAAGATTTTTAATTATAAGAAAACGATAGAACATATAAATATAAAAGATAATAATATAAATATTCCAGAATGTGAATGTAATTCCTCTCCGTTCTGTAATAATGAGATAAAACATGTAATTACAGGAGATTTAAATATAGTAAATAATCCTAAATTAAGAAAACTACTTAGTAAGGGTCCAAATTATAGAGAACCTAAATGCCTAAATTACACTAAATGCGTTAAAGAAG
This sequence comes from Euprymna scolopes, assembly GCF_053919585.1. Classification (NCBI taxonomy): domain Eukaryota; kingdom Metazoa; phylum Mollusca; class Cephalopoda; order Sepiida; family Sepiolidae; genus Euprymna; species Euprymna scolopes. The sequence continues at coordinate 4,889,261 of NC_136523.1, forward strand.
TTACTAAAGCACTAGAAGGTTTTATTATGTCTATGGTAAAGAAATATAAATTAGCACAGTCTACGTTTGATGCATGGAAAAATAGTATAATTGAATGCGTAAATGAAAAAGTTAAACATATAAAACAATTTAAACGCCCTAGAAAAACCAATCCTCTTTTAAAAAATTCAGAAATACGGGAGGAACTTAAAATACTTCAAGAAAAGTTCGTAATAGTTCCGATTGATAAAGCGGCAAACAATATAGCCTTTATATGTAAAAAATATTATATACAACGGTTATTGATAGAAGTAGGACTTATAGGAAACGATTCGGATACTTATAAAGTAAGTAATAGTAATTTAGATAGTATTATTTTGAATAATAGTATTATTAATGAAAAAGTAGGATTAAAGTTAGAAGATAAACACAAAAATCTTCCATGTATGTATTGGATACCTAAAATGCATAAAAATCCAGTTGGGGCTAGATTTATTGTAGGTTCAAAGACGTGCATCACTAAACCTCTAAGTAAAGCTATATCTAAAATATTTAAATTAATTATAAATCAAATAAATAATTTTCACCTGAAAAGTAAATTCTATAGTAATATAAATCTATTTTGGGTAGTAAATAATTCCAAACCAGTGAAAGAAAAATTAGATAAAATAAATTCCAGAATAAAAGCAAAATCTATAGCTACTTATGATTTTAGTACGCTATATACTAAAATTCCGCACGAAAAACTTATAAAAGAATTAAATGATACTGTAGATTTGGCTTTTCAAGGTGGAAAAGGTAAATATATAGACTTTTCAAACTCTAATGCTTTCTGGTGTAAAAATAAAAATAGCAAAACTAGTATTTCTAAAGGTATTTTAAAAATGCTTGTAAGTCATCTTATTAAAGAATGCTATTTTCAAATAGGAAATAAAATATTACTCCAAACGATAGGTATCCCAATGGGATTGGATCCGGCACCATTTTGGGCAAATTTGTATTTACATAGACTCGAGTATATATATATGTCATCATTATTAAAAACAGATATATCTAAAACATAACTTTCATGGGTGTAGGAGATTTATAGATGACCTTATATGCATAAACGATAATGATGAATTCGAAAAAAATAAACATCTTATATATCCAAACGAACTAAAATTAAATTGTGAACATAGAGGACAACAGGCTACATTTCTGGATTTAGATATAAAAATTGAGGATGGAATTTTTCTTTATAAAATATTTGATAAAAGAAACGCTTTCCCCTTTAAAATAGTACGTATGCCCCATAAGGATAGCACCTGCCCCGTTTTTGTGTTTTATGGAACCATTATGTCAGAGTTTTTGAGAATAGCTCGCGTTACTCTAAAATTAACAGATTTTATACCACCAGTTTCTAGCTTAGTAATAAGGATGATAAAACAAGGTGGAGATAAAAATAAAATATTTAAACAAAGCATTTGTTCGTTATCCTGATGCTTTTGAATCGTTTAAGATAAACCAGATTATATTGATAAAGGAAATCCAAAACTATATTAGCAATGTATAAATGTATTTATAATTACATATAATAAATTTATATAGTTAAAAAAAAAAAAAATGTATATATGTAAAAATAAAATATTTTTAACCTTTATATATCTAATTTTAAATAAATAAGAATGTAAATATACAAACTACTAACTATAGTGGGGGTGATAAGTAGTTAAATGGATTAATCCAAATCTTATAAATACAAGAATGATAAATTAAAAAATTAAAAAATGTATCCATTTTAAATGGATAGTACCAGTCAAGGATCCGTCACTTGACACTCAGCTCAACAGGTGAGGGGCCGGAGACGGCCCAGCACCTGTTGGACTGAGGTACACCGCCTGGGTAATACCTAGGAGGTCCACCCTCCCAGGCCTTGCCACCGGGCTTTCCGGTGGGGCAAGTTTATTGCTTGTTGCCTGAGGCGCCCCGACCGGGGAATGCCGACGGGGTTACTCAGGCAATTTTTAAAATTGCAGGAGTGCCCCTCCTTTAGGGGAGCCTGCTGGGTTACCACTTTCCGGCCTTGTGCCACATTTTGCTGAGTGGACAGCAAATAAATATAATCCATTTTAAATGGATAGTACCAGTCAAGGATCCGTCACTTGACACTCAGCCCAACAGGTGAGGGGCCGGAGACCGGCCCAGCACCTGTTGGACTGAGGTACACCGCCTGGGTAATACCTAGGAGGTCCACCCTCCCAGGCCTTGCCACTGGGCTTTCCGGTGGGGCAAGTTTATTGCTTGCTGCCTGAGGCGCCCCCACCGGGGAATGCCGACGGGGTTACTCAGGCAATTTTTAAAATTGCAGGAGTGCCCCTCCTTTAGGGGAGCCTGCTGGGTTACCACTTTCCGGCCTTGTGCCACATTTTGCTGAGTGGACAGCAAATAAATATAATCCATTTTAAATGGATAGTACCAGTCAAGGATCCGTCACTTGACACTCAGCCCAACAGGTGAGGGGCCGGAGACCGGCCCAGCACCTGTTGGACTGAGGTACACCGCCTGGGTAATACCTAGGAGGTCCACCCTCCCAGGCCTTGCCACTGGGCTTTCCGGTGGGGCAAGTTTATTGCTTGCTGCCTGAGGCGCCCCCACCGGGGAATGCCGACGGGGTTACTCAGGCAATTTTTAAAATTGCAGGAGTGCCCCTCCTTTAGGGGAGCCTGCTGGGTTACCACTTTCCGGCCTTGTGCCACATTTTGCTGAGTGGACAGCAAATAAATATAATCCATTTTAAATGGATAGTACCAGTCAAGGATCCGTCACTTGACACTCAGCCCAACAGGTGAGGGGCCGGAGACCGGGCCAGCACCTGTTGGACTGAGGTACACCGCCTGGGTAATACCTAGGAGGTCCACCCTCCCAGGCCTTGCCACTGGGCTTTCCGGTGGGGCAAGTTTATTGCTTGCTGCCTGAGGCGCCCCCACCGGGGAATGCCGACGGGGTTACTCAGGCAATTTTTAAAATTGCAGGAGTGCCCCTCCTTTAGGGGAGCCTGCTGGGTTACCACTTTCCGGCCTTGTGCCACATTTTGCTGAGTGGACAGCAAATAAATATAATCCATTTTAAATGGATAGTACCAGTCAAGGATCCGTCACTTGACACTCAGCCCAGCAGGTGAGGGGCCGGAGACCGGTCCAGCACCTGTTGGACTGAGGTACACCGCCTGGGTAATACCTAGGAGGTCCACCCTCCCAGGCCTTGCCATCGGGCTTTCCGGTGGGGCAAGTTTATTGCTTGTTGCCTGAGGCGCCCCAACCGGGGAATGCCGACGGGGTTTCTCAGGCAATTTTTAAAATTGCAGGAGTGCCCCTCCTTTAGGGGAGCCTGCTGGGTTACCACTTTCCGGCCTTGTGCCATATTTTGCTGAGTGGACAGCAAATAAATATAATCCATTTTAAATGGATAGTACCAGTCAAGGATCCGTCACTTGACACTCAGCCCAACAGGTGAGGGGCCGGGAACCGGCCCAGCACCTGTTGGACTGAGGTACACCGCCTGGGTAATACCTAGGAGGTCCACACTCCCAGGCCTTGCCACTGGGCTTTCCGGTGGGGCAAGTTTATTGCTTGCTGCCTGAGGCGCCCCCACCGGGGAATGCCGACGGGGTTACTCAGGCAATTTTTAAAATTGCAGGAGTGCCCCTCCTTTAGGGGAGCCTGCTGGGTTACCACTTTCCGGCCTTGTGCCACATTTTGCTGAGTGGACAGCAAATAAATATAATCCATTTTAAATGGATAGTACCAGTCAAGGATCCGTCACTTGACACTCAGCCCAGCAGGTGAGGGGCCGGAGACCGGCCCAGCACCTGTTGGACTGAGGTACACCGCCTGGGTAATACCTAGGATGTCCACCTTCCCAGGCCTTGCCACCGGGCTTTCCGGTGGGGCAAGTTTATTGCTTGTTGCCTGAGGCGCCCCAACCGGGGAATGCCGACGGGGTTACTCAGGCAATTTTTTAAATTGCAGGAGTGCCCCTCCTTTAGGGGAGCCTGCTGGGTTACCACTTTCTGGCCTTGTGCCACATTTTGCTGAGTGGACAGCAAATAAATATAATCCATTTTAAATGGATAGTACCAGTCAAGGATCCGTCACTTGACACTCAGCCCAACAGGTGAGGGGCCGGGAACCGGCCCAGCACCTGTTGGACTGAGGTACACCGCATGGGTAATACCTAGGAGGTCCACCCTCCCAGGCCTTGCCACTGGGCTTTCCGGTGGGGCAAGTTTATTGCTTGCTGCCTGAGGCGCCCCGACCGGGGAATGCCGACGGGGTTACTCAGGCAATTTTTAAAATTGCAGGAGTGCCCCTCCTTTAGGGGAGCCTGCTAGGTTACCACTTTCCGGCCTTGTGCCACATTTTGCTGAGTGGACAGCAAATAAATATAATCCATTTTAAATGGATAGTACCAGTCAAGGATCCGTCACTTGACACTCAGCCCAACAGGTGAGGGGCCGGAGACCGGCCCAGCACCTGTTGGACTGAGGTACACCGCCTGGGTAATACCTAGGAGGTCCACCCTCCCAGGCCTTGCCACTGGGCTTTCCGGTGGGGCAATTTTATTGCTTGCTGCCTGAGGCGCCCCGACCGGGGAATGCCGACGGGGTTACTCAGGCAATTTTTAAAATTGCAGGAGTGCCCCTCCTTTAGGGGAGCCTGCTGGGTTACCACTTTCCGGCCTTGTGCCACATTTTGCTGAGTGGACAGCAAATAAATATAATCCATTTTAAATGTGGAAATTGATGAATCGCACAGGTAAGAAATTCATTTTTATACTATGAAAAGGTTAGTAATTACAATTAAGAATAGGAAATTGGGGGAAAAAAATTTTTGTAACTTGTCTTCTTCCTAAAATTAAGGGTGGTGGTGTTTGATCAACACTGCTGGGGAGCCATGATGTAATACACTGTTTTGTTTTTAAATCCCCGAAACAGTGTTTCATGGTAAACAACTGATGATCCCTTAAAAAATATAAAAATTGGTATTATAGTAAATTTGAGAGTTGATGCAGTGATTGCAGGTGATTAAATGACTTACTGACTAGATGTTTTTTTTTAATGAATGATAAAAAATAATTTTTTGTGTGGTTTCAAATGTTAAAAACTTCAAAGACTATATATATATATATATATATATATATATATATATATATATATATATATATATATATATATATATATATATATATATATTTCGGTGTATAAGGCGATCGGCAGATAAGACGAGGTACAAAATTGGAGCAAATTGGAATAAATTTATCATATATCGGTTATATATGGCAACTGCTAAATCATGAAACGATATTTGTTTAGCCTAGGCTAAAGATTGCAACACCCGGTATTTGTTTAAATATTGTTTTTTTAATATTAATATATTAATGATTGTTTTAATTTAAATAATATAATAATTTGAATATTAATAATTTTTTAAATTTTAACAATATAATAATTTAAATATTAATTTATTAATGATTTTTTTCATTTTAACTATATAATAATTTAAATATTAATATATTAATATTTATTTCTTCACTATAATAATATAATAATTTAATAACTTTAATAATAATATATCAATGATTTTTTTTTAACTTTAAGAGTCGTCTAAGGCCGAAATCTATTTATCTATCTATCTATCTATCTATCTATCTATCTATCTATCTATCTATCTATCTATTCCGGCATAAGACGACCCTTAAAGTTAAAAACAATCATTAATCTATTATTATTAAAATTATTAATATATATATATATATATATATATATATATATATATATATATATATATATATATATATATACAGGGTCGGGCAAAGCAACTTGCTCATTTAAATTTAATTGATATTCCAAATAAGCAAGTTGTATATACGTATATATATACATATATATATACACATATATACATATATATACATATATATATACATATATACATATATATATACATATATACATATATATACATACATATATACATCTATATATATATATATGTATGCATATATATATGTATACATATATATATGTATACATATATATATATGTATACATATATATATGTATACATATATATATGTATACATATATATACATATATATACATATATATATATACATATATATACATGTATATACATATATATATACATAAATATATGCATACATATACATAAATATATATATATATATATATATATATATATATATATATATATATATATATATATATACATACACACAACACAGGCTTGGGCAAAGCAACTTGCTTATTTAAATTTACCGTATATATTCCCCTTCTCAAATAAAACTCAGTATATCTTATTTGCATATGTACTTTTGAAGTTTTTGATAAATTAATATTATGTAATGTACATTTATAATTGGTGTTAACGAATATTATTCTATGTACGCAATACATCATGACAAAGGTCTATGTAAAATTCCAGCCAGATCGGCCCAGTTTTTTTCCGAGAGAAGTAGACTAGATCGATAGACTAAAAGAAATGTAATATAATGTAAAATTATTTATTTAAAAAAAGTTGTCACATTATGTATATTTATAGATGCTTGTTCATTCCTTGTAAAAAAAATAATCACATAAATATCCTATTTCGTAGTTCCCACACCGTGTAAAATAAAAGTGTAGTATCTGTTTTCCAAATCATCAACATTTTTTGACGCTCGAGGTTTCATATAATTATTTCCCTTTCAAAATTTAATACTAAAATTATTTTTAAAGCGCGTTAGTTTTTTTAATATAAAAATCTCGTTACTTAATTTATTGCTAAATATAATAAAATTGGTACAGATGGGATTATTTTGTGTGTAGAATAACATATCAATTTTGAAATTTAGGAATTTAAAATTTGTGATGTGAAAAAGTTAAATTTCAAATTTGTATTGTATGCAAGACAAAGAATACAGTATAGTAAAATATATTTCCTCAGCCGATGAGTTTTCGATGTTTATACAACTCCTCGGAGGAAAAATATTATCAAATATTATAAAAGGTTTGCGTCTAATTTGCTAAAGGTAATAAACATAGAAAATTTAATTAAATGTTTTAAAAGTTTTTAAATCATTTTAGCTACATAGAATACATATACATGTTTTACTATACTGTATTTTTATCTTGCATACAATAACATTTTCTATATTTGAAATTTAACCTTTTAAAATCAAAAATTTTACAATTAATTATGATTTATTTGCTCTATCTAGTATATTGAGCAATTTTATTTAGCTGGGATAGTCTTATATAAAATATTACATCCAATAATATTTTGTAAGACCGACAATCACTGGATTTGCTCACCAGTAGATGTATTGTATTTCATTATTCTGAATAGTTTCATGTTGTTAGAGTGTAAGGTCATTTGGATGGCCTTCCATAACGTTCCATTGAGTTTCTCAACTTGCCCATTACCCTCAGGGTGGTATCTATTTGTTTTAGAGGTGACGATGCCTTTGCCACGTAAGTAATCTTTGATTTCTCCTGCAAGGAGGTCGGCAGCTCGGTCAGTGTGTATCATATCATATACTGGCATCAGTTTCTACTACAAATTCTTTATCCGGGCCAACAGTTATAAGGGTAGCATTTCTTAAGTCGGTCTTCAGCGTCTGAAAAGAATTTAGAATAGACGGAGGCAGTGGAAACTCCTTGTTATGGTTGAGAGGCAGTATCTTATCAGAAAAGTTTCGAATGAATTTACTATAGTAAGAGAACATACCAATTATTCGTTTTTGAGACTGGAAATTTAGAGGCGGTGGCATTTCAAGGAGTGGTTTTAGCCTCAGCTAACCAGTTCTGGATTGTGTAACCAAGAAGTGTGATAGAAGTAGCAGAAATGCCGCTCTTACTTTGGTTGAGCGTGATGTTGTATCTTTTCACTGCATTATAAAACCTTTGAAGGTTGTAGTCATGCTCTTTTTGATCCTTTCCGCATATTGTGACATTGTCTACATACACAAAAGTGTCTGTTAATTTTTCTCTTTCTACAATGCCATCGATGCATCTTTGAAAGGCACTTACTCCGTTAGCGACGCCAAAAGAGATACGAGTAAATTGGTAAAGTTTTCATTTACTTCAAATGCTGTGTATTTCCGATCGGCATGACTAATTGGGATTTGATTGTAAGCAGACTTCAGATCGAGTGTTGTAAAAACGTTGTATCGAGCTATGTCATCAATCATTTTATTAATGATAGGCATCCAGTTCTGTAAATCTATTTATGGTGTCGCTGTAGTCGACCACCATTCTTTTTTTTTTATTCTCGTTAGAGGTCACTGAAACTTGGGCTTGCCAAGGAGATAAAGACGGCTCTATTATGCATTCCCTCAACATTCTGGCAGTTTCCTCTCTAATAAATATGTTGTCAGTGAATGAGTGACGACGAGATTTGGTGGCAATAGGGGTCGTCCATGTAGAAAGATGAGAGAAAAGGGGAGGAGGAGAAATAGTGATACATGGAAAACTGTCCCTCTTACCCATTGCTCCGATAACAAGTTCTTCCCCGGGACCGTCAAATTTCAGGGTCACAGTTTTATATTGTTTTAGGAGGTCTTTTCTGATAATCATATCAATGAACAGGTCCTTAATTACTTCCACTGTCATGGCATGGTGGTTTTTACTGTTTAGGGAAATGTCAACAATAGTTTCACCAATGATTTTGGCATGATGATTAGGGTCCGCCAATGCTACGGTTTTCTGTTTGGGAATAATAAAAAGTTTCAGCTTTCTTGCTGTATTTTTGCTGATAAACGTCCCCACGCTGCCGGAGCCTACCATAGCGTTCACTACTTGCCCATTTATTTTGCATTTCGTGTATGTAATGTTTTTGGCACCCGTTCCTAGTCAGGAGAGATTGGGTGTGTATGGGGGGTGTCCGGGTCGTATAACACAGCAGCAGTGGAGGAGGAAGATTTACATACCTTCGCGCAATGGCCATTTTCCTTACATTTCCTACACGGCGTTACGCACAGGACATATCGCCCGTGAATGTCGTGTATTCCCACAGAAGAAGCAAATTCCTTTTGGTAGGGTATTTCCTTTTATAGCGGCTAATGGAGTGTCTTCTGGTTTAATTACGGTAGCGGCTACGTTCGGGTGGTTATCGAAGCTTACCGTATGCTTCTCCGCTTGTTCTAGGGACCTAGCCATTGTTAAGGTCTCTTGTAGAGTTGAGAATGGTTTTTCGAGTAGCCGCTGACGAATATACGAGGAGGAGATGCCGCTAATCAAAGCGTCACGGATATATTGCTGCTTACTGCTTGAAATTCGCAAGATTTGGCAAGTACTTCCAGTTGTTGCATAAAATCGTCGATAGTTTGTGCCGGTTTCTGTTTATTCGTCAGAAATTGATGTCGGTTAAATATAACATTTGCCGGTTTTATGTAAACAGCGTCTAGCGTTTCTATGGCGCCGTCGTAATCTGTAGCATCATTTATTATTTCGAATATTGTCGCTGAGACTGAATTAATCAAGGCGAATAGATTTTGTGCATTATTTTCTATTTTCCCGTTGTTTAAAGTGCGTAAGTAATACTCGAACGTCAATTTCCAGTGTTTATAGATTTTTTTTCCGAATTCGGAACTGTTGGTTCTACGTTGAATCTGTCCGGCCGCAGTAGTTTGTCCATTTTTTTTTCCTGTTGTTTGTTTGCTTACTTTTTTTTTTAAGTTGATAAAACTGAATTGAAAAGTAGAGATAAAAAAATAGAGTAAACAGGAATGCCTTTCGTAAAGGTTTTATAAAACTTAAAATTATACACGTTGTGATACATTATTAAAATGTATCATAAATTATTTTATTGATGTTTAGTCGAGAGGAGATATATTTTCAGTATATTTTATTCACTGTATCATTTTTCGCGCCAAAAGGATTCAATTCACGTCTGCTCGGTCACATTTTGTAAACAAAACAGAAGAAAAAGGGGAGGAGGAGGCCTGCGAACAGGAGTAGAAGGGAGAGACAGATACTGTGAACGAAGAGTGGAAAAGGAAAGAGAAAAGAAAGATAGAGAGAAATAAACCGTATATATAGAGAGAAATTGTGTAGAGAAAGAGAGAGATTGATCGTATATATAGAGAGAGGCCTGAAAAAAGTTGTCAGCAGGTAGTGGAGCTTCGCGCTTCAAAGCGACAAGACGTAAGTCAGCGAAGGTCGGGGTAGCGAAGCCGGCGAAAGGCGACGACGACGTGGTAGCGGCGTCGCAGAGGTAAATATCAACGACACCAGCCGATGATCAGCGGTCAAAGTTAGAATATTGACTGAATAAAAGAATGAACCCAGCGAAGGAAGGAATCATAGAGCATTGAAACTTTTACTATAAATCAAGGGCTTCGATGAGCTTCGGAAACAATAATTGGAGCAATTAACACGCGCACGCGTAATGAAACATAAATAATCCGAAGGACAAAAATATGAAAATTAACCTGCGCGCGCGTAATCAAATATAAACAATTTACAGGACAGAAATATATATTAAAAAAAATAGACAAAAGAAAGGTCACATTTCAAAGGACATTAAGTGAGTTTTTCAACCAAAACTTTCATTTCTCTAACATCTCTCTCTTACCCTAGAACCTGTATCTAATTGAGCAGACGATTTCCTGTTTTATGTGAACATTGATTGTTAATATACTTTTCTCTCGGTAGAATTTGAATCATTAAATCATTTCATTTAGTTAGGCATATTTAATTTTCTTTTCTTGAATTGAATTTTATTTTATTTTTTAGATAAATAAAAGTTTGTTAATTTTTCGACGATATTTGTCCTCGTTATTTCTTATGTGATTTCGTTGTCTAGTACATTTCATTTTATTGTTGTCTTCGAGACGGCTGTCCCATTCCCATAACAACGCATTATCAAGGACCTGGGAAACTTTATTTTTTTTTTATATATTTCGTTACGTCAGCCATCTCTATCGTCCCCAGTAGGACTGGGATACGTCGTAACAACGTGTTTTCGAAAATTAATATGGTGGAATCCTTAATTCCGGCCAAGGGGAATAACTACGATCCTTTATTTCCGGAAGAGTCAAAGCAATTTATTCTAACTATATATATATATATATATATATATATATATATATATATATATATATATATATATATATATATATATATATATAAATTAGTGGCCTGGCAAGGCCACAGGAAGACAACGGAAGCAGCAAAACTAAAGCTGGCCTGCAAGGACACTATATATAATAATGTAGGAAAATTGGCGTTGTTTTACATTTTGCTACTGGTCAAAGGGAGTTCACTCTCATTTACTAAGAGATTTGTTTATTTTTTCATAATTTAGGACGCTATATTTTGTTTAAAATCAAAACATAAAAAAAAAAAGAAATCTGCGATTATTTTTTTTTAATGCAACAAAGTTTAAAACATTAATACAAAATGCAGTCTTTACGCGACGATTAAGAAAAAAACGACGAACCGACGATATTTTCATTAGATGAAAACATTAAAAAAAGAAGTTCGGCATCTGTTTTTTTTTTTCTTAATTTAAAAGTAAATGATATGGTAAAGTGATGAAAACTACCAAGAATAAAACTCTTTAATGAAACAAGGATAAAACTTTTAAAGCTGCGGCGGCTTTTTCTTTTTTACTGTAACCAAGCTTATCATATTAGTAATACCAACATCAAAATGTGACGTTAGTTGCAAGCTGCGGCAAATTTTTCTACATTTTTTTTACAACTTTATAGGAGATTAAATGAGACGATTTAAGGGCTGCGGCGACTTTTTTTTTTTTATTATTATTTAAAAAAAAAAAAAAACTTTTTTAAAATTTAATTTAATTTTTTAATTCAATTTAATTTTTTTTATTTTATTTTATTTATTTATTTTATTTTATTTATTTATTATTTTATTTAATTTTATTTATTTATTTATTCATTTTTTACTGAACAAAGTTTATAATATTAATAACACGAACATCTAGTTTTTAACATAAACAATAATTCGTTTAATACAAATTACAATACCTTTACAACTATCGTCGCATTTTCATTTTTTGTAATGTTAAAAACTAGATGTTGGTGTTATTAATATTATAAGCTTTGTTACAGTAAAAAAAAAACAACAGAAAAAAAAATCACCGCTGATGCTTATAAAGGCCAATCCTTTTTTTATTAAAGAGTTTATTTCTTCGCATTTTTAAAGGTTAAAGATTATTTTTAAAACACCTTATCATAATATTAAGTATTTAATTAAGAAAAAAAGTTGCCGAACTTCTTTAAATGTTTTCATCTAATAAAAATATCGTGGGTCCGTTGGTTTTCTTTTAATAGTCGCGTAAAGACTACATTTAATATTATAAATGTTTTATATTATAAATGTTGTATATGATTAATGTTTTCCATTATTGACGTTTTATATTATAAACGTTATATATTATTAATGTTTTATGTTATTAGCGTTTTATATTATAAATGTTTTATATTATTAACTTTTTATATTATTAATATTTTATATTATTAATGTTTTATGTTATTAGCGTTTTATATTATTAATGTTTTATATTATTAACGTATTATATTATTAATGTTTTATATTATACTAGCATGGGTGCCCGGCGTTGCCCGGGTGTTTGGAGGTGTATGCTGAGCAAAAAAAAGGGGGTAATTTTTTAAATTTGACCCCTATTATGACCCCTGAAAATTTATTGTTTTGGGCTCAAATCAAGTTATTAAGTTAGATCCATGTCCACGGAAGCTATATCTAAAATTTCAAGTGTGTAGACCCAAAATTCTCAGAGAAGTTTGGTAGAGTTCTCAAAGCTCAAATCGTTGAACTTTGACCCCTTAATCGGCAAATTTCTGGCTAAAAACCGATCACATAGATTTTTCCAAATCTCAGTACCCTGTATATCAAATTTCGAGTCTGTAGACTAAAAATTGACAGAGTTATTTCGTAGGGAAATGTACACAGACACACACACACACTTTCACTTTTATAGATATATAGATTTAAAATTTGAGTCTGACAGAATGACAAAATTATATTGCAAACCGATATATTAAACAAACGAACTTCAAAGAGACAAATGAACACATAAGTAAAAACAATTTGTATTAGAAAACATTTATTATTCCACGTCTTTTTTCACAGACCTGACGACTGGGGTTCGCTCTTAATAAAAATTGTTTTTTATAGTCTTAATTTTGACTTACTTTTTCATAAAAAGCTAAAAAAAAATCAAGAAAGAAAAGAAATTAAATTTTATTTTTTCATTAATTTCTTTCTGTGCAAAGCAATTCTTTCAAACTTACTCTGTTTCCAAAATGTTTTAATTTTATTCCCCTCCCCCTTCATTCATTTTCCTCCGCATCCTGGCAAGTATTAAAATAAACCATTTATAATATTTATTTATGGATTTATTTACTTATCATTTCTTTTGTAAATGAATTCCATTTAAAAAAAACTGTAAAAGTCACGTTAAAGGTGATTAAGTTGGAAAGTAAGTAAAAATTTACCCTTTTTACTTTTATACGATTTCTGATAACTTTGAAAAAGTTGTGTGTGTGTGTTATAAAAATGTTTTTTAACTGCTATAATCTCATTTATATATATATATATATATATATATATATATATATATATATATATATATATATATATATATATATATATATAACAACGTGAGTATTCATATCGTGGGTTTGTATTACTGTACACATAGATTCGAAAAAATAGTCAAAAACAAATATATAAATAAATGTTATCAAAGGCAAGATAAGTTACTTTTCTACCTAACTGGATATATTTTTTGTGTTTTTATTCAATGTAATATATTTATTCAGCTCGAAAAATATACAGTGTTTACCGATGTGTTGGAAAATTCAAGATGGCGTCTCACACCCTCTTTAACACCGTAAGTTTGGGAAAAGGTGTTATAAATAAAAAAAACTATACAAAATACTATTAAAAACCCGCCGAATATATGTCAACCTATGTCACGGTAACATATATTGAGCGAGTTTTTAACAGTATTTTAACAGGGCACATCGTAAAAACTGACCCATTAATTTTCCTGAAGTAAAAACTATATAGTTTTTAAACTTTTAAAACTGTACATTATAAAAAGAAAACTGTTCGAGTGATTTTTTTTTTTACATGGGTGTCACCACTTATCAAGGCCCAGAGGCCACTCAAGGATAAGGGTTAATAGGTATACATTAGTCATTGTGATTTTAGCATAGTAAACAGTGGGAATTTTGTAACTTGGATTACTTGAAAAAGAAAACTGTTCGAATGATTGAAAATGAAAACAAAATAACAATGTAAATATATTGATAAGAAAAAAACAAAAACAAACGAAGTTTCCGTTTCAGGAACCCGAGTTTAATTTTATGTCGTAATCATTCAACTCGTTAGCGGTTTTATTCAGCGATTAGGGATAACCATACGACATATCTAAATACCAAAGCGATTTTTTTTAAATTTTTTTTTTTTATTAAAACTAAACCTGTTTAGTTTTAATGAACCAATTTTTTAAAAGCCAACACTTTAGTTATTTTGAGAGCGTGCAACTGCACCCGAAAGGTTGATTAGGAAACTCCAAATCCTTTTAGGACTCGAAAAAAAAAAGGGGGCTTTTTATCGGCTTAAATGATAAACTAATGTTAAATATTAGTATTTAATATAATGAGATATCAATCTACACAATTTGCCATCGATTCTGAAATAAAATGAAATCCTGACATTGTTATCATTTTTGCAGGTGTTATGTGCCAAATATTGAAATAAGAATGTTTAAATTCAATTATTGTAATTTAAGTCTTTAATTTTAAAGTCGATTTTATTTATAAAATATCTTTTTAGAAATCAATCTCAAAAACAATCTGAACAATAAATCTCTTTTGTTATGGCTAAGTTTTTGTCAAGGGTAGAAATTATAATAGACAAGTATTCATCCATGATGACATTTTACCGATTTCCTGGTTTACAGGTATTCTTGCTAAATTTCTTCGAAAGAATTGACATAAACAATACTTCAACTAAATACGTATATTTCATGCAATAATGACTTTTGTTTCTTCTTACTTTTCCTAAACTAAACATAAAACATCGATTAGGGTTAGTTTAACATTCTGTAAAAGTACCTTCCGTTTTTTTTTTTTTTTTTTTTTTTGTACTTCTGCAGAGAAGGTAAAAAACCGATAAAAACTGGATATATTTTTCGCGTTTTTATTCAATTTAACATGTTTATTCAGCTCGAAAAATATACAGTGTTTACCGATGTGTTGGAAAATTCAAGATGGCGTCTCACACATTCTTTAACACCGTAAGTTTGGGAAAAGGTGTTATAAATAAAAAACTATACAAAATACTATTAAAAACCCGCCGAATATATGTCAACCTATGTCACGGTAACATATATTGAGCGAGTTTTTAACAGTATTTTAACCGGTTTTTTATTTATTACACCTTTTTCCAAACTTACCGTGTTAAAGAGAGAATCGGCCGCCATTTTGAATTTTCCAATACATCGGTAAACACTGTATGCTTTTCGAGCTGAATAAACATGTTTAATTGAATAAAAACACGAAAAATATATCCAGTTTGGTAGAAAAGTAATTTATCTTGCCTTTGATAACATTTATTTGTTATATATTTGTTTTTTTTGGCAACTTATTCGAATCTATGTGTACAGTAATACAAACCCGAAATGAATTTAAGACCACGAGTGAAATGAGAAAATGAAGAAAATCACATTTACTGTGTGTCTTAGTCAGCGGGTTTGGTTGCCATAACAACGTGACGGTAGTGAACGTGTGTGTGTGCGTGTGTGCGCGTTTCGTGTAGTTTAGTTTCGTATAATAGTTTCGTATTTTTTTAATTTGTAAATAACAAGTTATTAAAAAATTAAACCCTTCCAAGATGGACAATAAATAAAGCCATAATATTTTATGGTAAAGTTAAGAGCGTATTGGATTAACCAATCAGAAATCGTCTGTGGCACACACATCTCTGTTTTTATATATATATATATATATATATATATATATATATATATATATATATAGGTCGAGGTAATTAGTTAAAGAGATTTAATATAATGTGATATATAGATAGATAGATTAAATGTTAAATAGATTTTGTAAATAGTACAGTTGAAATGATTAGAATATTTCCAATATGTAATAAGGTCGAGGTAATTAGTTAAAGAGATTTAATATAATGTGATATGCAAATGAGCATAAGTCATTCGATATGGGGGTGGTTTGTAGAATAGTATATAAAGAAATTAGGCAAATATTCTTATGTCTCCTATAACAGAAACATCCTAAAATGGGTTCTAATGTTTCTCTACCAGGAGAGATCTACTCTCTTACCTCCTTTATATTTCGTTGATGATGGAGAGCTGTACACACAGACAGAAACACACGAACCCTATTACTTTAAAAAATATAGAAACGTTATATATTATTAATGTTTTATGTTATTAGCGTTTTATATTATTAATGTTTTATATTATTAACGTTTTATATTATTAATGTTTTATATTATTAATGTTTTATATTATTAATGTTTTATATTATTAACGTTCTATATTATTAACGTTTTATATTATTGATGCTTTATATTATTAATGTTTTACATTATTAACGTTTTATATTATTAATGTTTTACATTATTAACGTTTTATATTATTAATGTTTTATATTATTAACGTTTTATATTATAAACGTTTTATATTATTAACGTTTTATATTATTAACGTTTTATATTATTAACGTTTTATATTATTAATGTTTTATATTATTAATGTTTTATATTATTAATGTTTTATATTATAAACGTTATATATTATTAATGTTTTATGTTATTAATGTTTTATATTATTAATGTTTTATATTATGAATGTTTTATATTATTAATGTTTTACATTATTAACGTTATATATTATTAATGTTTTATATTATTAACGTTTTATATTATTAATGTTTTATATTATTAACGTTATATATTATTAAGTTTTATATTATTAACGTTTTATATTATTAACGTTTTATATTATTAATGTTTTATATTATTAACGTTTTATATTATTAATATTTATATTATTAATGTTTTATATTATTAATGTTTTATATTATTAATGTTTTACATTATTAACGTTATATATTATTAATGTTTTATATTATTCACGTTTTATATTATTAATGTTTTATATTATTAACGTTATATATTATTAAGTTTTATATTATTAATGTTTTATATTATTAACGTTTTATATTATTAACGTTTTATATTATTAATGTTTTATGTTATTAACGTTTTATATTATTAATGTTTTATATTATTAATATTTTATATTATTAATGTTTTATATTATTAATGTTTTATATTTTTAATATTTTATATTATTAATGTTTTATATTATTAACGTTTTATATTATTAACGTTTTATATTATTAACGTTTTATATTATTAATGTTTTATATTATTAATGTTTTATATTATTAATGTTTTATATTATTAATGTTTTATATTATTAATGTTTTATATTATTAACGTTTTATATTATTAACGTTTTATATTATTAACGTTTTATATTATTAATGTTTTATATTATTAATGTTTTATATTATTAACGTTTTATATTATCAATGTTTTATATTTTTAATGTTTTATATTTTTAATGTTTTATATTATTAACGTTTTATATTATAAACGTTTTATATTATTAACGTTTTATATTATTAATGTTTTATATTATTAATGTTTTATATTATTAATGTTTTATATTATCAATGTTTTATATTGTTTACGTTTTATATTATTAATGTTTTATATTATTACCGTTTTATATTATTAATATTTTATATTATTAATGTTTTATATTGTTAACGTTTTATATTATTAATGTTTTATATTATTAATGTTTTATATTATTAACGTTTTATATTATTAATGTTTTATATTATTAACGTTTTATATTATTAAAGTTTTATATTATTAACGTTTTATATTAATGATGTTTTATATTATTAACGTTTTATATTATTAATATTTTATATTATCAACGTTTTATATTATTGATGTTTTATATTATTAATATTTTATATTATTAATGTTTTATATTATTAATGTTTTATATTATTAATTTTTTATATTAATTATGTTTTATATTATTAACGTTTTATATTATTAAAGTTGTATATTATTAACGTTTTATATTATTAACGTTTTATATTATTAACGTTTTATATTATTAATTTTTTATATTATTAATGTTTTATATTATTAACTTTTTATATTATTAAAGTTTTATATTATTAACGTTTTATATTATTAATGTTTTATATTATTAATGTTTTATATTATTAATGTTTTATATTATTGATGTTTTATATTATTGACGTTTTATATTATTAATGTTTTATATTATTTATGTTTTATATTATTAATGTTTTATATTATTAACGTTTTATATTATTAACGTTTTATATTATTAATGTTTTATATTATTAATGTTTTATATTTTTAATGTTTTATATTATTAACGTTTTATATTATTAATGTTTTATATTGTTCACGTTTTATATTATTAATGTTTTATATTATTACCGTTTTATATTATTAATGTTTTATATTATTAATATTTTATATTAATTATGTTTTATATTATTAATGTTTTATATTATTAACGTTTTATATGATTGACGTTTTATATTATTAATGTTTTATATTATTTATGTTTTATATTAATGTTTTATATTATTAACGTTTTATATTATTAATGTTTTATATTATTAATGTTTTATATTATTGATGTTTTATATTATTAATGTTTTATATTGTTAATGTTTTATATTGTTCACGTTTTATATTATTAATGTTTTATATTATTAATGTTTTATAGTATTAATTTTTTATATTATTAATGTTTTTAATTATTAATATTTTATATTATTAATGTTTAATATTATTACCGTTTTATATTATTAATGTTTTATATTATTAACGTTTTATATTATTGATGTTTTCTATTATTAACGTTTTATATTATTAATGTTTTATATTATTAATGTTTTATAGTATTGACGTTTTATATTATTAATGTTTTATATGATTAACGTTTTATATTATTAGCGTTTTATATTATTAACGTTTTATATTATAAATGTTTCATATTATTAATGTTTTATATTTTTAATGTTTTATATTATTAACGTTTTATATTATTAACGTTTTATATTATTAATGTTTTATATTATTAATGTTTTATATTATTAATGTTTTATATTATTAATGTTTTATATTATTAATGTTTTATATTATTAATGTTTTATATTTTTAATGTTTTATATTATTAATGTTTTATATTTTTAATGTGTTATATTATTAACGTTTTATATTATTAATGTTTTATATTATTAACGTTTTATATTATTAATGTTTTATATTATTAATGTTTTATATTATTAATGTTTTATATTATTAACGTTTTATAGAATTAATGTTTTATATTATTAATGTTTAATATTATTAATTTTTATATTATTAATGTTTTATAGAATTAATGTTTTATATTATTAATGTTTTATATTATTAACGTTTTATAGAATTAATGTTTTATATTATTAATGTTTTATATTATTAATGTTTTATATTATTAACGTGTTATATTATTAATGTTTTATATTATTAATGTTTTATCTTATAAACGTTTTATATTATTAATGTTTTATATTATTGATGTTTTATTTTATTAATGTTTTATATTATTAACGTTTTATATTATTAACGTTTTATATTATTAATGTTTTATATTATTAACATTTTATATTATTAATGTTTTATATTATTAATATTTTATATTATTAATGTTTTATATTATTAACGTTTTATATTATTAACGTTTTATATTATTAATGTTTTATATTATTAATGTTTTATATTATTAATGTTTTATATTATTAAAGTTTAATATTATTAACGTTTTATATTATTAACGGTTTATATTATTAATGTTTTATATTATTAACGTTTTTTATTATTAACGTTAATATTAATAAAGTGTAATAATATTAAGCCAGGATCGAAACTCGACCGGCCGTATGACAGTCAAGTAGCTGCTCTGCGGTCATGGAATTAACGGTGTTTTGACATCGTCCGAATATCTAAGCTCAGTTTGTTTACACAAAGAGCATCGCTTTATACGCTAATGGTATATCGTGTATCACTCCCCAATATGCTCAACTCAAGATAAGGAGCATTATAGTCATCCACATACAGTACTGTTTCGCTGTATCACAGCTCATCAGTGCGACTAGACAGGCAACTACCTTAAGCCATGATCGAAAACCGATATATATATATATATATATATATATATATATATATTCTATTATATGTATACTATATATATATTATATGAATATTATATATATTTTATATTATATATATATTATATATATGCATTATATATATTATATTATATATATATTATATATATATTGTATTTTATATATTATATATATTATATATATATATAATATATATAATATATAGTTTGTTGGAACTTTTTGTTGCCATCATTTTTTGAAGTCTTGATTTTGCTTTCACAGTATAATATATACAGTCCTGATCAAAATCATAAGACCACTTCAGAAAGTTAGCGTTTACACATAAATCGAATTTTTAATCAAACAAATGGTTGAAACCATTGCCAAAAGGGAAAATATGATGGAAAAAAAATGAAATCTGTTTCATTCAAAAACTTAACCCTGATCTAATAATTATTTTTTTTAAAAAACAAACATTTTCACCTGGTCAAAATGATAAGACCACTGATAATTTATCTAACAAAAGGCAATTATAAATTACTAAAAAGGGTCTCAGTATTTAGAATAGCCTCCATTATTACGAATTACTTCAAAAGTTCTCTTCGGCATGCTTTTTTATCAGTTGCAAAGGAATTTTATCCTATGTACTGAAAACTGAATCAGAAAGTTCCTTTATCCAATCATACTGGGTTCCATCCTTGAACACTTCTTTTGCCATCCATCCCCAAAGATTTTCAATGGGATTGAGGTCCGGAGAACATGCTGAATGATCTAACGATTCTATATTATTTGAAGCTTGTCGAGAAGTGTGTATCGCAGCGTTGTCTTGCTGGAAAATCCAATTTCTTCCACACAGATGTTGAGCTTCAGTCCTGATAGAAGCATTTTCAAGCATTGAAATGTACTTCAATGATGTTTGCCGGTCTTTCACTACTTGCAACTTTAGAGTCCCAGCTGACGAGAAATCACCCCAGATCATTAAAGACCCTCCTCCACTATGCCGAGTTGAAAAAGTCTCTTTGGGCAAATTTTTATCATGCCAATAGTGTTGAAATCCATCTGGACCATCTAGATTAAACTTTTTCTCATCGAAGAAAATTACATTTTCACACTTCTCTTCTTCCCAAGTATGATATTTGGCGGAATATTTAAGTCGGTTAGTTTTGTGCTGTTCAAGACGTGGTTTCTGCAGCCGCTTTAAATGATTGAAACCCTTCATTTTCAGATGCCTTCTGATGGTTTTAGGACTACATTCTGCTGCTGTTTGGCTTTTCAATCGACTTGAGCTCATACTGGAGATTTTTTTAAAACTTCTTCTGATACGGCGATCCAGTGATGGGGTTACTTTTTTTGGTCGACCTGGACTCTTTTGTGCCCATATTGATTTTGATTTTCTAAAAGATTTGTGATGACCGTTTTGCTACGATTCACTTCGTTTGCAATGAATCTATGGGAGAGTCCACCCCTATTAAGCTCAAACATCCTTCTTCTCTCAAACTCTGATAATGGTCTCCCTTTTGCCATTTATAATTTAGTAAGATGTTTTTTTATCCACTAACAAGTTGCTTTTAGTAACATAGAAAGCTTTTCGTATTCATTTTTTTCAAAACTAGCCGATTTTATTAAAGTGGTCTTATCATTTTGACCAGGTGAAAATGTTTGTTTTTTAAAAAATAATTATTAGATCAGGGTTAAGGTTTTGAATGAAGAAGATGTCATTATTTTTCATCATATTTTCCCTTTTGGCAATGGTTTCAAGCATTTGTTTGATTAAAAAATCGATAATATGCGTAAACGCTTACTTTCTTAAGTGGTTTTATTATTTTGATCAGGACTATATATAATATATATATATAATATATTTATAATATATAATATATATATATATATATATATATATATATAAAATATGATATGGATATAATATATATAATATATGTATATATTATATATATAATATATATATGTAATATATATAATATACATAATATATAATATATATATAATATATATATATGTAGTATATAGATATGATATATCATATATATATAATATATATATAATATATATTATATATATATAATATATATATTATATATAATATATATATTATATATAATATATATATTATATAATATATATATGTGTAGTGAAACATTCATCAAGGTCAATAGGCACTCGAGCGTAAGGGGTCGATTAGACGGAAATGCTTGCCAGCCGAAAGATGAGGAACACTGTCACAGTACTGACCTGGATAAATAGTATAAACTAAGTTTTAGTTGTGGGATAAGAATTTGTGGAGATCGTATTTGTAGACGGAAAGTTAAAATCAGAAGGGGAGCAATACCAGGGTAACGTGTTTCATAGGCTAGAGAAAAATACAAAAATTCAAATAACCTTGGTATCAGTATAAAATAAGACTAAGATACCATCGCATCTATAATAGTTAACATTAGAGGTCTTTCGTGATTCTAGTACGTAGCAAGGTCTCTGAATATATTGTACAGATGAATATATTATACAGATGAATTCTTAACTCTTCTTAATTATCCTTAGTTACGTATCGATTAGATATAAAAGAGATATTGAGAGCATTGCCAAGGTCCCTGCGAAGAAGGTGGGCTCTCTCTTCCGTGCTAGAAAGCTACTTACGCCTTAATGTATCCTGTATCTCTACAAGGTCATCATTCGCCCATGTTTGGAATATTGTTGTCACATTTGGGCTGGTGCATTTGCTACTAGTTTCTCGCTCCTGGACAGGGTCCAAAAGAGAGTCGCCAACCTGAAGTGTCATCTAAGCTTCAACCTCTGTACCATCGACGAAATGTTGCATCTCTCTGCTTATTCTACAAGTATTTTAATGGTGAATGCTTCGACGGACTACAAGCCCTTGTACCCTTTTGACGTAAATACTCCCGGCTAACCCGACAATCAGCAAAATCCCACCCCTACACAGTAGATATCTCTAGATGTAATAAAGCCTTCTACTATAATAGTTTCAGAATTGCTAGACTTTGGAACTCCCTTTAGGGATTCTGCTTCCCCAACTGTACTGACATGCAGAAGTTCAAGTGTAATGTGAACAGACATCTCGCTGCTCAACTCCCTACATAGTGTCCCTGCAACTTATGTCCCCGATACATCAAAGTGGCACTGTGGCTTGTTTGGGGTGAAAATGGGGGAAAACATGTATATGTTCATCGATTTTCCAGATCGATGGAAAAAGTGGGGAAAAAATTAACAAGTAATAAATGAAAAAAAGAAAAAGTTTGGTTTATTTATGCTTTTGAATGTTAATTGAAATCCTCGCTCGTCTGTATCTGATGAAATCGTCTTTGTTGCCGAAATAATCGATGCCAAGAATCAACACATAAAACCATCTGAAAACGATTCTAAAGATTGAAATAAATGAAAAGATCGAAGAAGAGAAATAAACAAAAAATATTAATAAATATATAAACCGCGAATAAACCTAACGCAGTAATAAGTGGTGCTCTTTTTTTTGCGACCTTGAACCAATCCTGAAGCTCGTAAATATAGCATGATTAAGTAAAATTATCCTAGAAGATTCCCATCCACCATTGTTGCATATGGAGTCGTCAATAATTCCTTCATTCTCTGTTTTGAAATTAATAGTTCAGTCAAAATGCGAAAAAAAAAAAAAAAAAAAAAAAAAACCCTTAATCCTGAACAAATTCGAACCAAGAAAACGTTTTATTTATTTATTTTATTTTTTGATAGTATTACATATCGGGAAAAACGTACCAATAATTTACCAAAATAAGATTACCACAAATGATCCAAATGTGACGTCAAAGAATATGGCCGCCAAAGCTATGCAATGTTAAAGGCGACTTTCAGTATCTGTCATATGTTTGTATATAAGGCAACCTTCAGCGTCTATCATATTTTTGTATATAAGGTAACTTTCCTTCAGCGTCTATCACATTTTTGTATATAAATAATGTAGTAGGTTCGAAGATGCTATATACATTTATTTTTATCTTATAGTATTATTATTTTACTAGCGAGACCTGTGGAAATTAAACAGCGGACTCTTTCATATGTAATATATTGATGTTGGCATTCTATTTAATTCTAGCAGATTTCGTATATATTATTATAGAGTTAATATTCTATCGATTTTTATATATTATAAAGTTGCGAGTTCAAAAATTTTTTTTTATATTATAAAGTTGAATTCCTTCAGCTATAATCGAAACCGAAACCCAAACTTAGGAAAAATCTTTGGTAAAATTATTTAAAAAAATAGATGACTTAAGTACCATCAGTTATAATCGAAACCGAAACCAAAACTTATAAAGAATTCCTGGTAAAATTATTTATTACCAGAAATGGAAGTCCATAATAATAAAACGACAGTCACCCGGATGTAGGCGTGACACACTAAATAAATAACACAAACGCTATCTTATTAATATATAGATTATTATTTTATATTATAGTATTATTTATACATTTATTTATTAATTTGTACACTTATTTTTAACGACGGCTTTTATGTTTACAGAACTGATGGGAATGATTGAAAGTCGACAAATTTGCCTCTTATGCGGCACCGAAGTAGAAGATAACGGAGAAAGAATGGTCATTGGTGCGAAAGAAGTCGAAGAGACCGATAAGGTATTACGTCATAAAGTGCGGAAAGCTAAAGGTGAAACAGTATAAATAAAAATAACGATAGTCATGCTCCCAGTACAAACGTTCACGAAAAATATGGTCGTCTTCAAGTCTAATGTAAACAAGTTCACGAAAAACACTCGTCTATCTGAAACTATCAATAATTTCCCCCACTCTTTTTCTGTGTCTACACCTAAACGTAGATTTCATGAACAAAGCTTCTTTCTTAGGAACTCTCTTCCGTTTCCCTGCTTTCTAGCTGACTACAATATGGTCGTCTTCAAGTCTAATGTAAACAAGTTCTTGATGAGCGGTTCTTTTAAGTAATCCAATTGATCAAATTTCCACTACTAACGATTACTACGATATTGCCCCATTAACTACCGTGCATTAACCCTTATACTCCAGTGGCCTTGTGTGTGTTTTTTCTTTACGTGGTTTCTGTATTTCTTGTACCTATTTACTATGCCTCCCCATGGGACAGAGTTAGACACCAGGGTCGTTTTTTAACGTGGAGAAAAGGTACAAAAATAAAAAAATTGTCTCAGTCGTGAAGGATTTCTCCTCCACCGAAAGAGAACAAGAAATAGAAGTGCAGCATCTGAAGAACAGATACTACACTTTGAGGTATTTATTTGCTCCCCCACTGAGCAAATTAGGCACAAGGCCGATTTTTAAAGTGAGGAGTGAAGGGGAAATGGGGACCAACTCCCCGGGGAGTAGGGGAGCTGGATAGTGAGAATTGGTATGAAGGGTTGCCCCTACATTGAACAAGGTCTTATCTGTGGAGTTTCCCCCATATATGGTCTTTGCTTGCAGTATCTGCCAGAACAGATAGTATTTATTTGCTCCCCCACCGAGCAAATTAGGCACAAGGCCGATTTTTAATGTGAGGAGTGAAGAGGAAATGGGGACCAACTCCCCGGGGAGTAGGGGAGCTGGATAGTGACAATTGGTATGAAGGGTTGCCCCTACATTGACCAAGGTCTTATATGTGGTGTTGCCCCCACATATGGTCTTTGCTTGCAGTATCTGCGGGAACAAATACTACACTTTGATCTTGTCCCGAAGGCCAAGGAGCAGATGGTATTTATTTGCTCCCCCACCGAGCAAATTAGGCACAAGGCCGATTTTTAATGTGAGGAGTGAAGGGAGGGGGAAGGGGAAAAGGGGACCAGCTCCCGAGAGGTGGGAAATGGAAGCTGGTTAAAGGTCAGACATGTGGGGTTGCCCCCACATCTGGTCTTTGCTTGCAGTATCTGCCGGAACAGATGGTATTTATTTGCTCCCCCACCGAGCAAATTAGGCACAAGGCCGATTTTTAATGTGAGGAGTGAAGGGAGGGGGAAGGGAAAAAGGGAACCAGCTCCCGAGAGGTGGGAAATGGGAGCTGGTTAAAGGTCAGGCATGTGGGGTTGCCCCCACATCTGGTCTTTGCTAGTCATAGCTTGCAGTATCTGCCGGAACAGATGGTATTTATTTGCTCCCCCACTGAGCAAATTAGGCACAAGGCCGTTTTTAATGTGAGGTAAAAACCAGCTCCCCTAAAAGTAGGCAAAAAGGGGGCACTCTGGTTACCAAAAATAATAATTGTCCCAGTATAGAGGGTTTCCCCTCCATTGACTGGTACAAATTATCTTAAGTGCAGTATCTGCCGGAACAGATACTACACTTTGATCTTGTCCCGAAGGCCAAGGAGCAGATGGTATTTATTTGCTCCCCCACTGAGCAAATTAGGCACAAGGCCGATTTTTAATGTGAGGAGTGAAGGGGAAATGGGGACCAGCTCCCCGGGGAGTAGGGGAGCTGGATAGTGACAAATTGTATGAAGGGTTGCCCCTACATTGACCAAGGTCTTATATGTGAGGTTGCCCACACATATGGTCTTTGCTTGCAGTATCTGCCGGAACAGATACTACACTTTGATCTTGTCCCGAAGGCCAAGGAGCAGATGGTATTTATTTGCTCCCCCACTGAGCAAATTAGGCACAAGGCCGTTTTTAATGTGAGGTAAAAACCAGCTCCCCTAAAAGTAGGCAAAAAGGGGGCATTCTGGTTACCAAAAATAATAATTGTCCCAGTATAGAGGGTTTCCCCTCCATTGACTGGTACAAATATCTTAAGTGCAGTATCTGCCGGAACAGATACTACACTTTGATCTTGTCCCGAAGGCCAAGGAGCAGATGTAGACATGTAAAGAAATTGCTACTAAGTCGTCTGAAAACCATTGATTGAAATAAATAAACAATGGTAATAGATGGTATATTTTTAGTTAATAATGTCCGCAGAAACTAGTGTTAGGACGATTACTCTGAATCAAAATTTACTAGTTACAAATAAATCAACAAAAAAAAAATCAGTAAAAAAAAGTTTGGTTCGTTTATTCTGTTTTGAATGTTAGTTTTATTCGTCACTTGTCTGCATCTGATAGCATCGTCTTTGTTGACGAAACGATCGATAGATAATCAATAAAAAATTATAGCTATAACTATTCTGCGTTTCATTCTCGTGAGAATTCGCCAGGCTTATGCAAACAGTTGTGGTTACCTCGTGTTTTTATATACGGATATGCTATTGAATTTTTAGTTAGCCAATCAGCTTCCTAGTTTCCACCGCGCCCATCCTAATCAGCCAATGGGCGGGCACTTTCAGGACAAAGGTACAGTTGACCTTAGGTACACCCCTACCTATGTGTGTGCTTTTAATGGGAGAGAGTAGATATCTAAGTAAGCTTACCTATTTTCAAACTAGGTGTAGTTTAAAAAAAAAACAAAAACAAAAAAAAAACGACGACGACGACGTAGTTAGATATGTTATATATTCAGAATGTGAGAGATTATATAATTATTTCCATAGGCAAACAACGTCGCAGCTCACAAGAGCCATGGCAGCCAATAAACCGGAAGTGCAAGACCCGAGGACTTCCGGTTTGTTGGCTGTCATGACTCTTGTGAGCTGCGACGTTGTTTGGCTGTAGAAATAATTATATGGGGGGAGGGTGCGTATTATTTTATAAATAAAAATCACTTTGTGTGTGAGTTCCTTCCTTATAAACTCTGAAACGACTGAGCCTATGTTTTGTAAATTTCACACAAAGGTAATTTATATGCCTGGCAGTGTTCTTAGATACGTTTTTTTTTTTTTTTTATAGAAAATCGTCCGATAAGTATCGAAAATCGAAAATATCCGATCCTAAAAACAGTCTTTCTTTCTTATAGATAAAAAGCATTTTTACAGCAGAATATTTTGTTTCGCCGACCAAGGGAGATAATTCTCAGCAAATCATTTCTTCTTTAAAAAAATAAACAGAATTATTGTCATCTGGAGATATAGCTCAGTGGTGGAGCATTCGACTACAGATCGCATGGTCCCAAGTTCAAGCCCTAGTGTACCTAACAATTTTATTTTAATATTTTCTTTTAACACGCTTAATGTACAATAAAAGAAAAGGTACCGTTTAAAATCGCCGAAAATCATTTATTGGTTTGCGTGTTTCAAAACTAAATATTAATCAGAAGTGACTTTTCCGAGACATTCATTGTCAACCTAAAATATCAGCTGACCTGATATTGTAAACAAACACAGACAGATGAACGACATTATTCTTATTTAAAAAAAGATTTTTGCGAATTAGTCGACCGGGCAAATCATTCATGGACCACAGATCAAGCCCGTGTGTACCTCGCCATTTTATTTTAATTTTTCTTTTTAATGTGTTATGATAAAATAAAAGTTATCATTTAAAATCGCAGCAAATCATTTCGTTGTTCGCATATTTTAAAACAAAACATTAATGACAAGTGCCTTTTCCGGGGCATTCATCGTCAAACCCAAATATCAACTGACGTGACACTGTAAACAAACACAGACGGACTTTGATAAAGGACATTATCATTATCATTTTTTTTATTTTTAATCTTTTTTTGCGAATTAGTCAACCGGGAAAATTATTCCTCGGAATACATAATAATCAATAGAAGATTTATTCGATAATAATACATATGCAATCTGCATACATTAAGATATCATGTTTAAGCGTCAAGCTAGTATATACTATTATATAAACGCCACTTTGTGTGTGTGTGAGTGTGTGTGTGTGTGCGTATGTGTGAGTGTGCGTATGTGTGAGTGTGTGTGTGTGTGAGTGCGTGTGTGTGTATGAGTGTGTGAGTGTGAGTGTGTGAGTGTGAGTGTGAGTGTGTGTGTGTGAGTGTGAGTGTGTGTGTGTGTGAGTTTGTGTGAGTGTGTGTGTGTGTGTGAGTGTGTGTGTGTGAGTGTGTGTGTGTGAGTGTGCGTATGTGTGAGTGTGCGTATGTGTGAGTTTGTGTGTGTGTGAGTGCGTGTGTGTGTGTGAGTGTGTGTGTGTGAGTGTGTGTGAGTGTGAGTGTGTGTGTGAGTGTGAGTGTGTGTGTGAGTGTGTGTGAGTGTGTGTGATTGTGTGTGTGTGTGTGAGTGAGTTCTTTCCTCATAGGTTCCCAAACAGTTGAAACTATCTTTTTCAAATTAGACACGAAGCTAATTTATATGTCTGGCAGTATTCTTAGATAAGTTTTGTACAGAAATTCATCCGATAAATATCGAAAATCGAAAAAAATATCCGATCTAAAAATAGCTTTTCTCTCTTAGAGATAAAAGAAAAGAATTTTTACAGGGAAATACTTTATGTTACAACAACAAAGGGAGATAATACAATTTCAGCAAATCATTTCTTATTGAAACGAAGATTGATTGCCATTTAAACACATAGCTCAGTGGTAGAGCATTTGTACTACAGATCGAATGACCCCCATTCAAGCCCGGGTGTACGTCGCTACTTTATTTTAATTTTTTTTTTATTCTTTACGATAAAATAAGAGGTAACATTCAAAATCGCCGAAAATCATTTCTGGTTTTGCATATTTTAAAACTAAATATTAATGAGAGGTGACTTTTCCAGGGGATTCATCGCCAATCCCAAATATCAGCTGAAGTGATATTACAAACAAACACAGACGGAATTATATGAACGATATTATTATTATTATGTTTTTAATTAATTTTTTTTTTTTTCAAAATGTATCCCGGAAAATTAGTCCTCGTAATATATAAAAAAAAAATCAATAGGGGATTTACTCTATAGTATATAGGCAATGGACATGAATTAAAATATTTTTTTTTTTATTACATTTTCACCCCAAACAAGGCAGATTGCCACTTTGGTGTAGGGGGCTACTATCAGGGGCAACAACTGCTGGGGTACTATGTATGGATTTGGGCAGCAAGATGTCGGTTCACGTTACACTTGAACTTCTGAACGTAAGTACTGTTGAGGAAGCAGGGACCTGGAATGGAATTCCAGAGTCTAGCGGTTCTGGGGAAGAAACTATTAGAGTAAAAGGATCTTTTACATCTAGGGATCTCTACAGTGTGGGGGTGGGATTTAGCAGCCTGTCGGGTTTGTCGAGGGTGTTCACGTCGTGGGGGCACAAGTGATTGCAGTTCGTCAGAGCATTCACCACTAAAATGCTTGTAGAAAAGGCAGAGGGATGCAACATTTCGTCGATGGGACAGAGGCTGAAGCTTAGATGCCAGTTCAGGGCCTATCAGGTTTGCGACTCTCTTTTGAACCTTGTCAAGGAGCGAGAGACTAGTAGCAGATGCACCAGCCCAGATGTGGCAGCAATACTCCATACATGGGCGAATGATGGTCGTATAGAGGTACAGGATACTTTCGGGTGTTAGTAGTTTTCTAGCACGGTAGAGAGAGCCCACCTTTCTTGCATATCACGTTTAATCGTATTGTACGACCGAGTAACGCCGAGCTGACAGATAGTATATATATATATATATATATATATATATATATATATATATATATATATATATATACATAAAATATATATGGCGAACCTACGTATTGAGCATTTTTGAAGTAAATACTTAAAGTTTACGCATAAATCTATACTTTAGTATATTAATTTTATGTGAGTAAATTAAGTAATCATATATATATATATATATATATATATATATATATATATATATATATATATATATCATAACATACAAATACAAATAAAATATAAAATATTATACAAGATATTACATCTAATAATATTTTGTAAAATTCACCAACTAATAGCAAAATGCTGGCAACAAGTAACGCTGCCTCAAGAATTCATCCCAATCTTCAAAAACAAATGTGATCACAAAGACTGCAGCAATTACCGAGGTATATCTTTGCTGACCATTGCCGGGAAAATAATGGTTAAAGTGGTGCAAGCACGGCTAGCCAGACTGGCGGAAATGGTCCTAACCGAATCACAGTGTGGATTCAGACATGAAAGATCTACAATAGATACGATTTTCAGCTTACCTCATATTCAAGAAAAAGCCGCTGAACAGTATCGGGAGCTCTACATAGTATTTGTAGACTTCCGTAAAGCATTTGATACAGTTGATCGAAAAATGTTGTGGAAGGTCCTTAAAATGTGTGGATGCTCCGATCACTTTGTGGGAATTATCAAACAATTTCACGAAGGAACAAAAGGGAGAGTTGTAGTAGAGAATTTAGAAAGTGAACTCTTGGAAGTAAACCACGGCACCAAACAAGGGTGCGTACTGGGCCCAACACTGTTCACCCTATTTCTGACAGCCGTCCTAATGCTGCTCCATCAAAGCATCGAAGAAGGTGTCTTCATCCACACATGCTCTGATGGGAAACTGTTCAACCTTGCAAGACTGAAGGCCAAGACAAGGAAGTTGCTGATAACAGAACTACTGTTCGCAGACGACACTGCTCCGATAGCTCACAATCAAGCTCAGATGCAAAGGATAGTTCATACTTTCTCTCAAACAGCCAGGAAGATAGGCCTACAAATCAACATAGAGAAGACCGAAGTGACGTATCAGCCCTCACCAGATAACAACGACCCGCAAGAGCCTATAATAACAATCAACAGCAAGGTGCTAAAAGTTGTTGAAAACTTCAAATACCTTGGAAGCACTCTAAGCACTGATAATCGTGCTGACAGAGATAAGCTGCCGAATTCAAAGCGCATGTGCCTCCTTTGGCAAGCTAGAAAAGAAGCTCTGGACAAGGGCCGGTATCCGGCTAGAGACGAAGAGCAGAGTCTACAAAACCATCGTCCTGCCAGCCCTGCTGTACTCAGCAGAGACCTACACTCTGTATAGAGAACACGTAAGGAGATTGGAAGCCGTCCAACAGAGACACCTGAGAAGGATCATGAAGATCAAATGGAGCGACTACATACCAAACACGGAAATTCTCAGGAGAGCCCACCTAAATAGTGTGCAAGTTACCCTTGCTACTATGCAACTACGATGGACCGGTCACATTACTAGAATGGAAGACAACCGAATTCCAAAGATGATCTTTTACGAGGAACTGGAAAATGGAACCCGCAAGGTAGGAGGTCAGAACCTTCGCTACAAAGATGTAACAAAGCGGCACCTGAAGGCAATGAACATCAATGTCGAGAGTTGGGAGGAACAAGCCAAAGAAAGGAGTGGTTGGCGGAACAGTCTCCACAAAGGAAAGAAAGAAATAGAGAGAAAGATTGGAGAAGTCTTAGAGCT
Organism: Euprymna scolopes; assembly: GCF_053919585.1. Classification (NCBI taxonomy): domain Eukaryota; kingdom Metazoa; phylum Mollusca; class Cephalopoda; order Sepiida; family Sepiolidae; genus Euprymna; species Euprymna scolopes. The sequence continues at coordinate 4,921,806 of NC_136523.1, forward strand.
GAGACACTATAGACGACACAACCCTGGCACCCATATATGCAGTGTTATGACCGGATGTTTCACACAGAAAGAGGACTATGCCAACACCAAAGGATAAAGCACTGAGGCCTCGACTAGTCATCGTCAAGACTGACGGACTGCATGATGATGATGATGATGATGATGATATATCATAATTTACAAATACAAATAAACTATAAAATATTATATGAGATATTACATCTAATAATATTTTGTAAGACCGATAATCACAGAATTTACACACCAGAAGATATCTTGCATTTCATTATTCTGAAGTATATATATATATATATATATATATATATATATATATATATATATATATATATATATATATATATATACTAGCAAAAGTATCCGTCGTTGACTGGGTTCAAAAACAGCCTACAGAAAATGGACTCTGGATTCTGATTTATGAAAGTATGATAGGTTATGAAAAGGAAGAGTTGTAAAGAGATAGCTTCGAATTTGGGGGTATCAAAACCAAACCAAAATATGATGAAAGTAAAAATAAAATAGATAAACCCCATAATTGATTATACCATACCTGTTTACACTGAAACACTTATCACAATATTCTGTGGATCTATATTAAAAAACCTTGTTAAACTGTGTGACATATTTCCATTCTATGGAGGTCAGTTGGAACGAACACCCCCATAATTTTATTATACCATATTTCTTCAAACTGAAGCATAATTATCAAAGTATACTTACGCAGATAGATATGAAAAGTCTTTATTAAAGTTTGTGCCTATTTCCATTCTATGGAGACCAGGCGCGAACGCAGACCTCACAATTTTATTATACCATCCCTATTAAAATTAAAACATACTTATCAAAGTTATTATTATGTACATCTATATCAAAAACACTTGTAAACCTTTTTTTTTAATTTCTTAATTTTTTTCCATACTTTGTGGACCAGGCGCGAACGCAGACCGAACAATTTTAATGAAACATCGTTCTGCCAGATCAAACATACCCATTCCTGTGTCTCGATACATTTTCTATCATTATATGTAATCAGTTCTTTAAAATAGTCAATTATATAGGAGCCTATTCGTGACCACACACACACACACACACACACACACACACACACACACACACACACACACACACACACACACACATTCAGCTTTATATTATATATATATGTGTGTGTGTGTGTGTGTGTGTGTGTGTGTGTGTGTAGATAGATGGATGGATAGATAGATTGATATAAAAAGAGAGATAATCACTTACGCAGTACAAAGACTAATGATTAATCCCTATATAAAACACCATAAAATCAACAATTCTAAATACTGAAATATGTGACTAAGTTAATGACAGAAATAAATGAAAAATGTTAATAAATATACCGCGTATAAACGGAACGCGGCAATGAAAGGCTCTTCTTTTTGTGCGACCTTGGACCAATGTTAGGACTAGGAAATATAGCATGATTTCTAAACGTACAAGAAAATCGTCTTAAAAGGGTCCCAACCTTCGTTGTTGCTACATTAAATCGTCAATGGCATCCCTCATCCCCTGTTTGCACAGGAGAGTAAATTTTATTTTAAAAATAATCCAGGTCGGTAATGTGTAGACACATCGGCCTAGAAAGAAAATTGCCATTAAACTCCTAGAATGCGTCCAAAAATCTTGTAAATGATGTTAATGACAAATTATGTCATGCAGACTGTAGAAATAATTTCCAGCATGTCATGGAGCTCTCTGACAATTTAAAAGCGATTCAATGGATTAGCGAGCGTCGGTTAATGGTTAATTGGAGGTTTCGAATCTGTCATTTACCATGCGCACTGGACCGTTTTTCGCAGTCAACTGATGATTGGCGATGGACATGTTAAAAAATGGATTTTGTCGTTTAATACGAAAAACTGTTCTTTGAGCGAATGAACAATTTGTCTTTATAATTTTATATGGAATAACAATTACTTATAGTTTCAGATTTTACATAAACATCCGTCGCTGGAAAAATGGTTTGAGCATTCTACTGCTCCAGTAGCTATCTCACTGCCGATGTTATTCTATACCTGTGTAAGAGTAAGTACGTCCTAGGATAGGGTACTCTTGCCACATCTGGGCTCTATCCATCCTGCCTTGACAGAGTTCAAAACAAACTTTGTAATCTAGTAAGCGATGCCCCTTTTCTCTTCTTTTCAACATCTCCCACGGAAGAGACGTTGCGAGCCTGTCCCTGCTCTATCGCTATTTTCATGGCAAGTGTTCGACTGAGCTACAATTCATGGTCCCCCTTCACCAAAAAAGAAAACCTCACTCGTCTAGCCAAAATCATTATCAATAAATTCACCCACTTTTTATCGGTGGCTAAACCTAAACGTGGATTCCATAAACAAAGCTTTTTCCTAGAACTTCTCCCCCGTGTAACTCTGTTCTGCTGGCCTGCTTTCCAGCTAACTACAACACCATTGCCTTCAGGTCCAACGTAAACAATTTCTTATTGAACCGTCCTCGTAAATAATCAAATTATACCAAATTCCTTCTATAAACGATTATTACGCAACTGTCCTAATTACTACAATACATATATTAACTCTCATCCTCGAGTGGCCTCTGGGCTTTGATATGTGGTTACCCTTTTTGTAAAAAAAAAAACAAAGAAAAACAACTCGAACTCAGTAGTCATTCTTTTCTCGGTCACTATGTCTACACACTAGAATTATGTCGTAGAGTACAAAGAAATTAAGCGAACAATCAAACCATATATACAAATGTAGACATATAATATCCAACTAGTTAACTCGAAAACAAATAACTGAAAAAAAATAAAATAAATAAACAACAGAAATAAGTGTTATATTTTCAATGACGGTTGTGTACATAAACAAGCTTTAAAACGATCATTCGGAATCGAGAATCGAAAAATTAGTCGGAATTAATTTGACTTGATTTCCAATTATAGAAACGTTACTTTAAAAAACGGCTTTGTCGATTTTCCAGTATAGCTAACAAAACGGAAAAATGGTGTGAAAACAAATATATAACAAATAAATATTACCAAAGGAAAGGAAAGTTACTCTTCTACATGGATAAGTTTATTTTTTGTCTTAACTTATTTTAAAACGTTCATTTGCTTTGAAATATGGGTATTGTCGAGTTTTAAATTAAAACAAGAAAAATTACTGATATTAGAGGGTTATCAGGGGAGTTTCGATAATCGCTCAAAATCCGAAAATTACGTAAAATACAGAGAACAATCTATTATGACATCCATTCGATGCACAGTTAGGAATTAATAAGGATTAGTAAGTTTTAATCACCACAATATCATATTTGCCAAAACAGATCTTTTTGGAAACTCTGGCCGATCTCGCTGAAATTTTGTATGGACATTTGTAATGATGAGGTACAGCGAACTTATTATTATGGTATCCATTTGAGGAATAGTTAGAATTAATAGGGATTAATATAGATTAATCACAATAACACATTTACTCTAGAAGTTTTTTTTTTTGAAATTACTAGACTTATCTGTCTGAAATTTTGTATGGACTGTTGTTATTATAAGATATCCATTCAATGTACAGTTCGAGATTAATAGACTAGCAGGACCTGTGGAAATTCCACAGGGGACTCATTCATATGTAATATATTAATGTTGACATTCTGTAAATGTTCAGTGTAATTGGAGACGCTCTGATATTATTGTAGCTTTTTTGTTAAAGCGGAAAAGGTATTTATCTAAGCTAGCACGAACACCCGGCAAAGCCCGGTCGTAAAGTACGATTAAATATGATATTTTAATTCTTGCAGATTTCGTATATATTATTATAGAGTTAATGTTCCACCAATTTTTATATATTATAAAGTTGCGATTTCAAAAATTAAAAAAAATATGTCCATATGACTTGGGTGCATTAGCTTGAATCGAACCCCCCCCCAAAAAAACTTATGAAAAAATGTGTGTATATATATATATATATATATATATATATATATATATATATATATATATATATATATATATATATATAACTTGAGTTCCTTCAGCTATAATCGAACCCGAAACCAAAACTTATGAAGAATTCTTGATAAAATTATTAAAAAAAAAATAGATGACTTAAGTGCCATCAGCCATAATCGAACCCGAAACCAAAACTTATGAAGAATTCTTGGTAAAATTATTTATGACAAGAAATGGAAGTACATCATTAAACAACCCGGATGTAAACGTGACACAGAAAATAACACATCTCGTATTAATATATAGACTATTATTTATTACAAAAATGAGCACCAAGTTAAGGATAGTCAACTATGAATTTGGCATAAACACTCATTCTAAGACAACAGGCTATAACTTTTACCGTTTTTAACCGGCAAAACATCTATATATAAATAGTCCTTTTAGTCCTCATATTCATAGACAATGTTTCTGGGAAATGGTGAAAATAACTCGCATCAATCTGGTCACACTCCATCAATTCGTATGCCTAAGAAGATGGCGTCTCATCATATATTTGCATTTAAATTATAAATTCCTATCTTCTCTTTTCTTATTAAACTGCGTTTCCGCTTCCCCGGTTTATTCTGGAAGCCCCTTAATTGACTTTCAGTTTAACAAGTGGGAGTTACTACGACAAACAATCTTCAGAATGGAGGCGGTCTGATTACGAAACGAGATTTTCGAAAATTGTAATATAACAAGATGAATTTAACAAGAGATACCGAATCTCTTCTGTGGATTTTTCTTTTTATATTCAATACATTTCGTTTATAGAAATAATATCTTGCTTCATAGGTAACAAGGCTGAGCATGGTATATCAACAGAATTCGGTATACTTGCGCAGCAGCACAAGTTATATTAATGCCATTTGAAGATATATACCTGATGCAGTCTAACAGCGTCTTGGACATCTTTGAGTAGGGTATAATCTTGCATTTGTCGAGCTGAGGTAGTCCTAGGAGGTCCACCCTTCATGTCGATGTTTTGTCTTTCGTGTAGAGTAAGTTTATTGTTTACTGACTTAGGCGGTCTTTGCCGAAGAATACCAACGGAACTGCTTAGGCAATTTTTAAAAGGTCAGAATGTCCCTCCTTTATGGGCGCTGGTTTAACTCTACCCATCTTCTGACCTTGTGTCATATCTTCCTGCGATAATTAGGAAGTAATTACCTACTATATCAACAGAATTCCTTTCTCTTGTTCTGTATCCCTACGTCTGTTCTAATAATTTTGAAAATCAATAATCATTGATCTTGTAATATTTTATTTCTTATCTATAATATAAATCTTACTTGTCTGTTTAAATGCATGTATGTATGTATTATGTATGTATGTATGTAATGCCTATGCTTGAAGCTTTTTATAGCGAGGAAAGACTTTGCACTGAGACAATCCCACTCTCTAAACAACTGCCACATTGAACACAAAAAGAAGAGAAAGTCAACATAATTGGAAGCAGCAGTTGCCGCCGGTTTTATATCAGGGGTTTCCTTCTCCTAGAGAGGTTGCCTTCACCACGGCTTACGGGAGCCCTCTCCACCCACTATGCCATTTGATCTATGACTGGGACTTAGGTTGCTGGACACTAGAGAATACTCCATACGCCGGTGGGTCATGTATGCCGTAGCTGACAAGGCCTAAGCTCTTCTGGAGGTTTCTGTCAGGGTTACTTCACTCTTAGCCTTTGGTTAAAAAACCTTGGCCAACAAGGCAGTGGAGGTCCAGTTATACGGTGCAGGACACTCACCGTTCATCAGAGCCCTGTCTGCGTGGCATTGGTCAAGACGTGCACGTGGAGTTAATTTGTTTGGGAGAAACACAGTATGATGCTAAGACATCTGTGTGCTTTTAACACACGTCCACACCAGACCTTGACCACTAAGCACAGGCATTACTTGATATGCAATGGAATACACATTTTGCAATCAGAGTGTATCTCGATAACAAAAAGGTTGACTTTAGCCTAAAACGGCAAACGGACATTCAAGGAAGACTGATGCAGATATGGGTGTCAATGGCAATAAGGACTCTGGAACTTCTAAGGTCTTGAACCACAGATTGAACCCTGTCATCAGTGAATGTGCAGGACTATAGAAAGTTCATAGAAGTGAACGTCTGGCCCGTGCTGCTAGTTGTGCTCATGTTTGCGTCTTTTGAGCCAGATATATATTAAGTAATGGCAATACTCGAGAACGAGTTGCTGCCATCATGTATATATGTATGTATGTATGTATGTATGTATGTCTGCCTTAACTTTCGACGGATTTTCACAAGATCTGTATCGTTTTGAAGCTTGACCCTTCGGACAACAAATATCGAAAAGTTGGCTAAAACATTAATTCCTTCACCTTAAACTAGGCACTTTTCTACAGGTAGGGGTCACTTTTTTCGCTGATATTTTCGAAAGTAATCCCCTCTTTTCGTTTGACTAACCTTAATTAAAACTTTCGCCACTTCCGGTTTGGCGATGGGGACAACAGCAATTTTAGACAATTCTTCTTAAAGGTTCACCCACAAATCATCCGTGTAAGTGGGATTTATTTCCATAAATTTCTCTCCTAAGGTCTTCCAAAGATTCTATATTGGATTTAAGTCAGGACTTTGCAGTGGTCAATCCATAATTTCGAAATTATGCTCGCTCAGGTAACCCATTACCACCTTTGCCTTGTGACATGGGGCATTATCTTACATAAAGATAGCCCTATCAAAACCTGAATTCTGTATGATTGGCACAACATGATCTTCAACAATTGTAACCGGACAAGAGGCATTGTACCTTGGCTAGAAAACATTCCAAATACCATGACGCTTCCGCCCCCAAACTCGACAGTTTTCTTAGTACACTTTGCACTTAATCTTTCACCAATACGTCTCTTTACATTGTTTTTTTCCATCATTTCCAAATAAATTAAACTTGCTTTCATCAATGAAAAATACTTTTGCCCAATTTTCCTATGTCCAAATTACATACCTGTTTGAAAACTCCAATCTTTTCTTCTTATTCGTCGAACTAACAAGTGGTTTCTTCCCTGGGCTTTGACTAAACAGCCCTATTTTTTTGCAGTCGTCTAGAAACAGTCTGTCTTGACACATTAACACATGAGGTATTATTCATAACCCTTTAAATTTCTGTGCAAGACTTAAAACGGTCCTTTAATGACATACGCTGCATTATTTGATCTTCTCTTGCCGAGGTTTTGCGGAGTTTGCCGGTTTTAAAAGCACTAACTATTTTGCCAGTATCTTTGTAGGATTTAACAACCCTGCTCACAACACTCTTGAGACGTTTCACTTTCTCTGAAATCTCACTAATGTTTTATTTTACTTCAGTCGAAGTTCTCAGAAATCAAGGGGCCCACAACCAGGGGCTAACACTTGAACTCTATATGAGATACATAGATATTCGAATGTTCCATTAAAGTTCTTTATCTCTCAAGCACTGAGTTAGTAAAAAAAAAATGAGAACATAATTTTCCTCTCCCCAATTAACCATTTTTATACGTTGTAGTATATCTTTTATATTGGTCTCTTGGTCTTACTGGATTCCAGGACAAGAATTTATCTAGTCTGGTGGAGTATTCAGCTTTGTGCTATTACTGGAGGTAATATCACTTGGAGAAGGTGCACCATTCCTCGGAAAAACTGTGGGGTAGCCGTAGTGAGGAGATCTTATTTGGGCAGCGAATACTATGTGATTTTGAATACTTGGTCAGGGTTTACTTCTATGGAAAAAGTATCCTCATACCAGATTGTTCTGACAAACCCCTGTACAGAGAGACCTTAGACACTCGAGGATAGGAGCTTAGGCCCTGTCAGCTATGGCATACATGACCCACCGGCGTGTGGAGTATTCTCTGGTGCCCAGCAACCTAAGTTCCAGTCATAGATCAAATGGCATAGTGGATGGAGAGGGCTCCCGTAAGCCGTGGTGAAGGCAACCTCTCTAGGAGAAGGAAACCCCTGATATCAAACCTGCGGCAACTGCTGCTTCCAATTATGTTGACTTGCTCTTCTTTTTGTGTTCAATGTGGCAGTTGTTTAGCGAGTGGGATTGTCTCAGTGCAAAGTCTTTCCTCACGTTAAAAAGTTTCAAGCACAGGCATTACATACATACATACATACATACATACATACATACATACATACATACATACGTACATATATACATACGTACATACATACATACATACATACATAGTAGGCATTCAAGTTCTCTCCAGTAGACATTCAAGTTCTCTCCAGTAGGCCTTTTCCTTGTGTAGCTTTACAATAGCTTATCCCACAGTAATCAAGTTTTTGGCGTTTCGCCATGGTGCCGGTTGATGCAACGTTTACAAATGACTAAGTAAGATTTATTCTTTGGAGGAAATCAAAAAAATTGAATATAGCATACTGTTTACATAGTTTTTCTACAATTTTGTTCCTTACTTTTAGACGTTCCTATTTTGAAAATAAATAATTGTTATAATTCTTTTTCCATCCTTTACAAATGATTAAAATTTTGGTATGTAATTACGGATAATAACGACTACCAGTGGTCAAAATTTCAGCTTTTTACAGTTGTTATTTCTGACGAATATTAGGTTTTAAAACTGAGTCCCTTAGTTTTGGGGGCTACTGTATATAGCATTTAAGCATTTAAATCAATATAATCTCTGACCTTTTTCATGTACGTCATATCAAATTTGGAATTATATATATATATATATATATATATATATATATATATATATGTGTGTGTATGTGTGTTTGCGTGTGTGTGTGTGTGTGTGTGTGTGTGTAAACTAGCAGAATGACACGACGTTGGCTGAGATTGAATGATGATCTACAAATACTTCACACTCTTATATCTTTATTGTCATCGAAATCGATGAAATAGTCCATTTTTCAATCAAATCGATTGATCACCTGCTCTAATTGATGACTCATCACGATGCAAATAGAGGAAACTTCACATGCCTTGCCCAGTGGCTAAGTTCACAATATATTGTAATCTACATTGCACTGTAGAGAACCTATTGTTGATTTTTAAAATAATTTTATATATAATGGTTTGCATAAAAGTTTAAAATGTGAAAGTCAAGCACCCTGCTTCAATTGTGCTCTAAACTGAATCGTTTATTTCAGACGCGCCCTTGTAATATCAAAGAACCTGCTATTGATTTCATATACCTGGCATTACTGGTTTTACAGCGATAATGGATTTAATTTAAGTTAAAAATGAAACACTTAAGTATCATTGTAAAATTGTGCTTTAAACAGAAACATTCGTTTCGAATGCACCCCTGTAATATTAAAGAACCTACTGTTGATTTTATATGTTAAGCCTTTCGGCTTGTGTCGTAATAACACTTCTCAAATGCACGTGTGATGTTAGACTGTGTAAGATGTTAACTTTGGTCAAAATCGCCTGTTCCTTCTTTCATCAGATTATTTTAATTGTCGATTATCAATATTTATCGAAGACATTTTGACACAAAACCTATCTAAGAACACTGCCACGCACACGTATTATCTTTGTCTTAAATTTCATTAAAACTCGACTGAGTTTTTTTCCGAGTCCATAGGGAACAGACTTAGAGACATGCAGACAAAGTTAAATTGTAAAGCGAATACTGGCTAATGGAGGTTGTAGTCCGAAATTGTCGCAAAGTTCGTTGGAGCAGACTAAAATAAAGGGATTCACTAACGACACAAAACAGGATATAGAAAAAAGTATTAATTATTAAAACAATAAAATTTACAAGTTTTGCAAAACTTATTGTGTTTGCGGCTTTAGAGAAAGTCCAACTATAAAGTTCTTTTACGCCCAAAGAATTAGACGGCTCTTGTAATGTTCGTATAGACACAAAACAGGATATAGAAAAAAGTATTAATTATTAAAACAATAAAATTTACAAGTTTTGCAAAACTTATTGTGTTTGCGGCTTTAGAGAAAGTCCAACTATAAAGTTTTTTTTACGTCAAAGAATTAGATGGCTCTTGTAATGTTCGTGTAGGCACAAAATTTTAGGAGAGGAATTTTCCTACCTGTTGCTTCATGGACGAGCTGTGGTTAAAAGAGGAAGAGACTATTGTTCTTGGTTAATTAGACAGACCTTATTTTTAGATTGTTAGTGTATTAAAGGGAGGTAAGTGGGAATGATAACCTCCCCTTTTTTTTATAATTGAGCTATTCTATTACACGATCAGCCGGTCACTGAGGTGTGACTGGCTTCACGTGTTATACTAAATGTCTTAGAGTGGTCTCAAGAAGACGTAAAGATGGTCAGTCATTAGGGTCTGTGTATCAAGAAAAGCATACCTGAGATGTCGGATGTGCTGTGTGGCTTCTTCTTCTCTCAGGAAACGTCTTGACCTCTTCACTCTGGTGGCGTTCTGATTGGAATTTTCATTTCTTCCTCGTCAGGGCCGTTTTTTTGACTTAAGACATTTATGGAGGCATTTATGGCAACACAAGAAAAACAAACACGCGACACAATCATAATAAATCTTAACTATTTATTTTACAAAATATATATTACAATACATATTACAATTAATTTTTACAATTAAAACTGGACAATAGAATGTTCAATGCTAACTAACCTACCCTAACTAGTGTTGAGGGAGAGGGTGTCCCCCCCACCTCATTTACAGAGAGACAGAATATGCGTCCTCACATCATGATGGTGGATGCAGAAAGATACAGGGCTAGAAAGGGAATTCTGGGAAGACATTTCTTTGTATCTCTACGCACATGGCCAAATCACCACTCGGCCATGCAGCAGAGTGCGTTAGAAACAGTGGCACTGAGAAATAGTGCCACAATTCTCTTTTTGGCTGGAATCGTCTTTTATAATATTACCCCCTAAAAATATTCTGTAAGACTCGATACCTCACGATTAATCTGTGAATCTGTGCTCCTAGTCACATCATGATTCTGATATATATATATATATATATATATATATATATATATATATATATATATATATATATATATATATATATACTAGCAGGCCGACCAGCATTTTTTGCAGGTTGTCTCTCTTGTAAGAATGCTTCAACCAGCGGCCCAACAAAAGAAGTGCTGAGCGGGCAAAAAAGAATTCATTCGGTCATCTCATCTAACTTTGAAGGGGGGCAGGAAGAAGAAACTCCAAATATGTAAGGAGTAGCATCTATGGCAGAGGGCCAAGGCCAGAAGGACGGTAAAAAGGAGTCTAAAAAGGAAACCAAAAACAGCTGAGAAAACTAAGGAGGCTGTGTTCCGTTCCCCGTCCCCAATGAATGTAGAGAATACTGTCTCTACAGTTCAGTCACCCCCCCCCAAAACCCCAACCCAAACTCCCTCAGCTGAATCAAAATCCCCAACCCTCTTTAATCCCCCCCAGCTGAGGCTAGATCTTTGTCCTGTGAAAGGCCGGTGACTCCATACAGCCGAAGAGTGGCATCTGAATCTCCTGTAGGAAGGGGGAAAGAAACAAAAAGCTCCCCTATCTACCAAGAGACCGGATTTGTGACGTAGACCCCCTTCATGCTGATACTTACATCACTCAGCATCATAAGGCTCTACTTAAACCGCTTGACAAAGTAGATGAGAAGAAAGTAACCAACCCTAAAACATCCTGGACGCCCCCTTAGTTATGACCTTCGTGCGTCAAACAAGAACAGGTCTCATGAAGGCCATGTGGAATATGATAGAGTACGCGAAGGGGGCGATCCCAAACATTAAGCTGGTAAAATAGGGGCACGACTCCCTCAATCAGCTGACACCTAGTTGCGAAGAGAGGGTCCCTATATATGTCCACCCTTATAGGGCCCTTAAGTTAACCTTTTCGTTGGATGTCGAGGCATTGCGCAGGACGGACGAGTAACGTCCGAGTTGCTTTCAGGCAACTTTGCCCAATCTTGCAGCACCCTTCTAACTAAAGACTTTCGGCCGGTGGTTGTTGATGCTTAGGTACAATGCCCATGTCCTTGAGCTTGGCTAATCTGAACATCAGGGGCATGAGGTGCCAAAGCAAGGGTACTGACGATCATCGGGTGCTGGAGGGGCATTATGATGTCTTTTCAGTATACAGTGATCACCAAAGTAGGGGGTTTTCTTTGTTAGTTAGGTGCACCCTTTCTGCAACGGTTAGCGTTGTTCATGCGGATGCTGATGGTAGACTGATCGTGACCGATGTTGCCATGGCAAATAGAGCATTTTGAGTCATCATGGTGTATGCACCCAATTGCGTACAGGAGCGGGTTTTCATTTTCATGCGGTTGGGGGTGTTTCTCGGGGGTTCAGAATGGTTAATTTTAGTGGGTGATTGCATCACCATCCTTGATCCCAGGGTAGATAAGGTGGGCGGAACTAGAGGAACGGATGGGTGTGAAACCAGTCCGTCGGATCTGATGGCTAGATGCGATCTGGTAGACAGATATCAAGTTGACCATCCCGGGCGGGAGATGTGGCTCTCTAGCAGGCCTTCCGTTTCAAGTACTTACTTGGATCGGTTGTTAGTTAGAAGAGGCAATGTAGAATACATATCTTGTCCCACCTTCCACTGGTTAGGCCACTCTGAACACAAACTACTTATGGACAGGTTAGATTTAGATAGGAACTCCAAGTTAGCCGGGTACTGGAAGTTAAATACCTCCTTACTGGAGATAGATGACTTCCAGAAAAAGCTAACTGAACACATTAAGTAGGGGCGGTCACTGGAAGTAGGTGGTGGGTAAACGCCAAATCTAGTATTAGAGACTTCTCTGTCAAATATGGGCAACGCCTCGTTCTAGATAGGATCAAGGTAGAGAAGCGTCTAGAGGATAGGCTGTCCCGGGCAGTGGCTGGGGGGATTCCTTAGAGATAGGCCTAGCTAGCGAGCGATATCAGGGTCAGATAGTTAGGGCTAGGATTGATAAAATGTCTAACGAAGCTGTGAATGTATGAAAATATATCCGAATGAGTATGTTTGATCGAGCACAAATCGGACAGGTATATTCGTAAGGTTCAGAGCTGTCCAGAGTCCATGTCCAAGAGTTTGGCAACTATTTGGCTGGCTCGCCCCGCCTGGAGGCAGCCTGAGTGGCTAGTTGTGATGGTCGGGTTGCAGAGTGTGATGTAGTTGCTGCTATGAAGCCGGTCACCTTCAATAGATCACCAGGACTCGATGGTCTGCCCTACAAGCTGTTTTTGAGGTTGTCGCACATGTTTGTTCCAATTCTGACGGGTGTGTTTAACCACTGGTTTGACATGCGATCCATCCAAAGCCGTGGTCACACTTCTGAAGAAGAAGGACACACATGTTGGGGGGGTTGGATGATTTAGGCCAATCATGTTGTTTGATACGGATTTAAAAATCCTGGCCCGAGTTCTTGCGAATGGTTTGCAGTTTGTCATCGCTGACTTGGTCGAACCGGATCAGAACTACGCTGTGAAGGGCAGATCGATTCAAAACATTTTGCATTTGATTCGTACAGTCCTAGAAAATCTAGAAGACGACACCAATGCTGCGCTGATCAGTTTAGATCAGTTCAAGGCATTCGAGAGGGTTGATCATCGTTTCCTGATGGCTGTTTTAGAGACCGACGGATTTGGGTCTGACTTCTGCAGATGGCTCTCCATTTTGTATGCTCAGCCGACGGCAGTTGTGCAGGTCAATGGGGTGTAGTCACGCTGTTCGCGGTTTCCCGGTCGGTATGACAGGGGTATCCATTGTCGCCCCTATTATAAATCATCGCGTTGAAACCATTTCTAAGAAGCGTGAGGACGGAGGTGGCTGGACCGGCCCTACGCAGAATTGCTCTTCCTGATGGAGCGAAAGCCATGGTTTCCACATTTGTTGATGATGTCACTTTATATGTGTCAAGCTTCGTCGATATTATCACAGTGATTAAGGCTCTCAATCGTTATGAAAAAGTTACAGGGGCCGTAGTCAATCTCAGCAAATCCGTAGGCCTGAGGTTGGGCGCTTGGCAGGGATCAAATGCACTGCCTGGCACATTTGTCTGGACAGATGGGTCGATCCGGATCCTTGGTGTTTTGTTTGGACCCAATCTCTGTCTTGATAAGAATTGGTCGGAGGTACAGACAAAAGTCGAAGCGTCTGTGAGGGTTTGGCTTCAAAGGGGATTGTCCCTTAAAGGTGGAGCGGAGGCGCGTGCTAATGTGTTTCCGCTGATCTTTTACCAGCTGGATCTACTTCCTCTGCCTGTGGACCGCATGGCGGCATTAACACGAGCGCTCTTCTTGCTGTTGTGGGATGAGAGACGGCCACTTGTCTGTAGACAGGTCTGCACTCAACGTCTTGTAGATGAGGGCCTGGGGACGACTGACTTGGCAATTCATAAAAATGCCAAAAGGGTGGCGTTCCTAGGTAGAACTCTGACAGAGGAGTCTCCGTGGGGTCCTGTGGTTGGTGTAGCCTTTTCCAATCTTATTCTCAATCACTTGGTCGAATGCCAAAGGAGACCAAGAGGACAATCGCAGTTCTTCAACGAATGCCAAAATGCACTTAGAGCGATGCCAGGGTCCAGTGACCTTACACAATCTAGGACATTTTATTGAGAGTTAGTGGTGCAGACCGCTTTGAACCCACTTGGGGAGCAGCAACAGCTGTCGAACGGGAGGTCCGCTCTCTATGGAATTGGGCACCAGGCCAGGGTTATCTTAACAATTCCGAATTTTTCCTGACCTGGCGATTGGTTAGAAACGCTCTACCACTCAATGACATACTATTCAGAATTGGTAGGGTATTTAGTCCTTTTTGTCTATGTTGCGAGGAAGATATTTAAGAAACTGTTGATCATGCATTTTTTACTTGTTCCAAACTCCGTGAATTCTTGGGCTATGTCACTGAGGCCCACATAGTCTCCAATCAGGTGACGATCCTGGATTTAGCATCCTTCTCTATAACGCAGACCCCTTGTGGCCTAGGGAGGAACAAATTGTGTTCCTAGAGACCTTGGCCATAGCTAGACTAGTAGCGTAGGCTTCATACATAGAGATAGGACATGGGGGGAGCCGCCTTCTCATCGGTATCTGATTTTGTATTTTAAACACGAACTTAAAATCAAAATCTGATCAGATAGAAGGAGGTTATCTCGTTCACAGTTTAGGGTGTGGATTCACACTGCTAGTTTATGTGCGTTCGTGTAAAACAGGCTTGAGTACGTGTTCCCTGCCTAAGGATAGCACACGCTGGCTGTAAAAGCAGACCCAAGTAGTCAATCCCGCAGTGGATTAGTTTCTTAGCTAGTTGGCATAAATGAGCTCCATGTCCCAATCTTTATTTATGATGTTAGAATACCTCCAAAGGAGCCCAGTCCTGATCAAGTTATTTTAGTCCAAACCCATCCCAATGGTATATTTCTTGGAGGTCACTGAACATCCACCTGCCCCCCCCCATATTTTGTCCATAGTTGTGGCCATTCCCTCTTAGGAAGTGCTCCCTTGTTTTCGGATGATAACGGCAAACAGGAAGCATTTCAAAATGAAATAGGTAAGGGTGGGTCCTCATTAACACATTCATCGTTTAACGTTTTATTTGGTTCATTTATTTTTCATTATTGTAATTTTTATTTATTTTGGGGGTGTTTTAAGGCTCTCATTACCCCCGCCCATCACCCGCATATATCATACGCATCACACTTCATTCTTCATTGTTTCATTGTAAATAAAATCATTAAAAAAAAAAAGCTTGTAAATATTGTTCATGTCATCTGGGGTTTTAAGTAGATCCAATCCCTAGAGTGAATGCGGTATTGTAGTGACTGCAACTAGTTATAAGGAATAGACCTAGTGGACGACCCTCGACCCCCATCTTTCCCACACACACATTTTAGCTTCATGTTTAATTTAATTTTTGTTAAAAATTCTATAAAGTTTGATGAGATTTCTTTTAAATAAATATTTAAATAAATAGAAAAAAGGCTTGTCTTTTTTTTCTGTTGTTCTTGGCCTTCGGGCCGGGATCACGGCGTATTATCTGTTCCGACGTTACACTTAAGATAATTTTTCTCGGTCAATGGAGGGGAAACCCTCTGTACTCAGACAATTATTATTTTTGGTCCGAACCAGAGTGCCCCCTTTCGCCATTTTTTTCGGGAAGCTGGTTTTCCCTCACATTAAAAACGACCTTTTGTCACATTTGGCTTTCGCGGCGAAGCAAATAAATACCAAGAAAAAAGGTTTTTAATATGAATATAAAAAAAATATTCATAAGAGTATAGATATATATGGACAAAAGTTTTTCATATCGATCCACTGTTACCGTATCCCATTTTTCCTTGCCTGATTCTCTCAAATTTCTCGATATTTTGTGGATTTCGCTTATGAACATTAACCTTTAAAATATTCTACAAATTCTTAATTGAATTCAAGTTAAGAGTCTAACGTTTTCAATTGAATGCTGATACTATTATTTTCAAACCATTTCCAAAGTTTTGCGGCCATGTTTGGAATCATAATCGTGCTGAAGCACGAAAGTATATACATGTTGTAGATTTATGAATATTCTTCTCTTAAATCTCGTTGCACATGGTACCATCCATTCTACCATTAATAACTTGTAACTCAGCACTGCCCTTGGATGAAAAACATTTCTGTCTTATAATGGGACCATTCTCAAATTAACCGGAGGGATGGTATTGTGCTTGTTGAAGGCAGTGCCATTTTTTTCATCAAACATTTTTCACTATGTTCCTTCGTTTCATCCGACCAGGTTACCTTTTTCCCAAAACTGCATACATTTCTTTTCATAAGTTTGGACAAACTGTGATCGGTCTTTGACATGTTTCGTTTTTATTAAAGGAACATTTCTTGGTGATCTTGAATGAAAGCCTGTACGATACAGAGCTCTGCTAATGCTATCCTAGCTCCCCAAAGATCAGTTTTAATTTCAGAACGAATAAGGAAAGTTTATTTTATTTTATTTTATTTTTTTTTTTTTTTGCACATTTCTGCTCATCCACCTTGAGGGACTCACATTTATTTTTCTTGGTATTCCATTTCTTGCTGTACCGTCGCCAAACTTGTACTTCTTCCTGATGATATTTCTTACTGTATTTCGTGCTAGATTCATTTCTTTGCTAATGCTTCGCTGACTTTGTCCTTTTTGGTGATGTTCACTGATTCTTTCTCAGATATCTATTGATAATTCTTCAGTTTTTGTCATTTGTAATAATTGAATTACAGAATCAGATGATTGATAGCAATTCCTTCTAGACTATTGTGCCTACACATTGCCCTTAGCTCATAGAGCATGGGTAGCAATTTGTTAACAATTATGTGCTTCTCTGATTGATCAGAGATAACATTCGAATACTTTCGAAAATTTGAATATTTTAAGACTTTACAAATGAAAAAAAAATAAAGAAGAAAAGATAATGTTAAAGAAAAGAAAAGGAAATGAATGAAGTCGGATGAGAAAGAAAAGGCAGAGGATTAGCATGCTATTAATACGGGGTCTACTTTTCGTTGCACCTGTTACAGAATGTAACTTGATGGAGGAAGAGATTCTGAAAAAGTGGAAATAGCAAAATACGGAAATGTACTAAGGTGAATGAGAGAGAGAGAGAGAGAGAGGGAGAGAGAGAGAGGGAGAGAGGGAGGGATGGAGAGAGGGAGAGGGAGAGAGGGAGAGAGACAGGGAGAGGAAGGGTATATATATATATATATATATATATATAGAGAGAGAGAGAGAGAGAGAGAGAGAAAGAGAGAGGGGGGTAGGGAGAATTAGTGAAGCCATAAATGAAAATCGAAAAGATTTAGAAGACTCCGTTGTCAATAGACGTTACAGAAAACGACAGTTTCACAGGTTCGGGCAATTTCCGGTAGCAGAAAAAAATATTTGAAATAAAGCTCTCTTTTGTTAGCAACAGAATCCTTCTTCTTCTTCTTCTTCTTCTTCTTCTTCTTCTTCTTTTTCTTCTTTTCTTCTTCTTCTTTTTCTTCTTCTTCTTATTCTTCTTCTTCTTATTATTCTACTTCTGTTGTGTTTCAGTTCATTCATTCATTTCTTTTCTTTCTTTTCATTTCTATTTTTCAGATATTCATAAACTATCCTGGGTGCCCGGCGTTGCCTGGCTGTTTGGAGGAGGTGTGTGTTGAGCAAAAAAAAAAAAAAAAAAAAAAAGTGGTAGTAGGCAGACAGGCTCGAACTCGTACCACGAAGGAGGAAAAGAACGTAAAGAAAAAATGTGGCGTCTTTGCTGTTGCGCGCATCCCCAACTCAGAACTGACGAATCTTTAAATGAAGGCTAGTCAATCGAAAAGGGGGGATGAATTTCGAAAATATCGGCGAAAAAAGCGACCCCTCCCTGTAGAAAAGTGCCCAGTTAAGGATGAAGGAATTAATGTTTTTAGCCAATTTTTCGATATTTGTCATCGAAAGAGTTCAGCTTCAAAAGGATACTGATCTCGTGAAAATTTGTTGCCACTGTCAAAAGTTTTAGGTAGACATACATACATACATACATACATTTAAATACATACATACATACATTTAAATACATACATACATACATACATACATTTAAATACACATAGCATGCCCATATCCTTCTTCCCTTCTTTTTGTTACTTTCTATACTCCTTTTTTTTCTATTTTTTCTTTCCTTCATTTTTTTCTTTTTTTTCACTTTTATTTTTCTAATTCAGATTTTCCTTTTCGCTCTATTTATTTTTCTTTTTACTGTTGTTTCTTTCTTTTTCGTTCTGTTTCAATTTCAGCTCCTTTCTTCTTTTTCTTCTTTCTTTTCTTACTTTTGATTTTTCTTTCTATCTTTCCTATTTTTTCTTTCATTTGTTCTCCGTTTTTCTTCTTCTTTCTGTCTTACTTTCTTTCTTTTACTTTTAATTTTTTATTATTCTTTTTCCTATTTTTATGCTTTCGGTTTTCGTTTGTTTTTCCCATTTACCCTTTTTCTGTACACTTTCTCTTTCTTTTTCTCTTTTTCTTTTTCTTTACTCTTGCCTTCTTCCTTCATACTTTCTTTTTTCCTTGATTACTTTTTCTTTTTCTTTCTTTTTATTCCCTGAATTTTCTGTTCGTGTTTTTTTTTAAATTTCAATTTAAAAAAATTTCCTCTTTCTTTGATATTTTCTTCTTTTACTTGGATTTTTCTTTCATTTCCTTCGTTCATTTTTCCTCTTTCTGCTTTAATTTCATTCCTCTTACTCACTTTTACATTAATTTCTATTGTTTTCTCTTTTTTGTTTTCGTTGCTTACCGTTTTTTTTTCTTCAAGTTCAATTTTCTTCCTATTTTTAATATTTTTCTTTGATTTGTTCTTCATTTTCGCTCTCTTTTTTATTTCTTTCATCTTCTTTTTTATTTCTTTCATCTTCTTTTTTATTTATTTCAATCTCGATCATTTTATTTACTATTACGACGAACGGAGGCTGCACCTGTAAATTCACCATTGCCCGTTCATCTGTTCGTCCGCCCGCAATTTTCTCAATAACTACGCCTTGAAATGTTTATAAATTTTGTACAAACATTAAACATAATATGAGTAGAAAAGTAACGGAACGAATTTTCCGGTAAAACTCCGGTTGTCCCCCCCCCCTATGGGTGCCTTTCGGGTTAAAATGGCTAAAATTGATACTTTTGTGCTCATTTAAAAACTTAAAAATTGATGCCTTGGATTTTTATAAAACTTTCTGAAAACTGATTTCTATATAATTTTGTTTGTCTATACTTCGCGATAACTCTTGGGTGTGTCTTAGGGGCTCTTTTAGGGCTAATAAAAACACTCCATTTTTGGGACTATTTTACCATATTTGTCCAAAAATTTCTGTATATTTCTATTTAGCAGTTTTGCATGGTGCTGAACTCAAATTTAAATATGTTGAGGCCTTGGGGACTTTTGGGGCTAAATGAGGGGGGAAATGATGGACTAGTCATTTCTTTTTTTGCATAGTGCAGAACTCAAATTTAGATATGTTAAGACTTAAAACTGTACTGTTTGTTCATTTTCACCAGGATTTGACGTCCCCTGGCGACTGTTGGTGCTAAATGGGGGGGGTTATACTGAACTTAGTCGTTTTTTATCCCTCGTTTACTGTGTACACGTGGGGAACCATGCAGGCTTCATTTGTTTTTTCTGTTTTTTACTTTTCGATTTCTCCGATTTTATTTCTTTCTACGGTCTACTTTTTTCTAAACCTTTCGTTTGTTTTCAAAATTTAAATAAACATACAATTGTCTTTGAAACACGTTTAAGATGCAAATACTTTGTCAAAAATCATTATTAATTTCGAATAGTATAATATGCATCATCCGAGAAAGTTTGTTCTCTGTTATTAGAAATAGCCTCCAATGATATAAAGTGAAAATTTGTTTAATTTGAACTTTTTAGGCACCTGGTCGCGGGTAATAAGATTTGGCAATATGCGACATAATAACGTTGACACATCGGTTCTCGTTAGATCACCAAAATAAATCAACGTTAAGCCAGGTCAGTACCAGATGGGTGAACATTTGGGAATACCAGGCGCTGTATGTAGGAGGACGTTGATACCGCAAGAGCAGCAAAAAAAGTAACGTCATCATATCCCCTGATATGATGCAACTGGGGACCGCTTACGTATTTCATATTCCATGCAACTGGGGATCGCTTATGTATTTCATATTCCCATAAAACTTCCTCCTTCATAGGAAGTTGAATTAACTCGCCTAGAGTGGGTGCCGCTTGAAAATATAGAGCATTTTTACCAGCATTAGTGCATTTGGCATTTTTAGGGTGGCACTGCTACAGATTTTGACGATGGACTATTCCTGACGTCATTTCCGGTAACCAGTTTTTGCTATCGAGTAGTCTGGACCAGAAATTCAAAGGGAGTTCGTTGTAACTTTACTTTGTCCTTCAAGTTGAGTCCTACCTAACTAATAAAGGTTTCTGTATTTTCTGTTAATATATATTTCATTTCATTGTTTTCAACCCTTCTGACTCTTCTTTCAACATTTAAAACACAAGAAACTGGCAGAGAAGGATTTCGAATCCAAAATATTAATTGACAGTAATTCGAAAAAAAATTTACGCGTAGAAATCCACAAGCAAAACCCGACTGGTGCTAATTTGAAAAAAAAAAATGAGGAAAAAGGCATTTCATCTAAAGTTCCACAAGTATGCCATCAAAAGAAACGGACGTATAAAAATAGGAATAGAGATAAAAACGAATGCAAGAAGAAGGAATCAAAAATCAAACTGTAAGTTAAATCCTTGTTTTTGTTTTTTTAGAAAAAACTGAAAAAATCCCGACTTCCGTTACAAAATGTTTTGTAAGTCGAACTGTTACTTGTTGCAAAACACAACTCTCCCCTTTGAAAAACTAAAAAAACTGTCCATTTTTAAGGTTGACCTAATTTTGCACATGCGTGTTGTATAGACTCGTTCAGTGATTTCATTCCTTGCAAACTGTTAAACTGAGAAACATTTTTAATTTGCTCAAGATTTTTTTCTTCTCGATTTTTGAATATTTTTTCCTGACTGTCATCGGAAGTGAACTTTTTATTTTATGAAGAAGGCTTTTTTTTGGCTAGAAAGGCAAAGACGCTATTTTTGTTCACTGTTAAATCTTTGGAAAAAAAACTTTTCCCCATTTTTATTTCGGCTTGCAATGTTTTAGACTTGAAAACCCCAAGTGATTATATATATATATATATATATATATATATATATATATATATATATATATATATATATATATATATATATATCATAATTATATGTCAACGCCATCGTTACCCCAACAAAAATTTCAAAATAAAAGAACGAATGAAAACACGAAAATGTACCCCCCCCCCACATACGAAAAAAGAAAAAATATGTGACAAACTCTCCACCAGATATTTCAGCTGAAGGGATACGGAGAGAAGCTATTCTCCGGATATTGAGCACGTTTTCATGACTATATTTCAGTTTAAGCGAATTTCTTCTATGCTACCTCAGTCCAGAAAGATTTGTTATTACGGTTTGTTTGATACTCTAACATCAGAACTGTTTCTTACGCACTATGACCCAAAGCTGAAAATAATAGTAGCGACCTAAGCTCATATGGTGTTGGAGCTTGTATGCTACATATAATGCTTGACAATAATAAAATCCGATCACCGATTGCATTAAGAATGCTACTGTCAGCCGAGAGACAGTACTCGCAAATCAAAAAAGGAGCTTACAGTATCATATTCACGGTAATGACATGGCAGCACTTTTATGTTACAAATCGATTGTAAATTGTTACTGATGATTTTTGGGGCAAAAAAAGGCTTACCAACGTATACTGATAATAGATAACTAAATTATGACTTTAAATACCTGTCATCAAAACAAATTAGCCATGCGGATAGCCAATCAAGATTGATATCAAAGAAAAGGGAACCTTTTGAGGCTGCCATAATTGCTGCACTTCGTACCGATTTCGAAATAAAAACAATGATCGGCAACACAATTAGAGAGTTTCCGGTATCCCTACCTAAAATTAAGGTGTTGCTCGAACGACACCAACGAAACACCACCGTTGGAGGAAGAAACGCTGGGGTCCATTTTCGAGACATTCGATCTCAACCCTCCCCAATCAACACCAGAACCACGACATCGGTTCGGAAAGGGAAAGTCACCAATAATGCTCGATCCCAAACGTAAGAGATATTAACAGCTTTTATGAAGAAAAAGCTTGGGAGAGGGTGTTGGGGGAGCACCCCTGCAGATTCTGATGATGGACTATTCCTGACGTCATTTCCAGTAACCAGTTTCTTCTATCGAGTAGTCTGGACCAAAGATTCAGTGGGAATAGGTCGTGAACTTACTTTGTCCTTCCAGTTGAGCAGAGTCCCATTAAACCAATATACGTTTTTGTATTTTCTGTTAATATATATTTCATTTCATTTTTTTCAAGCCTTCTTGTCCTTCTTTCAACGTTTAAACCACAACATGCATGAAATAATCCGAAAGGGGTTGGTATGCCGTAAAATCAAACCAAACCAAACCAAACCTCAAACCAGTTTTTCGGTCCATATCGTTACCTACTGAGCCACCGCCTATAGTCAAAGGAAGAGATGCATCCTCAGCTTTCGTTAACCCATCCATCTAGGAGAAGGAATACTCTGATGTAAAACCTATTCTAGCGTCTGCTCTGTCTTTTAACAGCCATTGCACCGACTGATATTAGCAGTTGTACCAAAATGTGCGCATTGTTCTACATAAAGCCTTCACTACTATAAACAAACCATCTGCGTGGATTTCCGAACAATTTAGTTGTTGTGGTGGAACTCATACGTTGAAATCGAGGGGAGTATATTCTTTTAATTATTTTGACTCTCGAGTATATATCCGACGCAGTTAGACACAATTAATCAACCGAGAACCACATCACTCTATATAAAATCATATGAGATATCAACGTATACACGCTCGATAGCCAAAACAATGAAAAGAGTATGCTGTTGTCCTAGCCCTAATCATCAGAGTAAAAAGGTAGACATTGTACCCTATACTTCGTTGAACGTGACTTCAACTAGTATATAAATATTGACGTGTCTGCATGAGAACATTCGTACGTCTTTAGAATTGTTGGTTGTTATAAATCGAACTAAAATAAAATCAAAGTGTTGAGAAAGAAAATAAAAAAAACGGCGACGTGTTATCTCCGCATCTGAATATAACATGGCTGACCCTTATACACGAGAATTATTTTTTGTTTCAATTCACACCAAAAACATCGTTTTTAGAAGTTGTTAAAAATCAATTACTCGTTCATATGCGAGTGAAAACGACAAACATTGTAGGATTTTCGTTTTCTTATTAATTGAATTATTGAATAAGAGTCATAGCGAGTTAGAGGGACGTGAGAGAGAGAGAGAGAGAGAGAGAGAGAGAGAGAGAGAGAGAGAGAGAGACGGAAAAAGAGAAAAGAGTCCGACAGAGAGAAGATGAGTAAGTAACAAGGAGAAACAAAGAGAGAGAGAGCGAAAGAAATGTAGCAACGGTAGATAGGGAAAATAAAGTGAGATAAATAGATAGATAGATAGATAGATAGAGAGATAGATAGATAGAGAGAGTGAGAGAGAGAGAGAGAGTGTACTGTATGCATAAGGCAGCGGAAAAAAGAGAGAAAATGAGAGAGAAACGTAGAACGAAGAGAAATAGAATATGACTAAGAGTGTGAAAAAGAGGGAGATTGCGGAATTAGCGAGATTAGCGGAAAAGGGTAGAGAGTAAGTAGAAAGTGGAACTAAAGCCAGAAAAAAAAATAGATAAAGTAAAAAAAAAATATGGGATACCTATAGACACTAGTGTTTCATCCTTTCGGGAATCATCAGTGCAGGGATAGGTGTGTCAGAATATTGGGGGAATTTTGACACCCTTAACACAAAACTGCGAATAAAATATACAAAACTCGTAATTTCTTTTTTTAAAAGTGGGTTGTTTGATTTCTTTATGGAATATACTCCCAAAATAAACTATTGAATTAAAAAAAAATATTAGAAATGTTATTTTTTATTTAAAAAAAAACGTGTTTATAAAGTGCATGCGCGCTCCTGCAGCCATTTTTCTACGTAATGAAATGAATTGAATTTTACGAGTTAAATTTTTTTCAATTTAAAAATCTATGAAAATTTTTCTATGTGTTCAATTTTTAAGATATTTTCAGGTTTAATGTGTAATTTTATGCTCTTTTCAATAAACCAAATATAATATTCTAGATAAACGTTTTTTTTTTAATTCACTTACCCCCATTTTGAAATATCTATTAAAAAGAAAATAATTAGTTTTCTCACCTAAGGTGTATATATCACAAATTGAAGATAAAAGATCAATAAATACAATAATCTAATTTAAAACAAAAACAAAAGAATGGTTATGTGAAAATTTACCTGTACAGTCCAAAGTTAAAAACCTTCTTTTTTTTAAAAAAAAAAAAACACATTGATTTTTGTTTTAAGTGAAACCTTATATTTTGAAAATATTGCCCTGTAAAAATTGGATACCTACATCAACTTTTATATTTTATTCAGTGTTGTTCTTTTAGATTTTTGAAAAAAAAAATTCATTGCATAAAGAAGGAATAAACTATTTTAAATCAAAAACTCATGTAATTCTTTAAGAGAATAAAAACAAAAATGGAAAATTTGTCGGCAGGTTTGTGTTTAAAAGTAATCTTACTTATTCAACTGATGAGTGAAATGTGACCATTTTTCAAATACGGTGACCCATAACTGACTAACTTGGTTGTTGACATCAAACACGTAGCAGAAATTCAAGGGGGAGATAAGACGCATATCAGCCCATCAAATGTTTGTTTCTTTATATAGTTACTACCGGGATTACTTTTGAAATATATTTCGTCTAATGTGTTCTTTTTATGTTTTTGAAATAATTAATTATGGTGGTTTTAGGCCTTCGTATTTCTCATGAAAGAGAGACAACTCCGTTGTAAACATCTGATAGGACAATTTAAAATCGCGATCTTTTTTAATCCTCGCTTAAAAAATTCTTTTATTTAAAAAGTACATGGAATATAAAATATAAATCTGGACAAATTCTTAAAAATGAGGAATGGAAGCACCTATTAGTCATTAATGTTTTATAGGTAAGTGATTTTTTTGAACTTATATATATTTTTATATTCGAAGTAAGTTAAAATTCGTTGAATTTCTTGAAATTCTTTTTTAAAGAAAACCGATTAAAAAAAAAATACTGCATATTTTTCTATTAAACTTTTTGTTATTTATAAATTTGGTATTTGCTCCTCTTATTGAAAAAAGAAATAGGGGTTAGATTACAGTTTTCAAGTAGTTATAAACTAAAAAAAACAGTGAGTTCAATTATTCAAATTTTTATCACTCATTTTTAATGGCGACATCTGCCACTGCTAGTGCAGGTGTCACGATATATATATATATATATATATATATATATATATATATATATATATATAATCTCTTCAAATCAACTTATACTTAACAAAAGTAAGCAATAATGTTTCACAACCGTGAAACAATTAAAAAAAAAATCCAATCACTCTCGCGTAAGAATTTTCAATTTTGACCCCTACATGATACATGAAATAATAGATAGATATCTATATGCGTGTGCATGTGCGCGCGGATGCGTGTAATATTATTAAAACCTAATGCTATTAATCTAATAACTGTATATTCCACTTTTACCATCCTAAATGCGACGCTACTATTAAATATTAATCATGCCAGGTTTACACTTGTGCTATTAAAACTTTAACCTTTCAGTCTGTACTGGATCTACTTTTATCGAACTATGTGTAATATCTTTACTAGTTGTATCGATTTGTCTAACAATTTGTTTCGTTTGTGAGTAGTCGGTCAATTTAGCTCTTATGCGCAGATCGTCATATAATGATTAGATCATTCTGACTGACGTTAAAAACATTTAATAAATGTTTAAAATTTCAACAGTATCTTTCGCCATTAACGGTAGCCGAATGGATATGGTCCGTGCTAATGAAGTCAGGGATTGCTTTTGTCGCCGGGTTCGAATCTATCGACTGGTGTTAATCGTGACACCCTGCACTGAAGATTTCCGAAAGGATGAATGTCTGTAGGTATTTAATAATTATTATAGCAAATAATTATATATATATATATATATATATATATATATATATATATATATATATATATATATATATATATATATATAAAGCTATAGAAAACATCTAAATGAGTATTTTAACCATAGTTCCTGATTTCGAAAAGCGAAAAATTAAAAGATTTATCTGACTTACTTTTAATGCTAGGTTTATTTATGGTGTCTTTTAAATTCAATAAAAACCCTTCAAAATTTGCTGACGAGGAGACCTTGCTAATTAAAAAACTATATATAATTATTGTACGTAACTTGATGTATACCACAATAAAAAGCATTGTTTTCCGAAACGATCGTACAGATAATTGATTTTGTTGTTGTTCCTTCTTATGAAACGGATTTTTAATTTGATTATAATTTGATTTTTAAATTTTAAATTATCAATCACATTACTTTATATATATATATATATATATATATATATATATATATATATATATATATATATATATATATATATATATATATATATATGTGTGTGTGTGTGTGTGAAAGCCGATTTTGGAACTGTACAAAATGGCATTTGAATAAAGTTGCAAAATAATGTCAAAAATTACCACAGGAAATATTTTTCTTTAAAATTTTGTATTTTGTTGAGCATTTCAACTTAAATACAAAATAAATTCGGATTTTTATCACAATATTGGTGTCACTCTGGGTTCATATCTCTTGAATAAAATCCGAGTGTTGATAAAAAAACAAAACAAAAAACAATACAATACATTATAATAATGAATATTTAAAATTTTATTATTCCATATTATTAGAGATTAAACGAAAATATCCAAAATAAAACGGAATTAAAACGTTATAATATTTAATTTAATATAGAAATATCTATATATAGGGAAGTTTTATTTGTTGGGTAATTATATGGAATCACCGGTGGAAGTTAGAACTAGCGTGTTTACTGTTTACGTTTTTAATAAACTCTTGAATTATCTCTACACCTAATTATCTCTTTAAATATCATTCAGATCTTTCATTAAAATAGACTTAAATATAAAAATGATTCTGATTTGTTTCTATTTAAAAAGATAGTGTTTGTTCATAAAAAAACTTTACGAGCCGAATTCAGATTTCGGGTTTGTATTACTGTACACATAGATTCGAAAAAGTTGTCAAAAAACAAATAGATAACAAATAAATGTTATCAAAAGCAAGATAAGTTACTTTTCTGCCAAACTGGATATATTTTTCGTGTTTTTATTCAATGTAACATGTTTATTCAGCTCGAAAACCATACAGTGTTTACCGATGTATTGGAAAATTCAATATGGCGTCTGACTCTCTCTTTAACACGGTAAGTTTGGGAAAAGGTGTTATAAATAAAAAAAACTGGATAAAATTCCTTTTAAAAACCCGCTCAATATATGTTACCGTAACAATGTTACGGTAACATATATGTTGAACATAGGTTGACATATTCGACGGTTTTTTAATACTATTTTGTCTAGTTTTTTTATTTATAACACCTTTTCCCAAACTTACTGTGTTAAAGAGAGAGTCAGACGCCATCTTGAATTTTCACATACATCGGTAAACACTGTATGGTTTTCGAGCTGAATAAACATGTTACATTGAATAAAAACACGAAAAATATCCAGTTGGGTAGAAAAGTAACTTATCTTGCTTTTGATAACACCAATACCTTCCACTTCAAATCTACAAATAATATTTCCTCCCACTCTTACTCATCTTCTCAAGGAATTAGCGGCAGCAGCAGCAGCAGCAGCAGCAATAGTCAGTATTCAAAACAACAACAACAACAACAAAAACAACAACAGAAACAACAACAACAACTCCACTTGTATATTAAAGATACAAGTCAACAACACTCATCATTACCAATAATGCACAAATCGAGAATTAAATGAAGACTACAAACACGGACCCATTAAAATACATAACTCCTCCATGCGACCTGTACCTGTGATATTTAAACTGGATGTTTTACTAATTAATTTAATTATATCTTAATACACACAGCCATTTTTATTTGAAAGAAGTCACGAATATAATCTATTCACTAACAAAATCCTCATTAGCTCATAGATAATAAATCAGTAAATACAGTGTTAAATCAACACGATAACTACTACAAATCCTAAAAACAAATCAATCTGACAATCAATTTATTGCTTATTTCGAGGCAGAAAGCTTATCCACCAGTAGCCTTGAACCCCTTGAGAGGCACAGGCCATCCACAACTTTGTAAATGCTTTTGTAGCGAGGAGTTATTTTTTTTTTTGGGGGGGTGAGGCTGCTGACCCCACGTCCAACTTACCCAGAAGGTACATACAGCGCCTTGCCTTCCCAAATGGTCACCCATCTGGTACTGGCCAGGCTCAATGCTGCTTAACTTCAGTAATCTGGCGAGAACCGGTGTGTCAACGTGATTGTGCCGTACTATCCACCAATGTACACAGCAAAAATTCCATAGACTTAATCCTCAATAATATTTACAACTCGTCTCTTCCTCCACTCATAATCAATAAAAAAAAATACTTTAAAATGTTATCATTTAGTTGCAGTATTTCCTTTTTTATGACTTCTGAGACAAAATTTACACCAAAATCGATGTTCTATGGGTTCGGTTCTTGGACCGATCTTCAGTGGATTTTACATAAGTGATTTTGAAATAATATATTTAACAACACTAATAAACCCTTTATTTATTTACGATATATTGGTTGTATACTTATTTTAGCCGATGATAATGAACAAATACTAACACTTAAGGGCCTTTTCTAAAATAACACATAAATTCACTGTAGAACTAAGCGTTAATAACAAAATTATATGTCCTAATGTTCTCATTAATACTATCTAACAGCACATTCAACACCTTCAATTAGAAAAAAACAACACATTCAACATCTTCAATTAGAAAAAAGAACACATTCAACACCTTCAATTAGAAAAAAACAACACATTCAACACGTTCAATTAGAAAAAAACAACACATTCAACACCTTCAATTAGAAAAAAAAACAACACATTCAACACCTTCAATTAGAAAAAAAGAACACATTTAACACCTTCAATTAGAAAAAAAGAACACATTCAACACCTTCAATTAGAAAAAAACAACACATTCAACACCTTCAATTAGAAAAAAGAACACATTCAACACCTTCAATTAGAAAAAAAGAACACATTCAACACCTTCAATTAGAAAAAAAAACAACACATTCAACACCTTCAATTAGAAAAAAAAACAACACATTTAACACCTTCAATTAGAAAAAAACAACACATTTAACACCTTCAATTAGAAAAAAAACAACACATTCAACACCTTTAATTAGAAAAAACCCAACTAGCTTAAATCATCGCTGCTATATGTAAAGAGCGAATCCCCTCACCGTTACAAAATAGTATTTGTCAAACTCTTAATAAACCGCGCAAATTTGTTGTTCCGTTTTTACGGCATATATTTAGTTTGTGTTCTTTTTTAAAAAAGAAATGTCTACCCTCGAAATTATCAAAGACATTATAAACACATAAATCTATTTTTTATATAAATATCTTACATTATCTATTATACTAAAATCAACGTTTTCCGACGTTTTTTAATATGTATGCACAGTTCATGCTAAACTTTACTTAAGTATTCGCATATTGTTATGTTTAAACGAAAAATTGTTTTAATTGCTATCAATAGACATTTTATATAATTATAATAAGTCAACCATCATTCTTTTATATATTTCATTCATGCATAATGTTATCTTTTTTTTCAAAATCAAGTTTGTCTGTTCGTTCCACTCTTTCCCGGAAACCATGTGACCGATCCGACTGAAATTTTGTATGGACTTTTGCTGTGATAAGGTGCAGTGAACTTAGTATTATAGTATCCGTTCAATGCACAGAAATTAGTCACAACATATACTCTAGACGTTTTCTGGGAAACTACTAGGCTGATCTGGCTGAAATTTTGTATCGAGTTTTGTTATAAGCTTACGTATTATGGTATCGCTTCGATGCACAGTTAGGGATTGCTACTGATTAATACAATTAGTATTTGGTCCTAAAATAAGCACAGACTTAATTATATTCACTGATAAATTTAGCATAGAAGGCTTTACTGAGGATAAGTTACAAAACTAAGCATTCTTATCTCGTCGCGGTGAATCACCTGAAAAAGGCCATAGGATGAGTTGGCCGAAACGTGGTGAACCAACAACTATTAAAATGACAAAACAATGAATGCACAAATTATCAAGCCTCATCTGAAAGGATTCCAAAACTGAATAATAATAATAATAATAATAATAATAATAATAATAATAATAATAATAATAATAATAATAATAATAATAATAATAATAATAATAATAATAACCGAGGAGAGAGCCCTGACAAGATCATCGATGATTAATTGCAAAGAGAACTGGGATATTGGGAGGCTTATTGCCACTCAAATTCCAGTGGAGACCAATGGTCGCTGCCAACGAGAAATCAATGGTAAGCGACTGTTGCGGTAATGCAAATACATTTGCAAATGTTATCAGAAGAGGTGGAGAGTACTGGAAACCTGGGTAGATTTTCGCTCAGCTTTCAGGGAACACCACAGATTGTTTCCAAGGAGAGTCTTTTATGACTTCCTTTTGAGCTGCTAATAATAATAATAATGATGATAATGATAATGATGATGATGATACCACCAACACCACCATTCGATATGGACCTGACAATTTAAGACCAGATAAAAACAAAATAAATTGGATTCATAAGTCCATAAAATGGAACCTTGATCGCTTATCAGGGTCCGTGGCGCAGTGGATAAAGGCGTTCAGTCGCTACCGTTCTAGGTGAGCAATGTCTGAAGATAGCGGTTTTAATCCTATCCAAGCAGGTTAGAAGTTGTCCCAAACCTGGTGAGACAACTATGGAAGGCAGTAATTACTTGGGATAAGTTACAAAACTCAGCATTCCTATCCCGTCGTGGTTAATCACCTGCAGAAGGTCAGAGGATGAGTTGAGCCAAACGTGGTGAAACAACGACCATGAAGATGAGGGGGAAAAGAATTAGTGCACACATATCTTTTAATTGTTATAATAAAGCATTATTTCTGAATCATATTACAAATCTCTCAACTTTCTTTTATTTAATCTAGGAGAATGTGCAATAAAATGTTCACATTTGCATTTAATGTGTGTAATTAGTTTGCCATCAACTCTTAATGTTACTCATCTTCTATAATATAAATCTCACCTGTCTGTTTAAATGTATGTATGTATGTTTGTATGTCTGCCTATCCATTTCGACAGAGCCGACAGATTTTCACGAGATTCATATCATTTTGAAGCCCCACTCTTCGGACGACAAATATAGAAAAATTGGCCAAAACTGAGCACTTTTCTACAGGGAGTTGTCGCATTTTTCGCCAATACTTTCGAAAGTCATCGCCTCTTTTACATTGTCTAGCGTTAATTTAAACTACGTCATTTCCGGTTTTGCGATGGGCGCAACAACAAAGACGTCACTTTTTTTTTGCGTTCTTTTCCTCCTTCACGATACGGGTTTGAGACTGCCCGCCCACTACCATTTTTTTGTTGCTCAACACACACCTCCAAACAGCCGGACAACGCCGGACACCCAGGCTAGTCTTTCTCTAAAGTGTTGTCTATCATTTTCAAACTCTTTCACTCTCATTCGTGCGCGGCTCTCCCTCTCTTTCCCCTTATCTTTTGATTAGCAGTGAAACAAGAGGTGACAGTGGTTAATGATAAGGACTAGCAATCTGACTGTGCCAAGTTCAAATTCTTTTGCTTAAAATGGTATCCGGGAAACCAATGCCAACAATAGAATCATCAGATTTATCTTATTTTGTTTTAGCCGGGGATGGGGAATTCTACCGGATGCTAGACATTCACACCTGCTACCAAACCGGGAGATCGTTTTAAATTCTGTCTCTTTAAGTGCAATTGTGTGTATTTCTCCTTTACTTGGTTCACCGGGTATATTTTCCAAGTATTTTTCTTTTCAAAATCGTTTCGTGAATCCGGCTGCTCTTAATGGAATAATGGAAATCTTCCTAAAATTCCAGTTTCTTTCATGTCGTAGATAAGATTTTGGTATTTCATTATCTTTTCCCACTCAGCTCTGTTTTACCCAGCATCGTTGGGGGGCACTAACTTCTACGGATGCAAACAATCTAACCGAAACTAAATTGGTAGTCCAAGTGTAGATGTATATCATAGATGGGTAAAGTCCGAAACTCATAGTATCAACGCTGGTGTGCCTCAGGGTTCCATCTTGGGCCAAATTATCATCTTGATTTTAATTAATGAGCTTCCAAATCACATTCCTAAGTCATTCATCAATGTTTATGCAGACGACACTACGATCTATGGCAACACTTCAAATCAAAACCACTAAAACTTAATGGAAATTCCATGAGCATAGTTTCTTTTCCTAGAACTATCTGTCAGTGGAACACAATCCTGCCGGGCTACTTTCCAGCTGACTATAACATGGTCGTTTTGAAGTCGAACGTAAACAATCATTTTCTACTCAATTTCCACCATTACTAATCTCGGTGTTATCTAACCTGACACTCATTAACACATATCCTCGAATTGCCTCTGGGCCTTTATAAGCGATGACGTCGTCGTAAAAAAAAAGGTCTCATTCCCAGTAATCGTTAAACTTCTCTGTTTATATTGACTGAAATAACTTATACAATCAAAATTTAATTAATTTTATATATTTGCACTCGTACTGAGTTTTATTTTTTCTCTTTCATTTCTTTATACTAGCAGGGGTCATAAAACTAATTGAAGATTTTAATATTGTTAATTTGAGAAAATAAACACTAAAGGGGGAAAAATTAGAGAAAATTAACACTTTAGGAGAAAAAATTAGAGAAAATTAACACTTTAGGAAAAAAAAAAAATTAGAGAAAATTAACACTTTAGGAGAAAAAATTAGAGAAAATTAACACTTTAGGAAAAAAAAAAAAATTAGAGAAAATTAACACTTTAGGAGAAAAAATTAGAGAAAATTAACACTTTAGGAAAAAAAATTAGAGAAAATGAACACTTTAGAAAAAAATTAGAGAAAATTAACACTTTAGGAGAAATAATTAGAGAAAATTAACACTTTAGGAGAAATAATTAGAGAAAATTAACACTTTAGGAGAAAAAATTAGAAAAAATTAACACTTTAGGAAAAAAAATTAGAGAAAATTAACACTTTAGGAGAAATAATTAGAGAAAATTAACACTTTAGGAGAAAAAATTAGAGAAAATGAACACTTTAGGAGAAAAAATTAGAGAAAATTAACACTTTAGGAGAAAAAATTAGAGAAAATTAACACTTTAGGAAAAAAAATTAGAGAAAATGAACACTTTAGGAGAAAAAATTAGAGAAAATTAACACTTTAGGAGAAAAAATTAGAGAAAATTAACACTTTAGGAAAAAAAATTAGAGAAAATTAACACTTTAGGAAAAAAAATTAGAGAAAATTAACACTTTAGGAAAAAAAATTAGAGAAAATGAACACTTTAGGAAAAAAAATTAGAGAAAATTAACACTTTAGGAGAAAATATTAGAGAAAATGAACACTTTAGGAAAAAAAATTAGAGAAAATGAACACTTTAGGAAAAAAAATTAGAGAAAATAAACACTTTAGGAGAAAATATTAGAGAAAATAAACACTTTAGGAGAAAATATTAGAGAAAATGAACACTTTAGGAGAAAAAATTAGAGAAAATTAACACTTTAGGAAAAAAAATTAGAGAAAATGAACACTTTAGGAAAAAAAATTAGAGAAAATTAACACTTTAGGAAAAAAAAAAAATTAGAGAAAATTAACACTTTAGGAGAAAATATTAGAGAAAATGAACACTTTAGGAAAAAAAATTAGAGAAAATGAACACTTTAGGAAAAAAAATTAGAGAAAATTAACACTTTAGGAGAAAATATTAGAGAAAATGAACACTTTAGGAAAAAAAATTAGAGAAAATGAACACTTTAGGAAAAAAAATTAGAGAAAATTAACACTTTAGAAAAAAAATTAGAGAAAATTAACACTTTAGGAGAAATAATTAGAGAAAATTAACACTTTAGGAAAAAAAATTAGAGAAAATTAACACTTTAGGAAAAAAAATTAGAGAAAATGAACACTTTAGAAAAAAATTAGAGAAAATTAACACTTTAGGAGAAATAATTAGAGAAAATTAACACTTTAGGAGAAATAATTAGAGAAAATTAACACTTTAGGAAAAAAAATTAGAGAAAATTAACACTTTAGGAAAAAAAATTAGAGAAAATTAACACTTTAGGAGAAATAATTAGAGAAAATTAACACTTTAGGAGAAAAAATTAGAGAAAATGAACACTTTAGGAGAAAAAATTAGAGAAAATTAACACTTTAGGAGAAAATATTAGAGAAAATGAACACTTTAGGAAAAAAAATTAGAGAAAATGAACACTTTAGGAGAAAAAATTAGAGAAAATTAACACTTTAGGAGAAAATATTAGAGAAAATGAACACTTTAGGAAAAAAAATTAGAGAAAATGAACACTTTAGGAAAAAAAATTAGAGAAAATTAACACTTTAGGAGAAAAAATTAGAGAAAATAAACACTTTAGGAGAAATAATTAGAGAAAATTAACACTTTAGGAGAAAAAATTAGAGAAAATGAACACTTTAGGAGAAAAAATTAGAGAAAATTAACACTTTAGGAGAAAAAATTAGAGAAAATTAACACTTTAGGAAAAAAAATTAGAGAAAATGAACACTTTAGGAGAAAAAATTAGAGACAATTAACACTTTAGGAGAAAAAATTAGAGAAAATTAACACTTTAGGAAAAAAAATTAGAGAAAATTAACACTTTAGGAAAAAAAATTAGAGAAAATTAACACTTTAGGAGAAAAAATTAGAGAAAATGAACACTTTAGGAAAAAAAATTAGAGAAAATTAACACTTTAGGAGAAAATATTAGAGAAAATGAACACTTTAGGAAAAAAAATTAGAGAAAATGAACACTTTAGGAAAAAAAATTAGAGAAAATAAACACTTTAGGAGAAAATATTAGAGAAAATAAACACTTTAGGAGAAAATATTAGAGAAAATGAACACTTTAGGAGAAAAAATTAGAGAAAATTAACACTTTAGGAAAAAAAATTAGAGAAAATGAACACTTTAGGAAAAAAAATTAGAGAAAATTAACACTTTAGGAAAAAAAAAAATTAGAGAAAATTAACACTTTAGGAGAAAATATTAGAGAAAATGAACACTTTAGGAAAAAAAATTAGAGAAAATGAACACTTTAGGAAAAAAAATTAGAGAAAATTAACACTTTAGGAGAAAATATTAGAGAAAATGAACACTTTAGGAAAAAAAATTAGAGAAAATGAACACTTTAGGAAAAAAAATTAGAGAAAATTAACACTTTAGGAGAAAAAATTAGAGAAAATAAACACTTTAGGAGAAATAATTAGAGAAAATTAACACTTTAGGAAAAAAAATTAGAGAAAATGAACACTTTAGAAAAAAAATTAGAGAAAATTAACACTTTAGGAGAAATAATTAGAGAAAATTAACACTTTAGGAAAAAAAATTAGAGAAAATTAACACTTTAGGAAAAAAAATTAGAGAAAATGAACACTTTAGAAAAAAATTAGAGAAAATTAACACTTTAGGAGAAATAATTAGAGAAAATTAACACTTTAGGAGAAATAATTAGAGAAAATTAACACTTTAGGAAAAAAAATTAGAGAAAATTAACACTTTAGGAAAAAAAATTAGAGAAAATTAACACTTTAGGAGAAATAATTAGAGAAAATAAACACTTTAGGAGAAATAATTAGAGAAAATTAACACTTTAGGAAAAAAAATTAGAGAAAATGAACACTTTAGAAAAAAAATTAGAGAAAATAAACACTTTAGGAGAAATAATTAGAGAAAATTAACACTTTAGGAAAAAAAATTAGAGAAAATTAACACTTTAGGAAAAAAAATTAGAGAAAATGAACACTTTAGAAAAAAATTAGAGAAAATTAACACTTTAGGAGAAATAATTAGAGAAAATTAACACTTTAGGAGAAATAATTAGAGAAAATTAACACTTTAGGAGAAAAAATTAGAGAAAATTAACACTTTAGGAAAAAAAATTAGAGAAAATTAACACTTTAGGAGAAATAATTAGAGAAAATTAACACTTTAGGAGAAAAAATTAGAGAAAATGAACACTTTAGGAGAAAAAATTAGAGAAAATTAACACTTTAGGAGAAAAAATTAGAGAAAATTAACACTTTAGGAAAAAAAATTAGAGAAAATAAACACTTTAGGAGAAAAAATTAGAGAAAATTAACACTTTAGGAGAAAAAATTAGAGAAAATGAACACTTTAGGAAAAAAAATTAGAGAAAATTAACACTTTAGGAAAAAAATTAGAGAAAATTAACACTTTAGGAAAAAAAATTAGAGAAAATGAACACTTTAGGAAAAAAAATTAGAGAAAATTAACACTTTAGGAGAAAATATTAGAGAAAATGAACACTTTAGGAAAAAAAATTAGAGAAAATGAACACTTTAGGAAAAAAAATTAGAGAAAATAAACACTTTAGGAGAAAATATTAGAGAAAATAAACACTTTAGGAGAAAATAATTAGAGAAAATGAACACTTTAGGAGAAAAAATTAGAGAAAATTAAAAGTTTAGGAGAAAAAAAATATTTTTTTTTAAATTTCATATGATGAGTAAAACAATGCCCCCAGAGCACTACTAAAATTAAAATTTCTCTTTTTCTTTATGAAGAAATGGCAATAGTTAAACGCTAAATTAAATCCGGTATTAGCGTCTTTCATTTCCTAGGCTGAATTAATACATTATAACATTAAACTCGCGTCATATTCTTGTTAATATTCAATAACACAAATTCCCAAAAGAATGTATTTTTTTTTTCTAAATTTCTCGGGGTTATATTGTACCTTTTTAGGGGTTTGTTGTGTATTTTTTAAGTTTCAAATATAGATCCTAACATCCAAACACACAAACAACTGCTTTTTATGCAATAGATTACTTTCGTTTTCCTTTCGTATTTATTTTCTTTTCGCTTTCGTTCACTATAAATCAGCCAACTTAAATATTTAAGATACGTCTTAAGAAACGGAAGTCGGTATGTAAATTTTGTTGCAACATGCGTTTTAACATCTTTTTTCTCTTTTATTCATTTACCTTATTTTATTTTTAAATTTTTTTCGTTCGTTTCTTTTTGTTTCTTTTCATTCACTGTAATCCGCCATCTTAATTATTTAAGATACGTCTTAAGTAACAGAAGTCGGTATACAAATTTCATTACGACGTCGGTTTTTTCTATCTTCTTTATATCTCGTATTTCTTTCTTTCTTTCTTTCTTTTTTGCTTTTGTTCACTATAATCCGCCATCTTGAATATTTAAGATACGTCGTAAGTAAAGGAATTCGGTATCCAAATTTTATTACAACATTCGATTTTTTTCATTTTCTTTCTCTCTCATATATGTATGTTTCTTTCTTTTTCATTCTTTCTTTTTTTTCTTTTTCTTTCTTTTTTTTTTCATTCACTGTGTTCCGTATTTTTAAGTATTTAAGATACGTCATTAGTAAAGGAAGTCTGTATTTTTTGTTAATCTTTTTTTTTTTTGTTATTTTTTTCTTCCATGCCACTAAAGCGACAACAGTTCCAAAGTCTTTGGTACACTCGGCGACCCCGCTGATCGCAGAACGTGCACAAAACCAATTCTGTTTTTCTTTTTGCACCGATCGCCTTGCTCACCCCACTACAGCCCTTCTACCCCCTCGCTTGACACTTTCATCTATGCTTCGCGTGCACTCAGTAGAGATGCGCGTTCTAAATTGCATGCTGATATGCATGCTGCAATGCACATATGCACTCTCCATCTCCTCCATTGTCTCCCTTTCTGACTCTTTATCTTTCTATCTATCACTCTCTCGCACTCTTTTCGTATGCTTAGGGTTAATCCGTGTCTCTTTTTCTCTCTTTGTTAGATCTGTTATCTGATCTGTTCTTTGCCGCGTGTTTCATATTGATTTAACATCCACAAACAGATGTTCTGTAAGAGGCGTACATTCAGGCTGAACGTTTAGCGATAAATATGCTACTTCTTACTTAAGCGTGATAGACAAACAAAAATGATATTCAAACTTTAATGTGACAGACCAACAATTCAAACTATTAGCGTGACAGACTAACTAAAATGATAAACTTAAGTGTGACAGATAAACAAAAATGATATCCAAACTTAAGCGTTACAGATGCTTCTGAATTCAAACTAAAATGTGACAGACCAACAAAAATGATATTCAAACTTAGGTGTGACAGATAAACAAAAATGATATTCAAACTTAAGCGTTACAAACCAACAATTCAAACTAAAATGTGACAGACCAACAAAAATGATATTCAAACTGGAGCGTGACAGACGAATGAAAATGATGTTAAAATTTAAGCGTGACAGACAAATAAAAATGATATTGAAATTTAAGCGTGATAGACCAACAGACATTATATTTAAAGTTAAGCATGACAGATCAACAAAAATGATATTGCAACTTAAGCGTATCAGACGAAAAAGAATGATATAAAAAATTTTGCGTGACAGACCAATAAAAATGATATTCAATGTAAAGACGAATAAAATGATATTAAAATTTATGCGTGACAGACCAAGAGAAATTATATTTAATGTTAAGCGTGACAGACCAACAATTAAAACTATTAGCATAACAGACTAACAAAAATGATATTCAAACTTAAGCGTGACAGACCAACAAATATGATATTCAAAGTTAAGCATAACAGACAAATAAAGCTGATATAAAAATTTTAGTGTGACAGACCAACAAAAATGATATTCAAAGTTAAGTGTGACAGACCAACAATTAAAACTAAAATGTGACAGACCAACAAAAATTATATTAACACTTAAGTGTGGCAGACAAATAAAATGATATTAAAATTTAAGCGTGACAGACAACAAAATTGATATTCGAAGTTCAGCGTGACAAACCAACAATTAAAAATATTGGCGTAGAAGACCAAAATTGATATTCAAACTAAAGTGTGACAGACCAACAAAAATGATATTAAATTTAAGCGTGACAGACCAACAAACAGGATATTCAAAGTTAAACGTAACAGACGAATAAAAATGATATCTAAATTTTTGTGTGACAGACCAATAAAAATGATATTAAGACTTAAATGACTCACCAAGAATTCAAACTTAAGTGTTACAGACCAACAAAAATGATAGTTTTAAGTGAAACATAACAGACCAGTTAAAATATTATTACAAACATAAATGTAATACACAAAAAGTGTTATAAAAAAGTAAAGCGTGACAGACTAACGAAAATTATTTTTCAATATGAAATGTGACAGACTAACGAAGATGTTGTTAACTACTGAAGCCTGACATACCAATACAAATGCTATTCACAATGAAGCTTGACAGACAAAAACATTTAAAAATAAAACGTGACGGACAAATGAAAATATTATTAAAAGCTTAATTGTGACAGACCAACAAAATTTTATTTAAAAGTCTAGCGAGAAAGACAAAAGAGAATTATATTTCAAAATGAAAGGTGGCAGACCAATGAAAATGTTATTAAAAAGTTAAGTGTGGCAAATCAAAGAAAATGCTATTTTAAAATTAAACATGACAGACCACCAAAATACTATTTTAAGCTGAACACAAACAGCCGAAAGACAATACAATTTCAAACATAAACGTTATAGACCAACGAAAATGATATTTCAAACTTCATTATTACAAAACTAAATTTTACAAATAAAAGAAAATGCTATTTTAAAAGTAAATATGGCAGACCACAAAACGTTATTTAAAACTCAAACGTTACAGAGCATCAAAAATATTTTTTGACGTGAATTTAATAGGCCACCGAAATTTTATTTTAAATTTAAAGGTAACAGACCAACGAAAATGATATATCGGGCTAAAACTTGATAGACTGAGGAAAATATTATTTCAAACTTAAACCAGAGAGACTAAAGAAAATGCTATTTCAGATTTAAGCGTAATATACAGGGTAGATAAAATTGTCGCCCTAGAAATGATTCCATTTCCGTTTGATGAAAACCGTCTTTCTTTTCTTTTTTTATTTTGTTGCAGGCCATCTACAATTTGGCCCGTTGTGTACAAATTCCAAGAGCAATAGGAGCCTACTATCATGTCTGAAAGTGACATAAATGTTCTGAAACTGACTGAAATGTTCAATGAGCGTGATCGGAGATGTGCCACTGGACAACTCATGCTCTCTACCGACCCAAGTTATGACAACAAGTTCATTCTCAGCACCCTCAAAATGCAATTCTGGACATTTTAACGCTTGACAGCACAGCACAACAAAGTTTCCGGCCACGGTTATGGTCTTTGGTGTGGTTTCAACTGAGGGCTACATCATGCCGCCTCACATCTTTGAAATCGGCTTGAAAGTCAACACCAAAGTGTACCTGGATGTGTTAAAGAGTGTGCAATCACGTGGCCGCTGGCAGACCCTGAGTATGAAAGCAGGACTCGGTGCTGGCCCAACAGTCCAAAGAGACCCAGGATTGCCCTCAGAAGAAGTGCTACGACTTTGTACCCTTATATCACTGGCACTCCTCCTCCCCTACCTAAAC
This sequence comes from Euprymna scolopes, assembly GCF_053919585.1. Classification (NCBI taxonomy): domain Eukaryota; kingdom Metazoa; phylum Mollusca; class Cephalopoda; order Sepiida; family Sepiolidae; genus Euprymna; species Euprymna scolopes. The sequence goes on from NC_136523.1 coordinate 4,963,074, forward strand.
CCACTGGACTACTTCGTTTAAGCATACGTCGAGAACATCACCAACATGACCTCCCACAACACCAAAGCTAGCCTGATCGCCGCTATCCGCCGAGTATTCGCCGATCTTTCGCCGCCGTCTTAGGAAAAGGCATGCTCCCAGTTCCGGACCCGTATCGAAGCGGCGATTGTGGCTGAAGGCGGCTACATTGAATAGATGTCAGGTCTACTACATAATCAAGTTACTTGAATTGATTTTTTTCAATAAAAGCTGTAGTGTTATTCTTTTTAGGGCGACGAATTTATCGTTCCACCCTGTAAATAGAATACTTAACACTGTCGCATTTTGTATAACCGTTAAAGTGTTCTCGTAACCTTCACGAGATCAGGATTTAATCATGCCTAGAAATTAAAAAAAATGAAACTTGATAGCATCTTGCTGAATACTCAGCATTATAAGGCACGTATTAAGAGTAAATGAAATAATCCAGGGACAAGAGCGACGCCTTCTCCTACATCTCTTTATATTACCCAAATGAAACAAACATTATGAGCGTCCTGGACCACCGTCGGTCCATTTACTTATTCTTTTATTTACGTCTTAGGTGTTATAGAAAGGATGTGTAATAAATAATGCCCCTGACGAACTTCTAAGGGTAGTAGAGCAACGGAATTTGGCACAGGTGTTAGTCTTTCTCTACGTAGGAACAACTTAGAGCGATACATTTCTCCCATCGCTTAATGCAGCTCTGGAAAACGTTTCTTGTAAAGTACTCGATGTTAATCCCCCAATCATGACGTTATTTCGGAAATCAAAGTGGCAATTTAAGAAACGGTTTCCTTTACAAACTTACCTCATGACTGGCAAGAGGTGAAAGGTCAAAGGCAGCTAAGTCTGATGAGTGATGGAGTAGAGGATGATTAATGGCCACACCCAAGTGCTTCTGATCTGGTGACATGTGCGTTGCGCACCGGAGTGTTATTTTGCAGAAGGAAGACACTGTTGCTGATCTTAGCCCGCCTCTTGATTTGGAGTGTGTCTCTTAATTTATTTTCAAAAGTAGAGGCGTAATAGGCCCCAGTAAATGTAATATCGTTTGCCAGGAAATCTATCATCACGCCGGTCAAGATCAAAGTATAGTATCTGTCCTTCAGATACTGCACTTCAATTTCTTGTTCTCTGTCAGTGGGGAATTTCTCCTCCACGACTGAGACAATTTTTAATTTTGTTCCTTTTCTCCACATTAAAAAAAAAAACGACCCTGGTGTCTAACTCTGTCCCGTGGGGGAACATTGTAAATAGGAACGCCATTCTGACATCAGAAGACTGTGAGCATCACCTTGCAAGCGAAGGTTTCAACCCTTGTCTTATTTGGAGGTGCTGAGTCCAAATGCTTCCTCTGCATTAATTCAGCTTTCATCTCTGAATCGTAGTGATAGTTTCATCCTGTGTAATCAGTAGGGCTAGGACAACAACAGATTCATTTGACTCTCGAGTGTGTATCTGTTGATATCTTATATGCTTTTATATAGAGTGATGTGGTTCTCGGTTGATTAACTGTGTCTGTGTCGGATATATACTCGAGAGTCCAAACAATGAAAATAATATGTTGCTGTCATAGCCCTAGTAATAAGTCTTTTGAATTAAAACTTTGATTAATCTTTTTGGCACATCTATAAATTCATCCCCGAACACTCGACGCATTCTCATTTCTGAAAAAGCATTAGCAAACTGGGAATCCATTTGGCAAACATCTTATGCATATGCAAATCGTCATGAACGATAATTTCTAAAGAACGTGTGCTAATCTTGACCTCTTGGACATTGATGAAGAGCCACGCGTCGACCTTTCAAAATGGCAAACACAACTTGACTAACAAATGCCTCATCAACGGCAGAAGGGTATGAGATCTGTTTCTATAGATTTCTGGTCAAGATTGAATTCACGATGACGGCGTTTGACGATGCCATATGATAGTTCATCATTATTATAAGTTTTGTTACATTACACACAAATTCTTCTGTTATGTACGTCCTTCTAAATAAAAAAAAAATCAATCACTACGCAACGTTCAACAACCTCCATTTCACGCCTGACTCCGACCAAACACGGAAAAACTAGAAACCATAATTAACTCAGAGCTGTAATCTTCTATAATATAAATCTCACCTGTCTATTTCAATGTATGTGTGTATGTATGTATGTATGTATGTATATACCTTCGTTCGCACAGAAAATAGGATTTGATGCATCTTGATCACATCTCCACATGTATATACATGTGTGTGTATAGGTGTATACATGTGTATATAATTAAAATATATATTTCAAAAATACATGAAAATGTTTGAGTAATCAACAATAAAGCAAGGGAAAGATGGTCTTCTTCTGTCAAGAAGTGGCAATCACCATGTATGTATGTATTATGTATGTATGTATGTATGTATGTATGTAGGTAGGTAGGTAGGTAGATAGGTATGTTTTTATGTCTGCCTAAAACTTTCGAGAGCGGCGTTGAATTTTTACGAGATCGGTATCGTTTTGAAGCTCGGCCCTTCAGACGACAAATATCGAAAAATTGGCTAAAAACATTAATTTCTTTACCCTCAACTGGGCACTTTTCTACAGGGAGGAGTCGCTTTTTTTCATCGATATTTTCGAAAGTCATTCCCTCTTTTCAATTGACAAGCTTGGATTTAAACCTACGTCATTTCCGGTTTGGCGATGGGTGCAACAGCAAAGATGTTGCGTTTTTTTTGTTGTTTTTTTTTGTCACGTTCTTTACCTCCTCCGCGGTACGGGTTCGAGCCAGCCTGCTTACTACTTTTTTTTTTTTTTTTGCTCAACACACACCTTAAACTCCTGGGCAACGTCGGACACCCAGGCTAGTTAATAATATAACCAGGAAAAATATATGGCATTGCACAAGCAAAATTTCAACTATATCACACAACCGGAAGTCGATCAGGGATATTATTTATTTAAAATATACTTACCTTTTTGCATTGCATTTTTTTTTTTTTTGGCTTCCTACGTTTCTCTTTATTTCTCTTTTGTCTTGTTTTTTCCTTTTTTTTTTCTATCCTCCAGGATACGTCATAACTACGGAAAGTCGGGTTCGAAACTCGGTCACAACATCCATCTTCCCTTCCATTCCATGGCAGCGACAACAGTTATTAATTTTGATTAAACTCAGTGACCCGTTGCTCCTGAGAAAAGTTCACATAGACACAATAAGTTCAGTTTTTATTATTTTTCTTTATATAGGTCGTACTCCCCACTCCCAAACCATTCCCCTCTTCCCCTTCCGTTACATTCAGAACCCCCTCCCTCCTGCTTTTGTGCACTAAGTGAACCCAAGAATAACTAACAGGAAAACAAAGATTTTCCTTGCAATCAATAAACCCCTGAATCATAATATCCTTCCATCAGAAATGAAGTGGAAACTGATAAACCTTACTGTAGAACTGAACCACGTTTTTCTGTTTTGGTTATGTACATCGCTCCAGACACGGCATTAAGCCACTTGCTGAAAGAAAATACTACTTCAATGTAAACAAGTGAAGCATGCATGGTCCCCCGTGTGTGCACAGTGAAAGAAACATACAAAATAACTAAGTTCAGTATTTGTGCCCCCTCCCTATTTTGCCCCCCCCCCAAAAGCCCCAGGGGACGTCAAATCCTGGTGAAAATAGACAAACGGTGCAGTTTTAGGCCTTAACATATCTAAAATTGTAGTTATTCACCATACAAAAAAAAAAAGAAGAAATTACTAAATCCATCATCCCCCCCCATTTAGCCCCAAAAGTCCTCAGGGCATCAACATATTTAAGTTTGTGTTCAGCACCATGCAAAACTGCTAAATAGACATACACAGAAAGTTTTGGACAAAAATGGAGTGTTTTTATTAGTCTTAAAAGAGCCCCTGTGTCACACCCAAGAATTATCGCGAAATATAGACACCAGCAAAATTATATAGAAATCAGTTAGTTACAATTTTTCAGAAAGTTTTCTAAAAATCCAAGGGATCAATTTTTTAATAAGCACAAAAATGTCAATTTTAGCCATTTTAACCCGAAAGGCACCCCTAGGTGGGCAACCGGAGTTTTTTGGAAAAATCCGTTCTGTTACTTTTTACTCATATCATGCTTAATGTTTGTGCAAAATTTCCAAAAATTCCAAGGCGTTGAGAAAAGTGCGGACAGACGAACGGACAAGGGTGAATGTACAGATTCACTCTCCTTTTGTCGGGGGGGGGGAAACAAAAACTGATTAACGATAAATGAGTAATTCCTAACCAGAAAACAGTTATTTTCTCGCCTTACCAAGAACATCACTAATTGAATATTTTGATTGTCTATGTACTAGAAGTTTTGCCTTTTTTAACGGTCAAAAGTTATAGCCGGTTGATTAATGCTTTCTGCTAAATTGGATGAACATGCTTATA